>NW_022436946.1:59392112-59411835 GCF_009761245.1 Sapajus apella
TATACCTGTATTGGTGAAAGACTCAAATCATGATTTATTGAAGTATTTCTAAGATAAATGCAAATATTGAGGAATCATATGTATAAGAAGAGCTTGCTGGTCACCATTTTTGCCACTTATCTATCCCCTTCATCAGAGTTTAAAACCAGTGTGAGAGCCTGGGCAACAGGGTGAAAACCCTGCTTCTACCAAAAATACAAAAATTAGCAGGGCATGGTGGTATGTGCCTATAGTCCCAGCTACTCAGGAGGCTAAGGTGGGAGGATTGCTTGAGCCCAGGAGGCAGAGGTTGCAAATGAGTCAAAATTACACCACTGCACTCTAGCCTGGATGACAGTGAGAACTTGCCTCAAAAATAAAATAAAACCAAACGAGTCTGAATGAGTATGGGCCTACTTATTAGTAAATTCTGATACTTAACATCTTTTCTAACAATGTGTAAATGCTACAGCTCACCTAAATTACTGGATATGAAACAAGGTAGGATATATTGTATGCTATATTTAGAATTCATTTGGAACATAAAGACACTCTTGAAATTAAATTTGCCTCCCCTAAGGCAGAATATGCTGGACTTCAGTACCATCTTCATGAGTTTTTCCATAGCTGTGTACCTCACATATTATTATTTATTACATATTTTTCTGGAGCCTAAGTAGGGCGCGGAGAGATGTGGCAGTTGTGAGATATCAGTTCCACATGTGCCCTATACAGAACTCCAAGATGTTCATTCTGGGGTGTGCTTTGGCTCTTGAGGAATTGGTCCTGGAGTTTTCAGGATCCAGATGAATGGCTGGGGGCTCTGAGGTAAAAGAACTGGTTGGGCTTACCTAAGGTCTGAGCAGAAAAAAAGCCTCTCGTACATAGCTGGTGGGGGAAAGATATGCCAGAGAACTGAAATGGGATAAGACACCCAAATAAACGGCCTATTATGGGGTGGGGCTGGGTAGGGCTCTGTAAATATTTCCTTGTAGCACTTACTAACCTTTCTTCACTTAGGGAACCATTTGAGAATCTGATGAAAGCTATGGAACTTCTTCCCCTTCAAACATACATAAGAGCATTCACTCAAATATACATAATTTGGGGAGATGTTAGAGTATCTGTAGCCCACCCCTGAACCCCAGGTTAAGAATTTCTCTCTTAGTGGGAAATTCAATAACTGACCCTCAGGTTTATACAGGAACCTACTAATAAATAATGCAGACACTTCCCTATAAAAGAGAGACAGCATAGCTATTTCTTCCATGTCTTCCCTCTTGATGGGATGAGGAAGAGCTGGGAAAGAGAGGTAACGTCACCCCTAAGCTTTTCTCTGCTGCTGACCCTAACCTCAGTGCCTTCGTACAGTCCAGCAGTGGGGCACCATCAACAGAACTAGTTTTTTAAAAAATTTTTTTAAAGCTTTATTTTGAAATAAATTAGTCTCACAGAGAAGTTGTAAAAACAGTACATGAATTCCCTATTCTATCCTTCCCCTAGCCCCTGGTAACCACTATTTTACTTTCTGTCTCTGTGTATATGACTACTCTAGGTACCTAATACAAGTGGAATCATACAATATTGTCCCTTCTGTGACTAGCTTATTTTACCTAGCATGATGTTTTCAAAGTTTCCTATTTTGGACCCCCTGAGTGGGTGTTTTGCAACTATAGCAAATTCAAAGGGGTAATGTAGAAAATTCAAAAATTTCAATGGAAATAGTACACCGAACATGTCTGGACACTGCTGAACCTACTAACCGGAGGTAGCTTGCAGTTTCAACAGCAGATCAGGTTACATTCCTATCAATGACAACACATCTTTGCAAAGCTGGGTTTTCTGTGGTTGCTGTGATAAAAGGCAAGTGCTGCGGAAATATTAATGTGAAACAGGAAATCACAGCGGCGGTGTCCAACATGATCCCAAGGTTTGAGAAGTACACAGGCGCATACATCCTGTTAGTAACCGTGACTTTAAATAATGTAAAACATTTTTTCTCTCAGTTTATATTATTTTTTCAAATGACTTCTAAGTAAATACTAAGTTGTTTGAACCTAACTACTAACTACTGAAGCCTAGGGGAATTGTGAAAAAATTACTCAGACACTAAGGGCTCCATGAAACCAAGTTTGGGAATCTTTGCTTAAACCAAGAAGTAATAGAATAGTGTAAGATTCGCCAAAGCAAGCCATGTGACCTTGAAGAAATAACTTAAAGACCATAACACAAATATACCAACCAGGAAAAGAGGAATTCGGGTTAAGATTATTTTTAAAGGTCACTGTTAGCTTAATCCTTCAAATCCCACACAATGTATTCTGGATAATTTGTATTTTTTAAAAAAGCTTCTAAAACACATGCACCCAAATTACTGTTTTCCCACTTCTTAGGGACTCAAGTAAAGCTTTCAAAATTATAGCCTCCAAGCTATGTTGGAAGAGACCAGGTCTCTCCTACACAGACAGAACACACCCTTGGGATCCGTGCCAGCGAGACAGGAGAAACCTGGAAGAAGATAGACTAAAAGATCCCTGCACTTTGAGACTTTCGGCTTTTTTGTGGTTTGTATTTTACCCTCAATACCCTGCTTTTAAGTTCAATAAGAATGCTCCTTGAGAAAAAAAGAAAAGAATGCTCCAGGTTATTGTAGAAATGCTGATTGGGAAACTTCCTTTCCTCAGAGTTTTTCATATAAGCAAGGGAAAAAATTAACACAAAATCCAGAATATTGGTTCCATGTGTGGGAGGTGAGAAGTGAGTGGATGGCCATGGAGAGGAGTACTCAGGGGCTCCAGGGGCCTGGGGATGTTCTAGTTCTTCAGCCTGGTGACATGTACTTGGGTGTGATCTACTGCTATTTTTAAATTTCACTCTAAGGTTTATACTGCCTGAGTGTATGATGTATTTCACAGTGGCAGCACCAAAACTTCTATACAAGAAGGAGGGCCTGGGAGTTGGAAATGTGCCTAGTCTCTAAGCTCAGTTGGATCACAGGCAGTCTGCTTTTACGTGGAGCATATGCTTATCTGGAAAGCCTCTGGGGAGGCTGATGAGTTTAAGTGAAAGACTAAGATTAATTTTCGGTGCCACCATAAAAAAACAAGGAGTTAATAAATTCGCATTTTTAAAAATTACCATTGGTTTATACCTCCCAACACTACAATTAGTTGTTTTCTGGTCTCTTAATTCCCTTTCATCCCTCTTCTACCCACCCCCCATCTCCAGTAGGACCTAGAGGGCAGAAATGCTCCCCATGGTGCCCAGGCTGGAGTGCAATGGCACGATCTTGGCTCACCACAACCTCTGCCTCCTGGGTTCAAGCGATTCTCCTGCCTCAGCCTCCCAAGTAGCTGGGATTAAAGGCATATGCGACCGCACCCAGTTAATTTTGTATTTTTAGTAGAGATGGAGTTTCTCCATGTTGGTCAGCCTGGTCTCGAACTCTCCACCTCAGGTGACCCACCCACCTCGCCCTCCCAAAGTGCTGAGATTACAGGCGTGAGCCTTGTATCCCTAATTTTTAAAAGACTTTTTTGTTACCATATGCTAAACAAATTAAGATGACAGAGGAAGTGTAACATGTATCAGTATAGACACATCTACTACACTTAAGAACAAGGCTGCAGGCCAGCACGGTGGCTCACACCTGTAATCCCAAAACTTTGGGAGGCTGAGGCAGAAGCAGATTGAGGCCAGCTTGGGCAACACAGTGAGACTCTGTCTCTAGTAAAATTTAAAAAAAAAAAAAATCATAATTAGCCAAATGTGGTGGTCCCAGGCTGAGGTGGGAGGATCGCTTGAGCTAGGGAGGTCAAGGCTTACAGCCTGGGCAACAGAGCGAGACTGTCTCAAAACAAACAAACAAACAACAAAAACTGCACCAAGGTTGCTATTGCTATTTTGGGGATGAGAAACCCCCAATCAGTACACCATGGATGGGACCACCTTGGACCCAGGTGTGTTTGTTTTCACTGCCCAAGCTCTTTCCACTTACACTGGCCTAACAGAACGCAAGCATGAATGAATTCCTTGCCGAACAGGTTCACAAACGGTATCTAACACACAAGAGAACATGCCAAGCATTTCGTTCACATCACTTCACTGCATGAACACAATACCACGAGGTTACGCACAATACCTGCGGTTTACAGTTCTAAAAACTAAGGTTTAAAGAAGTGAGTTTTTCAAGTTACACACCTAACAAGTGGTGGAGTCAAAACTCAAGTCTCACGACCTTAAAGTGGCTCTTTGCTACCGCGTGACCCATCTCATGATACCTCGGGGGAAACATTCTTGACCAGCTTTGAGACGTTCACGTCCCTCTTGAGTCACAAATAACGCTGCATTTCCCCCGCTGCACCCCCCCGCCCAGATCTACCGGAAGCAACACACCTCAATGCCCAAGATAAGCTCGGTTGAGCTGAGGTCTGGACCCAAACTAGACAGCACGCCGGCTCCCTGGACCCTGGGAGATGCCACTTGCTGAGCCTTCGCCGATGGGTCTCCTGCGGGGTCTCGGCCCCTCTCCTGCACCTGCACCCCCGTGCAGTCGTCCAGGGCGGAAGGGATGGGGTTACTCGGAGGCGGCTGCAGGCCCGGGACCGGCCCTTCTCCGCACCGCAGACCGCGGGGTACTCGGACCCCCGCCCCCATCGCCCTTCCTTCAAACTGGGAGCGAGCAGGAAAACGAGAGACGAGCCGCAGAAGAAAGTTCTCCACATCCCCCACCTGAAGTTCCAGATTCCAGGGAGGCAACTGAGGCGAGGCAGAGAGGGAGGCGCCCCGGGGGGAAACCCTCGCGCCGGGCGTTTTCGGAGGCCGCAGGCCAGGGGGCCAGGCGCGGTGTCCGGGTATCCCCCGCGGGCAGTCGGCGGTCCTGAGGTGCTGAGGGAGCAGCGCCCCCTGTCCCCGACAGCGTCCTCCCAGACCTGAGGCACCCACCCCGGGGTAAGCAGGGGTCCCAGAGAGCCGGCGAGGTCGCCCGGTACCTTTCTCTCCCGCGCCGGACGTCCACGCTGCAGGGACCGAGGCTGACGACAGGGTGGGGGCGAGGGGCGACGATGGGGACGGGCTCCCGCTGGCTCCCGCGGCCCCAGGGCCTCGGCGCCGCGCAGCGCCGCGCCTCCAGCCGCCCGCGCGCCAGGCAGCGCTCGCTGCTCGGGCGGGTTACCTGTGGCCAAGCCCGCCGCTCCCGGCGCTGCAGGGCCCTCCGCCCAGTCCCGCTGGCCCCGCCCCGCTCCGCCAGCTGCTCCTACGCCCGGGCCGCAGCGCCCCCCAGCGGCGAGCCGGGGCACGGCGGGGGCCCTCGCGCGAGAAAGGTGGCGCCCCGGAGGCCTTGGGGCTGGCCCTAGTCTGCAGCCCGCTCCTGGCTGGGGCCGCCACCCTCTGAAGAGTGGGAGGAAGGGGGCCTACAGTAGGGTGAGGTTTCCCGCGGCGCGGGGGGGAGGGGAGGGGGATGGGTGGTGCCAGGAGGTGTATTGGAAGGGGAGGAGAATTGCAGTAGAAACCTCCCACCCTCACACAATTCGTGGCCAAGTGGATGTTTCAATATAACTATAGCTCACTTGGCCGGGCGCGGTGGCTCACGCCTGCAATTCCAGCACTTTAGGAGGCCGAGGTGGGTGGATCATCTGAAGTCAGGAGTTAGAGACCAGCCTGGCCAACATGGTGAAATCTCGTCTCTATTAAAAATACAAAAATTAGCTGGGCGTGGTAGCACACACCTGTAATCGCAGCTACTCAGGGGGCTGAGACAGAAGAATCGCTTGAACCTGGGAGGCAGAGGTTGCAGTGAGCTGAGATCGCGCCACTACACTTCAGCCCGGGCGGCAGAGCGAGACTCCATCTCAAAAAATAAATAAATAAAAATAAATAATTAAATTAAAAAAAAAAACCGTCATAGCTCAGCTCACTTAACTGGGGCTGCTCAGTGCGAGCTGAACAATGATGAATGACCCAGATTCATTGGAGTAGCTAGAGAGGGGAAAGGAAGCCTTTATTCCTAACAGCTTGACTGTAAGTAGCTTGTTGGAATCATCCCATATGGAAACAGCGAAACCGCTGGGCGAACCTGACCCTCATATTCGTATCACACTTTACATACCATTATCTCAGTCTGGTTCTGTCTATTTTCATTCACAGCCACTTCTTCAGTACCTAGAAGAGCTCCCTGAACACAGGAAGCATCCAATAAACTACTGTTGAATACATGTACAGATGGATGGGATCTCATTCCACCCTTTGAAGAAGCATGGACAGGTGTCTGCTCTCCAAAGGCAGAGAGGTGGAGGAGGAGGCAGGCAGCACCCTAAAATGGAGTTTCAATCTTACCTGAGGTTTTGGGTCAAGTTTATCACAAACCTGACTTTTCCTATTCCCACTGAAACAGGCCTGGTTTCCAGGAGAAAAGAAACATGGTGATGTCTTCCTTTTCCTTAAGATGTTTGTTTTCCTCTCTCCTTCAGGGGTCATTAGGTTGGAGAAATCCCAAGAGCCTCTTCCCACACTATAGAGGGGAAGTTCTTTTCTCCTACTGCTTCTGAAATTTCCCCAACCCCATAGTCATAGCTGCAGTTTTACCTAACAGGGTGTGAAATCTCTCTTCTGAGAGTCCTTTGACCTTCTCCAGATTTTTTTTTCTTGGGATAGGGTCTTGCTGTGTCACCCAGGATGGAATGCAGTAGCTCAATCATAGCTCACTGCAGCCTTGAACTCCTGGGCTCAAGCAATCCTTCTGCCTCTGCCTCCTGAATAGTTGGGACTACAGGTGTGCACAACCACACCCAGCTAATTTTTTTATGTTTAACACAGATGAGGTCAAGGCTGGTCTTGAACTACTGGGCTCAAACAGTCCTCCAGTAATCCCAAAGTGTTGGGATTACAGGTGTGAGCCACCACGCCCAGTTCTGATTGCTCCCCACCTAATGTGCCCTATTCCTGTTGCTCCCCACCTGGAGCTGATAGAAGAACACATTTCCTTTCTCTGCTGACTTGTATCTTCAGGTTTCTCTCCAGGCAGGTTATTAATGAGTTCCCAGGTAACCCCCAAAGTCAAGGTTTGTACACATGACCTTTCAATGTGATCATTTCTCTCTTGTACTTTTCCACATTGTTTTCCTAGCTAGTCCCTTGAATAAACTTCCAACGACGTAAATGCTCAGTTTTCCTGAGAGGCTTTTAAAACATCACCATAAAGTCACACTGAGATGGGATTTTAAGTTATATGTGTGGGCAGTCAGAGCAATCATGCTGAAAGAAACAGAAAGCCCCAGCCAGCCTGCAAGACATGTGAGTGCTACTGGGAACTGACTGGTCTGCTTTTGTTCCCAGACTTTGATTAATGGGGATTCCTGGCAGGAGGCCTCATGAAAGCCAAAGCAGGCAGTGGCTGAGCGGCTTGCTCATCTCCATGTGGGCACACAGTCTTTGGGCAACCAACGAAGAAGACTCCTAAATCTCCGTTTTTATGAGAAAGGCTCCCAGGCTACAGCTCAGTTCTTACCCCTCTGTTCAGCTCAATCACAGCCAGACTCTTAAATCCACCCCAGCACCCCCTCCTTCTGCCTTGCGAGAAAGAAGTCTGCTCTGCAAATGATCATTTTCACTGCTTTGTGATAACATAATCTGCTCCTATTTTCAACAACATCTCTTTAATGAGCTGACTGCATTAGCTATCTTTCATGTTCTTGGTTTCTTTTTTTTTTTTTTTTTTTTTTTTGTCATGTTGTTAGATTCAATGCAGCCTTCAGCACACTATTCTGGCTTCCATCACTGCCACGCCCCTGAAACTGTCTTTGCTAAAGCTTCCACTCAGGAAGAACCCTTCCATTTGCCCCTCTATAATCATATCCTACTCTTTCTGAGGGAACCACCATCCTGAGTTTTATGTTAATAATTCTATTATCACAAATATATGTGTCCCTAAACACTACATGGTTTGTTTATGCTTGTTTTTGAGCTTTTTGTAAATAGAATCATTCTGCCTGATTCCTGTGCACCTTGTAGTTTTTGCCCCGCATTGTTCTAAGATTCACCTATTCGATTTCTCTGTTATATTGTATTTTGTTGTAAAAACATAACGCAATTTATGTTTTATTATTTTTTTATTTTATTATTTTTTTTTAAAGATGGGGTTTCACCATGATGGCCAGGCTGGTCTTGAACTCCTGACCTCAGGTGATCCACCCTCCTCAGCCTCCCAAAGTGCTAGGATTACAGGCGTGAGCCACCGTACCAGGCCCATAATGCAATTTAATTGCCCATTCTACTTTTGGTTGTTGGATGAGTTCCAGTTTTTGCTATTGCAAACCGTGTAGCTGTGAACATTCTTAAATATTTCTCCTGATACATGTGTGCAAGAATGTTTTTTAAGATTTATATCTAGAAGTGGAATATTGAGTCTTAAGGTATGTGCATGTTCAAATTTACTAAGTAATGTCTAAACTGTCTAAACTGGTTGTTTTCTAAAATTGTTTTCTAAAGTGGTTGTACCAATTTTCATTTCCAACAGCGGTATATTAAAGTTGTTCATGCCCCACAATCTTTGCCAGCATTTGTTTTCATCTAAATCATCTCTAATAATAGTTGTAGTTTCTATTTCCCCAATTATCAGTACAGCTAAGCATCTTTAATGTTTAATATGCCTAGTCCTGTTTCCTCTTTTGTTAATCGATGGTGTCTTTTGCCCTGTTCCATGTGTTTTGAGAAGTCCTTTCTGACCCCAAGGATATAAAAATATTTTCCCATATTTTCTTTCAAAAGTTTTACAATTTTGCCTTTTATGTAAGTCCACATTCCATCTGAAATTCATTTCTCCTTTCATTTGCAATGCCAGAGCTCTCTTACAATGGATTTCTATATACATATGGGTCTGCTTTCAGTTCTCTATTTTGTTCCATTTGCCTATCCCTGTGCTAGCTTTATACTGCCTGAACTCTGTGGTCTGCCTGCCTGCCTGCCTGCCTGCCTGCCTTCCATCTCTCTCTTTCTTTCTCTCTTTCCTTTTTTCCTTCTTTCCTTCTTTCTGAGTCTCAGACCAGACCAGAGTACAGTGGTGCAATTTCAGCTCACCGCAACCTCCTTCTCGTAGGTTCGAGCAATTCTCCTGCCTCAGCCTCCTGAGTAGGTGGGATTACAGATGCATGCCACCATGCCCAGCTAATTTTCTTTCTTTTTTTTTGTTTAGTAGAGACAGGGTTTCACCATGTTGGCCAGGATGGTCTCGAACTCCTGACCTCAAGTAATCCACCCGCCTTGGCCTTCCGATTATAGGTGTGAGACTCCAAGCCTGGCCTGTGGCTTTATTTCAAGTTTGATTTCCAAATATACAAGTCCTGCCCTAACTTATTTCTTTTTTTTCTTTACCAAGATTTCAAGTATTCTTAGCTCTTTGCTCCTCCATAGACATTTTCTAATTCATTTGTTATGATAAACTTGAGATTTTAATTTGAAATCTCAGTAAATATATGTGGTGGATTGCATTGTTCATTCACTGTTATTTGTTCCCATCTTTGCCATACTTTTCTATAGGTGGGGGAAACCAGTCTGCTTCATTGGTTTTGGGCTTGTGTTGACTTGCCTTGGCCAACACCAAATTGGAGCAGAAGCTTAAATTATGTTGTATGCTTCAGTGCGTCCCGTGCCTCCCTTGAGCTTCTGCCATTTGCCATGAGATCACGGCCCAAAGAGTGGCTGCGCCTTCAGTGGGCATCCCAGAATAAAAAGACAAATGGAATCATGCAAGTCCAATATGGCCACAAAAAGTCTGCAGCTTTCATGTAATGGGAGCAAGAATGTTTCCTATTACTGCTATTTGCAAAAATTGGCATCTTTATGATACTGAGTCATTGGTACAGTGTGCGTGTGTGTGTGTGTGTGTGTAGCTCTGTGTAATTTTATCACATGTGTAGCTTCATATAACCACCATTCAATCAAAATACGGAACTATGACATCACCACAAAGACTCTTCCTCATGCTACTTAATTATAGTCACACTCAGCCTCTCCCCCACACCATCCCTAATCTCTGACAACCACCAATCTGTTCTCCATCTCTGTAATTTTGTAATTTCAAGAATGTTATGTGCTGGGCGCGGTGGCTCAAGCCTGTAATCCCAGCACTTTGGGAGGCTGAGGCAGGTGGATCACGAGGTCAAGAGATCAAGATCATCCTGGTCAACATGGTGAAACCCCGTCTCTACTAAAAATACAAAACATTAGCTGGGCATGGTGGCGCATGCCTGTAATCCCAGCTACTCAGGAGGCTGAGGCAGGAGAATTGCCTGAACCCAGGAGGCGGAGGTTGCGGTGAGCCGAGATCGCACCATTACACTCCAACCTGGGTAACAAGAGAGAAACTCCGTCTCAAAAAAAAAAGAATGTTATGTAAGCCAGATGCAGTGGCTCATGCCTGTAATCTCAGCACTTTGGGAGGGTGAGGTGGGCGGATTGCTTGAGGTCAGGAGTTCAAGACCAGCCTGGCCAACATGGCAAAACTCTGTCTCTACCAAAAATACAAAAATTAGCTGGGCATGGTGATGTGCGTCTGTAGTCCCAGCTACTCGAGAGGCTGAGGCAGGAGAATTGCTTGAACCCAGGAGGCAGAGGTTGCTGTGGGCCAAGATCACACCACTGGACTCCAGCCTGGGCAACAGAGCAAGACTCCATCTCAAAAAAATCGAAATATAAAAAGTTATGTAAATGAAATCATAGAGTATGTGTCCTTTTGAGACTTTTTCTTCATTCAGCATAATGCCCTTGAGATTCATCCAAGTCGTTGTGTGTGTCAACTGTTGATTCTTTTCATTGCTGAGTAGTATTCCACAGTGCGGATATACCACAGTTTGTTTAGCCATTCACCTGTTGAACAGCATCTGGGTTTTGGTTATTATGAATAAAGCTGCTATGAACATTCATATACAGGTTTTTATATGAACATAAGTTTTCACTTCTCTGGGAAAAGTAATCAGAAGGGCAATTGCTGCGTCATTTTGTAGCTGCATGTTTACTGTTACAAGAAATTGCCAAACCATTTTCCAGGGTGGCTACACCATTTTACATTCCCACCACCAATGTATGAGATATCCAAATTTCTGTATCCTTGCCAGCATTTGGTGTTGTCATTATTTTTAAATTTCTGTCATTTTGATGGTTATGTGGTGGTGTCTCACTGTGGTCTTAATAATTTGCATTTTTTGGCAGAGTGTGGTGGCTCATGCCTGTAATTCCAACACTTTGGGAGGCTGAGGTGGGAGGGTTGCTTGGGGTTAGAGGCTTGAGATCAACCTAGGCAACATAGTGAGACCCCGCCTCTACAAAAAAAAAAAAGTTAAAAATTAGCAGACCATAGTGGCACGAGCCTGTAGTCCTAGCTAATTGGCAGGCTGAGACGGGGGATTGCTTGAGCTCAGGAATTCAGGGCTGCAGTGAGCTGTGACTATACTCTAGCCTGCATGACAGAGTCAGACCCTTCTCTAACAATCATCATCATCATCATCATCATTTGCATCTCCTTCATGGCTAGTGATGTGAACATCTTCTCATGTGCTTATTTGACATCACTGTATCCTTGTCAGCGAAATGTCTTTTGCTATTTTCTAATTGGATTTTTTCCCCTAAGTTTTGAGAATTTCTTATGCTTTCTAGATATACTTTCTTATACTTTCTAGAGGCTTCTGTCAGATATCTGGTTAGCAAGTATTTTACCCTAGTCCATAGCTTGTCTTTTCATCCTCTTAACAGGGTCTTTGTAGAGAAAAAGTTTTTTAATGTTGACAAAGTCCAATTTATCAATTTTTTTAATTTTATGAATAAAATAAGTGGCACAATTCTAGTGGCACAATTATGCAGTCAAGGATCTACAGTACACTGTGGAACAAGAGTGGTGATAGTGGCCATCCTTTTGTTTCTGACTTTAAGCTTCTGATTTTTTTATCTGTCTTCTTTACTCGTTTTCAGTTCCTAAGAACTATAGTCATCAGTTACATTGTGTTTGGCTGCAAGAGTGTGCTTGTCTAGAGTGGCTTAAACAACAAAAATATGTAGTTTGTGCAGGGTGGCTCACACCTGTAATCCTAGCACTTTGGGAAGCTAAGTTGGGAGGACTGCTTGAGCCCAGGAATCTGAGACCAGCTTGGGCAACATAGGGAGACCTCATCTCTACAAAAAATTAAAAAATTGGTCAGGTGTGGTGGTGTGCACCTGTGGTCCCAGCTACTTACGAGGCTGAGGTAGGAGGATTGCTTGAGCCCATGAGGTCAAGAATGCAGTGAGCCACGACTGTGCCATTGTACTCCAACCTCGATGACAGAGTGAGACCTTGTCTCAAAAAAAGTAATAATTTATATGATTAAAATATGTGGCCTTGGGCTTTTTCTGTCATTCTACTGTACCACCCTCAGTTTTGGCTTTTGTCTTTGATAACATCCTGGCAAGAAAGGTTTCAGACTTTCTCACCATATTTATTTCAACTGGGGAACAACTTCTCATCAGATGCCCTGAGACATATTTCCTTTTACATGTCATTGGTTACCACTGGATCACAGATAGGGGAGTGGTTACCATACTTACCATAAGCTAACCATGCATGATTCAACTTCTGGGTCTGGGGCTCCTTCCCTGAGTATGTTGATACCTAACAATGTGAAACTGTAAATCCAATTACGTCTCTTTCTTTCGTAAATTGCCCAGTCTCGGGCATTTTTTAAAAAATATTTTAATTGTCATTTTATAGCTTCCCACCACAGCTGCCCCCCCACCCTTCCCTTCGATGACAACATTTGCAGGCTTCAGAGGGACCAGGGAACAAAGCAGGAGACTGGCAGCCCCACTACACTGCCAGCCGGGGAGAACAAGTCACAATTACAAATTATCACAACAATTAGCACCTGTACTTGGGGGATCTGCAAATTGAGGAGGCCCCAGCTCCTCACTGTACAGGGGTCTATTCGGCAGTGACCTTGCTCTGGACACGATGCTATTCCTTCAGCCTCAGGGAACTGATGTTGATGAAGCCAGCGGCATCTATTGGCTCACACTCACCCTGAACGTTCATGCTCACCAGCTCCTCGTTGTAGAGAGACAGTGGGGACTCCCGGCTGAGGATGTACACCTGGCCCTTTAAGATGGACACCTGCACTTTCCCTTCCACTCCCTCCTGGGATGGCAATGCAGTGGTGGACAAATTCACACTCAGGGCTGTGCCAGAAACCGGTACAGACCAGCTCAGCAAATTTCAAGCCCAGGCCTTGTTTGATTTTGCGTGCTTCCCGGTCCATGGTGAAGGCCTCGATGTCTAAATGAGCGTGGTAAAGGATGGTGCCTGCTGGGGTCTCCTAGATACCTTGGGACTTCATTCCGATGAAGTGGTTCTCCACAATGTCAATGAGGCCCACACTATGCTTGCCCATGACTTCGTTCAGATACATGAAGAGCTCCAAGGAGGTCTGGTTGGTGGTGCCAACCTTGACATTGGTCTTGAATATGTTTTTATTAGCAGCGTGAAAATGGACTAATACACTGTCCTAAATTATTTTATATAGTTTAATGGATTTAATTCCTTCCTGCAACCCTGGAGAGGTATATTACATGACCTCCAGTTTAAAGGTGAATAAATTGAGGCACAGAGAGGTTAAGTAATTTGCTGCAGGTCACACAGCTAGTTAGTTATGGAGCTAGGATTTAAACCCAGGTAGCCTGATTCCAGAGGATGGGCTCTCTATCACTGGGACTAGGAGGGCAGGGCATCTGCCTCCTGCCTCTTTTGGGAAAAGCACAGAAAGCCGGTTTTCATGCAGAGAAAGAACAATAAAGGGAGAAGTTAGAAGTAAAAGCAAGGTCCCCTCTCCAACGTTTTTTGAGACAGGATTTCAATCTCTGTCACCCAGGCTAGAGTGCAGTGGTGCCATCATAGCTTACTGCAGTCTCAAACTCCTGGGCTCAAGTGATCCTCCTGCCTCAGCCTCCTGAGTAGCTGGGACTACTTAGCTAGGCACAGGCCACTGTGTCTAGTTAATTTTAGTTTTTATTTTTGGTAGAGATGGAGTCTTGCTTTGTTGGTAAGGCTGGTCTTGAACTCCTGACTTCAAGTGATCCTCTTGCCTCGGCCTCACAAAGTGCCGGGATTACAGGCCTGAGCCACCACACCCGGCCATGGTCCCTTTCTTGAGGTGTCTCAGTTGTCTCCTGTAATATCCAGAGACCTCTTTACCAGGATCCTCTGAATATGATATGACTTCTTAATTTCCTCACCAGGTATATGACAAAGTTTCATTTATCCTTTCTTCCCTCCACTCATAAAGGATATATACTGTGTCAGTTGCTGCAAAGTTCAGAACACCCCACCCATATGGGCTAAGCTGAACTTCCCAACTGGTTTGCCACCACCGCTGTGTGCCATAAATGGCTTACAGGTATGGCCAAGTTTTTGATCCTCTCAGCCTTTGGGGCAGCTGGGCAAGACCTGAGGTGACTAAAATCTTTGGGCAAGTCACCTCTGGCTGTAAGTAGCCTGTCCATTTACACACCAGTGTATCATACAAGTAATATCTTTCTTTTTTCTTTTTTTGTAAGAGATGGGGTCTTGCTCTGTTGCTCAGGCTGGGGTGCAGTGGTGCAATCATAGCTCACTGTGGCCTCAAACTCCTGGGTTCAAGCGATCCTCCTGCTCAGCCAGTTTTTCATTTTCTTTGTAGCGATGGCAGTCTTGCTATGTTGCCCAGGCTGGTCTTGAACTCATGGCCTCAAGTAATCCTCCCACCTCAGCCTTCCAAAGTACTGGAATTATAGGAGTGAGCCACCTCTTAGGCCCAAATAGTATCATTTTCTATGTGTGCCATTACCAGACAAGGTGGAGAAGCACTGGCTTAAGGAATAGACTCATAATTTTCTCCTGAAATAAGAAGTGTGGGCTCTTTCTGCTGCCATCATTATATTTCCTGCACAGATCTGGCACTGAATCTGACAGTGAGAATCAGTACCAGAACTCGAGGAACAAAATTCCTTACAGGCAACCACACAACAAGCCCAGGTGGCAGCAGCAGCGCATTTGACGAAGAACCAGTCAAGAAAGCAAAACACAGTTGGAGTGAAGAGTAGGCACATGGCCGGGCACGGTGGCTCATTCCTGTAATCCCAGTACTTTCGGAATCCGAGACAGGTGGATCACTTGAGGTCAGGAGTTTGAGACCAGCCTGGCTAACATGGTAAAACCCCATCTCTAGTATCTACTAAAAATACAAAAAATAGCCAAGTGTGGTGGCATGTGCCTGTAATCCCAGCTACTCAGGAGTCTGAGGCAGGAAAATCACTTGAACCTGGGAGATGGAGGTTGCAGTGAGCTGAGATTGCACCACGGCACTCCAGCCTGGGTGACAGAGAGAGACTCTGCCTCCAAAAAAAGAGAAAGAAACGAAAGAAACTAAAAGAAGGCACAGAAGCCATGGCTATGTCCAAACTGGGTCTGTGAAAGGCTATGAGGGTTACTAGAGTCACTATCCCTAAATCTAAGAATATCCTCTTCGTCAGCACAAAACCAGATGTTTACAAGAACCTAGCTTCAAACACCTACACAGTTTGGGAGGAAACTAAGATCAAAGATTTATCTCAACAAGCACAGCTAGGAGCTGCTGAGAAGTTCAAAGTTCAAGGTGAAGTTGTCTTAAACATTCAAGAAAATGTACAGACTCCACTGTACAAGAGAAGAGGGAAGAGGAAGCAGTTGAGGAAACAGGTGTGAAACTTAAGGAGATAGGACTGGTCTTGTCGCAAGCAAATGTGTGAGCAAAGGTAGTCCAAGTCCTGAAGAGCAATATTGCTGATATTGTAAATGCTATCATGGAATTAACGTAAGCTGAAAATGAGGACCTTTTATATGTGTCTTTCAAAAGAGTCACTGCAGCTTGGTTTGAAATTTGTACTGTTTGCATTATTAATAAAGTTATGGTTTCTTGTTGGGTGAAAAAAAAAAGTTTGTGGTAGGCATTTCCCAGTTAGAGCACAGTTGCTCAGCAAGGTCATCTAGACCTTTCCTCTCTTTATGCTGCTATTCCCATGATGGGTTTTTTTTCTTTTTTTTTTTTGAGACGGAGTTTCACTCTTGCTACCCAGGCTGGAGTGCAATGGCGCGATCTCGGCTCACCGCAACCTCCGCCTCCTGGGTTCAGGCAATTCTCCTGCCTCAGCCTCCTGAGTAGCTGGGATTACAGGCACGTGCCACCATGCCCAGCTAATGTTTTGTATTTTTAGTAGAGACAGGGATTTCACCATGTTGACCAGAATGGTCTCGATCTCTTGACCTCATGATCCACCCGCCTCAGCCTCCCAAAGTGCTGGGATTACAGGCTTGAGTCACCATACCCGGCGAAGGGTTTTTATCTTCAGCCTCAGGGTTGCATGGATATTTCATGGTTGCAAGATGGCCTCCCTACCTCTAAGTACCATGTTCTTACAAATGGGGTTCAAAATGAGAAATGGTGATATCAGGGTACACTTCTGATTCATCAGCCTCTTTTATCAGGAAGCAAACTCTTTCCTAGAAGTTCCCCAGCAGGATTCCTCTCTACAGCTTACTGAACAGATGTGAAAGAGTCTTGGAGTTTAAGTATCTGATTTTTCCTTCTTTAACTTGGAAAGCGGTCTTGAAAAGGTTTGGGAATGGCTGGAAGGTAGCTGACTGATAGTGCCTGCTATTTTTGTTAGGTAAAATAAAATGGTATGTGTTAAGTGACGATTCCAGGACTTCATTCTCGTGAATTTTTAATAAGGTTGTTTCTCTTGGAGTATCTGCCTACTTATATCATTGAATATGTAAGCTGGTGTAACTCTCCCATACAAAGCAGGGGTTGCCAAGTCCAAACAGATCTATAGACATGGGGAGCACTTAATACCTCTGCACTGCTGACTCTGTTGTCAAGACAGAGCTTTCTGCTTGCATGTGATAGCACTACTTATATCACAAGCTTGTCCTTAAAAGTCCATATAAATAAAAAGTTAAATTTGTTTTTTAGAAACAGGATCTTGGTATGTTGCCCACGCTCGCCTTGTAGTCCTCAGCTCAAGTGATCCTTTGGCCTCAGCCTCCCAAGTAGCTGGGACTTATAGGTGCCTGCCACTGAGTCCAGATTAAAGTTATTATTGGCCGGGCACGGTGGCTCAAGCCTGTAATCTCAGCACTTTGGGAGGCCGAGGCGGGTGGATCACGAGGTCAAGAGATCGAGACCATCCTGGTCAACATGGTGAAACCCCGTCTCTACTAAAAATACAAAAAACATTAGCTGGGCATGGTGGCATGTGCCTGTAATCCCAGCTACTCAGGAGGTTCAGGCAGGAGAATTGCCTGAACCCAGAAGGCGGAGGTTGCGGTGAGCCGAGATCGCGCCATTGCAATCCAGCCTGGGTAGCAAGAGTGAAACTCCATCTCAAAAAAAGGAATGTCTAAAAGAAAGAAGTTATTATTATTATTTTTGAGATGGAGTCCTGCTCTGTCACCCAGGCTGGAGTGCAGTGGTGCAATCTCGGCTCACTGCAACTTCTGCCTCCTGGATTCAAGTGATTCCCCTGCCTCAACCTCCTGAGTAGCTGGGATGACAGACACGCACCACCACTCCGGGATAATTTTTGTATTTTTAGTAGAGACTAGAGATGGGGTTTCACCATGTTGGCCAGGCTGATCTTGAACTCTTGACTTCAAGTGATCCACCCATGTTGGCCTCCCAAAGTGCTGGGATTATAGACTTGAGCCACCACGCCCTGCCTAGACTTTTTTTTTTTTTTTTTTTAGGAAAAGTTTTTTGCTCTGTTGCCAGGCTGGAGTGCAATGGTGTGATCTCGGCTCACTGCAACCTCTGCCTCCCGGGTTCAAGTGATTCTCCTGCCTCAGCCTCCTGAGTAGCTGGGACTACAGGTGCATGTCACCCAATTTTTAATAAAAGTTCCTATGTAGCAATTGCATCTCACTAGGTTGAGACTTTCTTTGGATAATCACAAATGCCATCTTTAGTTCATTCATGGCTTGCAGTCAGGAAACTTCATTTATTTATTAAATAAATAAATATTTGTTTCAAAGACAACATGATTGTTATCTAAGAAATGGCCAAAACTGCAGGATTAAGAGAGATTCCTCTGTAGCAATACACAGTAACTGGGATGTTAGATACCTAGGACCCTGATTTACTTCTCACCTCCCAGTCCTATTCCTACCTGGGTCTTACTTATTTTGATAAACAGCCTTACCTTACATCTGGTTGCTCATACCAAATGTTTGGGAGGAGTCCTTTCCCCGACCACCCACATTAAATCTATCGGTATGGCTTATCTGTTCCACTTCCAAAATGTATCTCAAATCTGTCAACTTCTCTCCATTTCCACAGTTCTTACTCATTTCTCTTTTACCATTCCAGTGGCCTACCTGTTATTTCTGCTTCCACCGTAAGTCCCCTACAACCCATTTTTCCTGCATAAGCCTGAATAAGCTAATCAGTTCATCAGTTATCTACTGCTGCAGAACAAACCATCTCAAATCTTTTTTTTTTTTTTTTGAGACAGAGTCTCTCTGTTGCTTAGGCTGGAGTTCAATGGCGTCATCTCAGCTCACTGTAACCTCCACTTCGCAGCCTCAAATGATTCTCACGCCGCAGCCTTCTGAGTAGCTGGGACTACAGGTGTGTGCCACCATGCCCAAATAATTTTTTTGTATTTTTAGTAGAGACGGGGTTTTACTATGTCTGCCAGGCTGGTTTCAAACTCCTGACAAGTGATCTGCCCATCTTGACCTCCCAAAGCGCTAGGATTACAGGTGTGAGCCATTGCATCCACCCCACCCCAAATCTTGATGATTAGAGAAAAAATACAGTCATTTGCTCAGGATTCTGTGGGTTAGTTGAGCAGGGCAAGTTCAGTTGGAATAGCAAGGCTGTGCTACATGTAGTGTAGGCTGGACTTTCTCACATGACTGAAGTTTGGGCTGGAGAACCCAAGGTAGTGTCACTCACATGTCTAGCCCCTCATCAGTTATGGCTGGAACGCTGGGGCCGTGTGCTCTGGCATCCTTTGGGACCTCACCATCCATGGGGCCTCTCCAGCAGGTTCCCAGAAAGCAGCAAGACCTCTTAGAGCCCAATCTCAGAAATTGCATCGTGTCCCTGTTACTTCTACCATATTCTGCTGGTTAAAGCAAGTCACAGGGGCCTGCCCAGAACGAGGAGGAGTATAAACAGAGAGAGGATTCGCAAAGGGCCATTTACAAAAGCACATGTGGGATGGGATGGATGGTTGCAGCCACGTTTGAAAACAATCTAACAGAGTGAGCTTGTATTTATTTATTTTTAAATTTCATTTCTTATTTTTTAAAACAGGGTCTTCCCTTGTTGCCCATGCTGGAATGTAGCAGCACTATTGTGGCTCACTATAACCTCAAACTCCTGGGCTCAAGTGATCTTCCCACCTTAGCCTCCTGAGTAGCTGGGACTACAGGCTCACACCACCATGCCCAGCTAATTTTTAATTTTTTTTTTTTTTTTTTGTAGAGACAGGGTCTTGCTGTGCTGCCCAGGCTGGTCTTGACCTCCTGGCCTCAAGCAGTCCTCCTGCCTCTGCTTCCCAAAGTGCTGGGACTGTAGGCATGAGACACCATACCAGGCCCAGAGTGAGCTTTAAGAAAAGTATACAACACTTTTCATCCCTCCCTCCCTCCCTTCCTTCCTCCCTTCCTGCCTCCCTTCCTTCCCACTTTTTTTTTTTTTTTTTT
>NW_022436946.1:59411935-59417926 GCF_009761245.1 Sapajus apella
CCAACATGGTGAAATCCCATCTCTACTAAAAATACAAAAAATTATCCTGGTGTGGTAGCATGAGACTGTAGTCCCAGCTACCACAGAGAGGCTGAGGCATGAAAATCGCTTGAACACAGGAGGCAGAGGTTATAGTGAGCCAACAAGGTGCCACTGCACTCCAGCTTTGTCAACAGAGCGAGACTCTATATCAGGAAAAACAAACAAACAAACCTATTTTTACATGAATGAAGAAGTACTTTATGCACCTTGATTTTTTCTTTTGCTTAACAGATATGTTTTGTATGTTAATAACATATAGTTCCCCCCAGGTCATTAATCAGCTCTATTGTTTTCTCTAGTAAAGCTTTAACAGTTTTCTCACCAAGGGTCATTTAGACTACTTCTCGTTTCTTTTTATGTCAGATGCCACCTTGAGCTTTTTCCTTTCTTTCTTTTTTGATAGGGTCTTGCTCTGTCACCCAGACTGGAGTGCAGTGGCACAATCATGGCTCACTGCAGCCTCAGCCTTTTGGTTTGGGCAATCCTCCCACCTCTGCCTCCCGAGTAGCTAGGATTACAGTTGCGGGCCACCAAGCCTGGCTAATTTTTTTCTATTTTTTGGTAGAGACAAGGTGTCCTATGTTGCCCAGACTGGTCTAGAACTCTTGGGCTCAAGTGATTCTCCTGCCTCAGTCTCCCAAAGGCGTTACAGGTGTAAGCCACTGGGCCTAGCCACCTCTCTTCTTAAACTTCTTCAGTGCTTCTCTGGCACTTAGACTACAATCCAAATTCCCTATCCTGGCTGAAAAAACTACCCGTCCCTTGTGCCTACCACCCTCCCGCTCTTCATTACATTGGCCTTTTTGTTCCTCCAACACCAAACTCTGCGCCTTCTTCTTGGTTTAACAGCAATTTCTGGGAAACGCTCCATCCCGACTTTCATTTTGCTCTCTCCTTCTCCTGTCACCTTTTTAGAGAGATCTTCTCTGGCCATCCCATCAAAATCAGTCTCCTTCCCTTACCCCCAGCTACTCTTTCACCTCCCTCTGTTTTTTTCCTTCATAGCACAGAACTGAAAATTCCATTGTCTTCATTTTCTTTCTTTAAAAAATGCTCGTCAACTGTTAAAAGGATGAAGTTATACAATAGAAATCTCTGTAATGGCTATGAGTATGTCTGCACATTTAAAGACCAAGTGTTTTCCTCTAGAGAGAACTAGGGGGCTGCAGGTCAGGAGAGAGAGAAACTAGCTTTTCATTGCATATTGTTTCATGTTGTTGGGCTATTTTACTATGCACATGTTTTTAAAATTGTAAGACATTTTAATAAGATCTCTTTCATGAGAGACTGCTTCCCAAACATTGTTCAATGATTTTTAATAATTTCACTAGATCATCTGATGTCTTAGGTGAACTGGAGGCTGTGAGCTGCCCTCTTGAGAAATTTGTTTGGCTTCCCTGGGTTAGAGTAAGTCCAGTAGGATTCTGCAGAAGGCTCTTTTCTTTGCTTGCTTCGAGAGTGTCTTTAAATACATATTTAAAAAGAAAGCATGAAAAGCTTTCAACATGTGAATCCCAGGAACCAGGCACAATGCCATGAGATGCCTCAAGATACCCTAAGATGCAGGACATAGGCTGTATTCAATTGCTTGCCCTATTCAGGACTGCAATTACTCTGCCTACATTGTGCAGGTTTCTTTTAAATAGCTCTCATGTTCCTTGTCATCGCAAAACATCTGATTGGTAACAGCAAAATAATTCACTGAAATAAGGAAACAAACTTCTGGCCTTTAAAATTCAAATTTTCAAGCCAAAGTACACTTGGATTTTTATACTTTGGCTTAGCATACAGTATAGAAATATAAACCAGAAAGGGTACTAAATCACTTGCTACTTGTGTTCCTGGTGAAAGGAATGATGACAATCCACAATTGTATTATAACAAGAAGTTTTCTTTCTTTTGTGGGTTAGGAAGCTTTTCATTTTTTCTTTTTCCCTTTCCTCTCAGTGAATCCTACAAATTAAATCCAGCTGACACAACGGATCCATTTTTTGAGTGTCTATATGAGCTTTGCTTCTTTCCTTAGGAGATTGAGAGTGGCTTATCACTTCCTTTCTACCCTTTTCAATTCAATGGCTTTATTTATTTATTTATTATACTTTAAGTTCTGGGGTACATGTACAGAACATGCAGGTTTGTTACATATGTACACACGTGCCATGGTGGTTTGCTGCATCTACCACCCCGTCATCTACATTAGGTATTTCTCCTAATGCTATCCCTCCCCAATACCCCACACCCTGTTATCCCTCCCCAGCCCCCCACCCCCCAACAGGCCCCAGTTTGTGATGCTCCCCTCCCTGTGTCCATGTGTTCTCATTGTTTAACACCCTCTTATGACTGAGAACATGTAGTATTTGGTTTTCCGTTCTTGTGTCAATTTGCTGAGAATGATGGTTTCCAGCTTCATCCATGTCCCTGCAAAGGACATGAACTCATCCTTCTTTATGGCTGCATAGTATTCCATGGTACATATGTGCCACATTTTTTTAATTCAGTCTATCGTTGATTGGCATTTGTGTTGATTCCAAGTCTTTGCTATTGTGAACAGTGCCGCAATAAACATATGTGTGCATGTGTCTTTATAGTAGAATGCTTTATAATCCTTTGGGTATATACCCAGTAATGAGATTGCTGGGTCAAATGGTATTTCTAGTTCTAGATCCTTGAGGAATCACCACACTGTCTTCCACAATGGTCGAACTAAGTTATACTCCCACCAACAGTGTAAAAGTGTTCCTGTTTCTCTACACCCTCTCCAGCATCTGTTGTCTCCTAATTTTTTAATGATCTCCATTCTAATTGGCGTGAGATGGTATCTCAATGTGGTTTTGATTTGCATTTCTCTAATGACCAGTGATGATGAGCATTTTTTCATGTTTGTTGGCTGCATAAATGTCTTTTGGAAAGTGTCTGTTCATAATTTTTGCCCACTTTTTGATGGGGTTGTTTTTTTCTTCTAAATTTGTTTAAGTTCTTTGTAGATTCTGGATATTAGCTCTTTGTCAGATGGGTAGGTTGCAAAAATTATTTCCCATTCTGTTGGTTACCGGTTCACTCCAATGATAGTTTCTTTTGCTGTGCAGAAGCTCTTAAGTTTAATTAGATCCCATTTGTCTATTTTGGCTTTTGTTGCCATTGCTTTTGGTGTTTTAGTCATGAAGTTTTTGCCATGCCTATGTCCTGAAGGGTACTGTTTAGGTTTTCTTCTAGGGTTTTTATGGTGTTAGGTCCTTTGTTTAAATCTTTAATCCATCTGGAGTTAATTTTTGCATAAGGTGTAAGGAAGGGATTCTACATATGGCTAGCTAGTTTTCCCAAGACAATTTATTAAATAGGGAATCCTTTCCCCATTGCTGTGTTTTTCAGGTTTGTCAAAGATCAGATAGTTGTAGATGTGTGGCATTATTTCTGAGGCCTCTGTTCTGTTCCATTGGTCTGTATCTCTGTTTTGTTACCAGTACCATGTTGTTTTGATTACTGTAGCCTTGTACTATATAATTTGAAGTCAGGTAGCATGATACCTCCAGCTTTATTTTTTTGCTTAGGATTGTCTTGGCTATGCAGGCTCTTTTTTGGTTCCATATGAAGTTTAAAGTGATCTTTTCCAGTTCTGTGAAGAAAGTCAATGATAGCTTGATGGGGATAGCACTGAATCTATAAATTATTTTGGGCAGTATGGCCATTTTCACGATATTGATTCTTCCTAACCATGAGCATGGAATGTTTTTCCATCTGTTTGTATCCTCTCTTATTTTCTTGAGCCGTGGTTTGTAGTTCTCCTTGAAGAGGTCCTTCACATCTCTTGTTAATTGTATTCCTAGGTATTTTATTCTCTTTGTAGCAAGGGCTTTAATGTAGAGTTTAGCCTTAGGCCATTAAATAGGGCTAAGGCAGGAGTGTCCAGTCTTTTGGCTTCCCTGGGCCACATTGGAAGAAGAAAAATTATCTTGAGCCACATATAAAATATACTGATACTAATGATAGCTGATGAGCTAAAAGCCAAAAAAAAAAAAAAAAAAAGAAAAAAGGAAAAAGAAAAAAGAAAAATATCTCAACATTTTAAGAAAATTTACAGCCGGGCGCGGTGGCTCAAGCCTGTAATCCCAGCACTTTGGGAGGCCGAGGCGGGTGGATCACGAGGTCAAGAGATCGAGACCATCCTGGTCAACACGGTGAAACCCCATCTCTACTAAAAATACAAAAAATTAGCTGGGCATGGTGGTGCGTGCCTGTAATCCCAGCTACTCAGGAGGTTGAGGCAGGAGAATTGCCTGAACCCGGGAGGCGGAGGTTGCGGTGAGCCGAGATCGCGCCATTGCACTCCAGCCTGGGTAACAAGAGTGAAACTCCATCTCAAAAAAAAAAAAAAAAAAGAAAATTTACGGATTTGTGTTGGGCTGCATTCAAAGCTATCCTGGACCACATGTGGCCCGTGTGCCATGGGGTGTATAAGCTTGGACTAAGGTTTCATGTCAGGCTGTCTGAGTTCCAAAGTATTTCCTCCATCCATTCTGTGCAGTACCTTGGGTGAATGGTTTAACTTCAGTTTTCTTATCTGTAGAGGGGATAATGTTACATCCTTAAAAAGAATATTTTAAAGTTCATATTATTTTGGAACAGTGCCTCCTCATTTGTAGAAAATCTCAGTAAATGTTAGTTGGCTAAATTTTAATGGGTAATAGACAAAGCTCATCTTTCATGATACTACAAAATATCTAAAAGTTGAGTTTTTTTTTTTCTTAAGTTAAAATAAGCATTTAGTCTTTGTGATACTGTAGTTGCTTCAGATCGCAGGCAGTCTTGGACAGATGAAGGCCTAAGACATATGCTCTTTTTGCATGTCAGCTCATTCCTAGTTGCTTTCTTATAGCTCGCACTTCATATTTACCCCCACGGTGGCATTTCCCAGGGCCTGGAGCAAGTAGAAAACTTGGCTGCTATTTCTTCCTGAAGTTTCTCTCCGAAATAGGCTAGATCTGTGTGAAGAGCCATATACCATCTTCCTCCCTTCTTCCCACTCTTCTTTTCTTCTTCCCTTCCTCCCTCTCTTCCTTCCTTCTCTTCTACTTTCCTTTCTCCCCTCTTTCTTTCCTTCCAAAAGCATTTATTAAGCACCTGTCAAGTATAAGGCATGGTTACATACTTGCCATGGTTACATACAACAGCAAAAACCATGGGTAGCCCAGAGACAAATCCTCACATTCTTTGGAGCACTGTCCCATGGAGACATCCCCAGACATAGGCTGAGCTCCAGTCCAGAGTGGCCAAGGCAGCAGCCAATTCACTGAGCAGAGCCCATGCTGAGTTTCTTAAAGGTTTTCAGGGTTCTTGTAGTGTTTTTCAGTTTTTATTTAAATTTGGAAAGAGTCTACATATGTGATTTTTTAAATTCAAGAACTTCTAGAATATTTTCAACATGTCTCTTGTTTGAAAGCTAACAGTCTTGAAATGATGTCAGCAAAAGAAAAAAAGCAATCAAGCTTTTTCCTGTTCTGTTCAGTATTATACATCTCTGAAATGGCAGTAAATTAGAATATCTTAAATCTGCATATGACTCTTTTATCTAGCTTGGGGTAGAATGTAATTGAGGATTTGACTTTTACTGATTTTTTGTGGGATTTTATTCTTCTTTTTAAGAATGGTCCAGGCAGGGTGCTGTGGCTCATGCCTGTAATACCAGCACTTTGAGAGGCCAAGGCGGGTAGATCACCTGAGGTCAGGAGTTCAAGACCAGCCTGGCCAACATGGTGAAACCCTGTCTCTACTAAAAATACAAAAATTAGCTGGGCTTGGTGGTACATGCCTGTAGTCCCAGTTACTTGGGTGGCTGAGGCAGGAGAATCGCTTGAATCTGGGAGGTAGGGGTTGCAGTGAGCTGAGATTTTGCCACTGCACTCCTGGGTGATAGAGCAAAACTCCATGTCAAAAAAAAAAAAAAAAAAAAAA
>NW_022436946.1:59418026-59451182 GCF_009761245.1 Sapajus apella
GGGGGGGGGTGGGTGGTGGCCGAGCTCGCGCCATGGCACCCCAGCCGGGGTAAAAAGAGTGATACGCTGTATAAAAAAAAAAAAAAAAAAAAAAAAAAAAGAATCGTCCAATTTCCAATTTTCAAGTATCTTGGAGTGTGCTCCAATCTACTGTTTCGTTCTAAGATCTCTCTTCTTGGGGGA
Source organism: Sapajus apella (assembly GCF_009761245.1). Classification (NCBI taxonomy): domain Eukaryota; kingdom Metazoa; phylum Chordata; class Mammalia; order Primates; family Cebidae; genus Sapajus; species Sapajus apella. The sequence goes on from NW_022436946.1 coordinate 59,418,210, forward strand.
AGTTAGAGAATCATCAGACATTTCTGTCCTTTCTGGGCCCTAGGCACAGTGGGGCTGTTGGATTATGACCTGCCCTTTCTTGATCTCTGGGTCCATGGGGCATACACACTTGGCAACCTGCCCAGGAATGCCCTAGAGGTCTGAGTCTGGGTTGACCTAGGACAGTCTTCTAGGATCTCCTAAATTGTTATTTCCAGTTTGAATCAGTCCAGCTTAAAGGCCCCGAGGGTGGTGGGCTAGCTATAGGATAGCTCAAAGTCCTCAGCCACACTCTAGGAGGCCCTCCTCCCTGGAGTTTCCTTTGATGGAAGGGATGAAAATGGGCTAGGAAAATTACTCCTAGGAAATGAGCTTTGTAAGTACCTGAAGTTTTTGTTTGTTTGTTTGCTTTTCCCCCTCATTTAATCTTCCTAACAATCCTTAGAAGGAATGATGTTCTGTTGATAAGCAATCAGCTTTAGAAGGGCTTAAGTAACTTGCCTCTGATAGGAATAAGTAGTGCTTGCTTGTGTTGGCGATGCTCCTTGCACCTCACCCCACCCTGGGACCCACTCCCTTCCCTCCCTATCCAGTCTCTGACCTGGACTAGGTTCTGGGCTCCCTTGCCTTCTGGCTTCCAGTTGGGTTTGGTCAATGGGAGACACAGGAGAGTGGAGGGAGGATGGATGGAGAGAAAGAGGTCAGGGTATTTGTTTTCTCTGCTCTCTCCTTGATGTGAGGCAGTTTTGGCAGGAGCAGCAGCTTCCTCATCAGTTACAGCTCCTGTTTTGTGGCCCCTCTCCAGGGCTCTAGCTCCCTTCCTGTAAATTTAGGGGTGGTGATATCTTCCCACTATTGCTAATACCTGAGTTGATTCCCTAACCTCTGTCCACACTCCTGTAAATTGTTCCTTCACTTCAGTTAAAAATCTTTGCATCTACCATCTGTTTCGTCCTGGGAAGGACCTTAGCTGATACAGTCATACCAGATTATACTGCCTGACTCCCTTGGAAAATCTCAGGACCTTTCCAGTCAGAAGCAGCTACCTTCTGAAAAGTGTCTGCACCAACCTTCAACACTCAGAAATACTAGAAAATCCAGGACATGAGTCATGATGTGGTAGGCTGAGAGCTCCTTCAGGGCAGGTACACACTGCCTTGAGCATCCTCAGATCCCCTACTTAGCCCAGCCCCAGGCATACAACAGGTGGTTAATAAATGTTTCTTATGGAAGTTAGCACCCTTGGGCCCGGAGAGTCTCCTGCCCGAGCTCCCAGCCTCCTCTTCTGCACCGCACCAGCGGCTGAGCTGCTGGCACCTGTAGGAGCTGGATCACCATGCTGACCAGCCGGTTTTTTCTTATTGTGCTCCACAGAAGGAAGTTCATCCACGTGATTTTTTGCAGTACCCAGAAAAGGTGGGTACAGTGTGTTCCGTGGTGAAAAGCTTGTGAAGGAGGAATGCAGGTTTTAGAGTCTCACTCCACGTTGCTGCTATTCCTATTTGAGAATTGCCCCCCCCACCACTCCCCTACTCCCACAAAAGCCTTGAAATATTTTATTTATGTGGGATTTCAGTCTATGCAACAATGAAACATGAGGAGGTGGCCATGAATAGCCCCTGAGTGTGTTATACACTGAGACCTTTTCCAAAAGGCTGCTGAAGAATTATTTAGTCTAAGCAGGCACGAGTCATGTGATTTCTTCAGAAAAATTTACATCTGGGTAGGCCTGCTTTTTGAATATTCTTGGTGGGAAGCACTTTGAACCATAAAGGCACACTAAAAGACAATTGCTATGGAGACTGCGCCTCCACTGTGCATTTCTCTGAGTTCTCTGCCTGGGGCTCTTGAGCATCCACGGGGTGTCCTCCGCATGCTGCTCTGGGGTGGGGGTCTGGACGCCACACTGTTGGGAGGCCGCCCACTTGGGATCCTAGCTTGGGACTGAAAGCTGGAGGCAGCCACCCACGGTAGGGGCTCTGCGGGTGTGTGTGCATGGTGGGAGTCGGATGGGGAGGACATTCAGGGTGTGCGGCGCCCCCTCCCCCGCTTGTGTGGGGACCACGTGCAAGGGCGGCGCGTGGGGGCCCCTGGCGCGCAGCCGCGGTGGGTGACGGCGAGGCGTCCCGGGGGCCCAGTGTACGGGGCGTGTGTCTATGTGAGTGTCTGGGAGGATGCAGGGGTCCCGCTCCGCCCCGCTCTCCTCGTGCGTGTGCGTGTGTGGCCTCGGCCCTGCGCCCCGCCGAGTGGTGCCCGAGGCGGGGCGAGCGCGCGCGCGCCCGTGCGGGTTGTGTGTGTGAGTGTGTGACAGTGTCTGTCAGGTGACTCGGGTCACGCAGTCTCTCTCTCTCCCTCCTCGGGGAGGAACTGCCGCGCTCCGGCTGACTCCTCCGCCGGCGGGCGGGGCGGGGGAGGGGGCTTCGCGCGCGCTGGGAACCGCGGGACCCGGACCTGGGCGCCGCCCGCCGGGGGACGCGCGGCCCCCGCTTCCGCCGGCCCCAGCCGAGCTCTAGACAAACCCCCGCTTCAGAAATAGGCTGAGGAAGGCCAGCGAGGAGGCTTGGCCCCCACCCCGGACCCTCTCCGCCCCAGGGCCGGCCGGTGGGCGCGATGAGCCAGGTGCTGGGGAAGCCGCAGCCGCAGGACGAGGACGACGCGGAGGAGGAGGAGGAGGAGGAGGAGGATGAGCTGGTGGGGCTGGCGGACTACGGGGACGGGCCCGACTCCTCGGACGCCGATCCGGACAGCGGCACGGAGGAGGGAGGTGAGCGCCCGGCCCCCGCGCCCTCAGCTCAAGCCCCTTTCCTCCCCGTGGTGTTTTCCCGCCCCCAGCCTGGCTGCGCACTGGCCGCCGACTTGGAGGGGGTCCAGTGGAGCGGAGTTGAGGGGCTGGTGTGGGGAGGGGCGACAAAAGCGCGACCTCGAGCTGCCAAACGTGGGAGCACGGTGCTGGTGGTGGAGGGGGGACCTGGATCGGTGGGGAAGGGAAAGGAGAGAGGAAGCGTCTGGGCCGGAGGAGCGCGCGCTTCTGCCCCTTTCAGAGCCGGTGCCTCCAGCGCCCCTCACCCGAGCTCTCCGCAGCTTCTGGCGGTTGGGGAGGGGAGCGGACGGCGAGCGCGCCTTGGGACCTCAGAACGCTGCTGTTGAAGCCAGAGTCAGATGTCGTGGCTAAAAAAAGGCACCGGCGGCAGCGTGACTGGCAGGGTCGTTGGCAGCTGCGGGTGTCAGTCTGTCCCCGCGTCGACGCGGGAGGGGTCCTGGGGCCGCCCAGGTGGTGGCTGGGGAGACCCGCCGGGGGGATGCTCGCCAAGCTGTTTTGGGAGTCGCCGAGTGGCCGCAGGTTTCCCAGGATCCACGCAAACACCGTTATCTGGACACCTTATCTGCACCCCGTTATCACCACCTGGACTTGGCAGTGCCTGCAAGCGAGTGAGCGCGCGGCGGGGGATTCTTGCCATTGAAGCAAACTCTGTTTCCTGTTCTAGAAGTGGGTTTTAGCAATCAATCGTTCAGCTTGTGGGGGCTTCCTGCATTTTATTCTTAAGGTCTGAGGAAGTTGAGAGCGTTTTAGGATTCCAGAAAGGTTAAACTTTTTTGTTTCCCTCAAAAGCGAGCAAAAGTTCCTTTATTGTAAGGTCACTTGGAAAGGTCAATAGAAAGTGGCTGTTACACATATTATTCTAGGTGAAGCTGTATGCATCCACGAGAAGGAACTAACTTTAGTGTTTAGCACTGAAGAAATTGTGTTAGAGATACAAGTATCTTTGTGACCATTGATTTTTAAAGAACTTTTATTGGGTATTCACTGAACTTCTTTTAAATTCCCTATACAAAGCTTTCTCACAAGGGTAGTTGCATAATTCTGCATTTGGCAGGCACGACTTTCAATGAATCAGAAAGGAAATAAAGTTAACTATGCCTGGTAGATGAGAAAGCAGCCTCCCAAGTCACCATTTTTCAGAAAATGTTTTCTTAGGCTGTTTCTTTCTCTTGGCATGATTTGTGCTAATTCCTCATTTGTTTAAACTTGATGTGTGCACCTTTGTGCTTTCTGTCTCCTTCACTTCCGGTAATTGGTCCTACCGTTGAGCACCGGGCCACATTTTTGTAGATAAAGGCTCTCAGTCATTTTATTGGAGTCTCTAGAGCTACCTTCCGTAATTAAATTGTTCAGTCGACTCATTATTATTCAAATTCTGTTTGTTAGCCCCTCCCAGATTCTCAGAAGACTCCAGAGAGATGCAGAATAGGGATGTATTTGCAAGGTATTTGAAATGGTGGACACAGCAGGGTGTGTGCGGGATTCTCTTTTTTAAAAAAGAAAAAAAGTAGGGGGTGGGGGGACCATATCCGGAAGAGAAAGCCCTGTAATTCGATACCGTTCTGAGGCCCAGAGGGTCCAGGAAAAGTACTGGACCCTTCGTTTATTCTGCAGTTCTTCAAGTGGGCACTTTTAAAATTTGATGTGGGGACTTGAAATTGAAGTGAAATTAAAGCCCTGCTTGAAGGATGGGATTCCCAGAACAAAGGGCTTCCCCACGGCCCAGACTTTGAGGCTCCTTAGCTGCTAACCTAAAGGCAAACTTGCCTGTAACTGATTTTTGGTGACTTGCATAATAAAATCCTTCTGAAAGAGCTCTTGGGATTAGCTTGGGATCTTGCTATAAAAGGATTAAATATATTTGTATTGTGAGAAGAGCAACCATGTTCATATTTGCTTGGCAAACGTTGGGCCTGCTGTGGATAGGTGGTCTGCTTCTCAGACTTCTTTCCTTATATTTTGGCCTCTGTCCTTTCTAGATTTCCCTGACTTTGACTTTTGGGTTTAGGCCTTGATGCAGAATCTCTGTCTGAACATTTGCTTTCTAGTGGCAGATAGGCTCCTCAGTCAGCAGTTTCAGCGGGGACTGTTCCTGATGGCTGTCAGGCCAGCTGATATGGTCTGGGGAGTGGGGATTGGGAGGGGGAGGTTGGGAGTTGTGACTTCCCTTCCTGTGTCCTTCAGAAGGCCGATTCACGTGTTGCATTATAATCTTGTTTTATTTTTGGTAAAATTTACATTTACCTACTCTCAAACTTAAGAAATGGAATGTAGGAAAAAAGGACTTACTTATTCTGAGAAAAGATGGATGGATATGGTGTACTCTGAACCACTAGCAAAGCATTTCTTTAATGAACCCCCACTCCCGTTTCCCCTTCCTAATAGCTTGGTTTAGTGCCTGCACTTAGTGGAGACTTGGGGCTTTTTCCATTAAGTTCGGAAATCTACCCTGTCAGGCTGGAGGCTGAGGGTGGGATGTGGGACCAACTGGTATGGCAGGCTAAGTTGCAAAGCAATTTATCAGGAGCCGTGCAAGAAAAGTAGACTGAAGGCAGACATGGAATACAATTTTCATTTCCCTCAGTCTGTAGGACTTATAAAGGAATCTCTGATCTTGTTTTTAAACTGAATGTCTTGTAAGTTTCACCACCTTGTACTAAGTTTGAAAACATAGGGCAGCTAAGGTGAGACTTAAATTGCACTTCTCTGGATTCCTCTCCATATTTTATTCATGAATAGCAAAAGTGTTCTCAGGCACACGAGTTCTATTAGGGCAGATCTGGACACTTCTCAACCTTCCCCACATGGTAGTTAATTACAGGTAAGGTGAGTCTCACCTTCAACTCCCAGAGAGAAGGCAGTGGTTAGGCCATTAAAAAACAATTTCATCAAAAATAATGATTATTTTTAGATTCATGGACTTGAAAGCTTTTAATAAATTACTGTGCTTTAAAAACTGTAATAACATGGTGGCTCATGTCTGTAATCCCGGCACTTTGGGAGGCCGAGGCAGGCAGATCAAAGTCAGGAGTTTGAGACCAACCTGGCCAACATAGTGAAACCCTGTCTCCAGTAAAAATACAAAAATTAGCTGGGCATGGTGGCATGCACCTGTAGTCTCAGCTACTCAGGAGGCTGAGGCAGGAGAATCACTTGAACCCAGGAGGCGGAGGTTGTGGTGAGCTGAGATCGCGCCACTGCACTCCAGCCTGGGCAACAGAGCAAGACTGTCCCCCCAAAACAAACAAACAAAAAACAAATACAAAAACAAAAAACCCTATAATAACAAGGAAAGCAATTAAAAGATCATATTTAATCAGAAAGTAAAATTGTTTTCCACCCAAAGCCCCTCCCATTTTTTAGGGGAAACTTGACTAACACAGCTGCTCGCCCACAGTCTAGTGAAGTTCGGTCTTTGTCTTCATAGCAGCCTGTGCACACCCTTACAGTCTGAGGAAGTGACTCTCTAGGTGGTTTCTGGAGGCATGAAAGATCCAGGGTCTTCCTTCCTGAAGGATGTAGATGGGGTGAATCCAGCAATTCATATCTATTAATATCTAATTCATTAGTGTCAGCTTTTTGTAGGGAAGGGAGTGGGTTTCTCTATGTTGCCTAGCTGGTCAAGCAATCCTCCTGCTTCAGCCTCCCAAGTAGTTAGGATTATAGGCATGCATGACTGTGCGTGGCTTTTTCCTAAAATAACTAAAAAATTAGCAAATTCACCTTTTCATTGTTCCTTGGAAGTAAGTAGAGTTAATTGTTCTCCTGATACTGAAACCATGGCTCAGAGATACCAGGGGACTTTTCTACCGCCCTGTCATGAGCTAGAAGTGAGCGAAGTTTGGAAGAGGACCAAGTGTGTGGAAATGTTAGCCTCTTTTCTTGTAATTCTGCCTTATCCAAAAAGATTTGGGTTGACTACAGTCCTGGACACAACTTATCTCTTGGATTTCTTTCTGGCCCTGGAAATACAGAAGAGTTGGAACAGATGAAACTACAGGATAGTTTAAAAAGACGTGATCAAAGTCAAACCTTAGGTAAATACTTGTTTGAATGCCTATATTGGGAGAGTACCTTATATCAGACGTTTTATAAACCTGTGTCAGTGATTCAGGGCACCAGAGAGTACTGACTCTTTATTAGCGGTCTCTTCCATTTTAATATTAGAGAAAGGGTAGTCTAATGGAAACAGGAGGCACAAACAGCAAGTTCTGGCTAAGAGACGATGGCTTTGGGTTTGAGAGATCATCTTTTGTCTGTCAAAGATAACTGAGTCTGCCCCAAGTTCACCCCCTGCGTTATTCAATCCTCCCCCAGCCCATAGCAAATGCTGGTGACAATCAATTTCACTTTTAGCACAGCTACCTCTTTCCTGCTCATTTTTCTTCTTTCTTTCTTTTGAGATGGAGACTCACTCTGTCACCCAGCCTGGAGTGCAGTGGTGCAATCTCAGCTCACTGCAACTTCCACCTTCTGAGTTCAAGTGATTCTTCTGCCTTACCCTCCCCAATAGGTGGGACTGATTATAGGTGCCCATCACAATGCCCAGCTAGTTTTTGTATTTTTAGTAGAGATGGGGTTTCACTGTGTTGGCCAGGCTGGTCTTAAACTCCTGACCTCAAGTGATCCACCTGCCTCGGCCTCCCAAAGTGCGGGATTACAGGCATGAGCACTGCGTCTGTCCTCTTCTTTCTTTCCTATCTCCTTTATTCTTTTTATATCCTTTTCATTTTTTAAGAAACCTTTTTTGTTCTCCTTCCTGTGCCACAGCCTTAAAGCTCTCTTGTGATTGCCTTTCCTGGTTCTGCTGTGACACTCAAGACAAATATGTTTTTCACTCCTGGGCTACAGGGTCCAGGGTGCTTGCTGGTCAACTTTCTCCTCTTGTGGTCCTCCGAGACAGACTTCAGCTTCATTTCTTAGTGTGTAAAATAGAGGACTGCATAAAGCCAACTTTAGTGCACTCTCAAAGTGATTGTTAAAAAGTTTTAAGAATGCCTTTCCCTTTTTGCAGGCACGTTGGTAAATCAAAACATATTAGTGAAATGAGAAAGGCTCCCCCCTGACCCCATGGCAGTGTCTGGGCTGAATGTTTACAGCTCCTAAAGCCCCAGTGGGCGTGTGTTACAGGGTGCTCTTTTAGTTTTGCCATCTATGGGCTTGTGTTAACCAGCTCAGTTAGACCCCTCTATCTTGTCGCAAGAACAGAGTACCTTCTGTATTCTGGGTTCTTGTCTTAGTGTACTGAAGAATCGGATCACACCTGGGCTTAGAGAATGAGTGCAAGATTTTATTGAGTGTAAGTAGCTCTCAGCAGATGGGGGAGCCAGAAGGGAGATGGTTTTTGCCTGGAGTCTGACCACTCTGGACAAACTCTGTGTCCTTCTGCCGGTCCATGGCTTGCTGGTGTGCACCCAATGTCCTCTTGACATCCAGCCGCTTGTATCTTCTTCCACCGATCCACTCCATTAGATGTTCAGCCGCTTGTGTGTTCCTCCACTGATGTGCTCCTCTCAACATCCAACTTGCTAGGGTCTTGGTTTCATTTTTTTCTTTTTCTTTTTTTTTTTTTTTGAGTTGGAGTCTGGCTCTGTCATGAGGCTGGAGTACAACGACACGATCTTGGCTCACTGCAACCTCCATCTCTCCGGTTCAAGTGATCCTCCTGCCTCAGCCTCCCAAGTAGCTGGGATTACAGGTGCATACCACCACACCCAGATAATTTTTTGTATTTTAGTAGAGATGGGGTTTCATTCACCATGTTGGCCAGGATGGTCTTGATCTACTGACCTTGTGATCCGCCTGCCTCAGCCTCCCAAAAGTCTTCTTTTTTTTTTTGAGATGGAGTTTAGCTCTAGCTGCCCAGGCTGGAGTGCAATGGTGCAATATCGGCTCACCACAACCTCTGCCTCCTGGGTTCAAGTGATTCTCCTGCCTCAGCCTCCCAAGTAGCTAGGATTACAGGCATGTGCCACCACGCCTGGCTAATTTTGTATTTTTAGTAGAGACAGGTTTCTCCTTGTTGGTCAGGCTGGTTTCAAACTCCCAACCTCAGGTGATCTGCCCTCTTCAGCCTCCCAAAGTGCTGGAATTACAGGAGTGAGCCATTGCGTGTGGCCAGGTCTTCAGTTTTTATAACCACAGGATGGGGATGTGGCAGGCCAGGGGGTCTTGCAGCATTTGGGGAGGAAATGCCTGGCCTCACCTAGGTCTTTGACAGTGGAGCCCTTGCTGGGGACCAGGCCCACCTTTACCCGGCATTTCCCTTCTTTCTTCCATATCATTTAAAGGGACTATGCCCTTCCCTTCCCAGAGCTTCCCTTATCATTAGGACTGCTACTGAATGAATACATATAAGGAAATATTCATATGTGGTATTGATCTTGTTTTTTAGTTATCTGCCCAGTGTGATTTGAGAGGATTTCATAGGGAAAGATTTAGTCTTCACACATAAATAAAAGAATCACCTTCAAAAATCTTTATGCCTTTGAAAAATGTGTGTTCTGTTTGCATTTAATTTTCTCTACTAAGTAGTTAATCAAATGGACAGTAAATCTTCGTGATTTTTGCATATCTCTTATTAGTAGTAGTGTTGTTATTCACGATTCATTCCCACTTGAGTTGGAATTTCTTACTGAACTCCTGGGTCTTGAATGTATAAGTAGTTCCATTGATCAACAGAAGCTCCAGAAAGTTAAAGGAGCCACAGAGAAAGTTGCAAATAGAAACACACCAGAGGCCTCTTCCTAAAACCATAAGCACATAGACGCTTAAGCCTTTGTTGATCCCACAGAATACTAATAGCAAAGACATTCTAATTTTCCCTTAAGGTTGAGTGAGCCTCTCAATGTAGTCACATTCCACAAAAGACTCTCTCGTTGCCCAGGCTTGGGGTGGGAAAAAAAGACGGGGAGTGACTGTGTGTGTTTGTGTACATGTGTGTGTGTCCGTATGTATGTGGATAGAGATTGATAGAAGAGGAAATGAAGGCTCATGGGCAAGGGGACATGTATGGAGTCACATAGCTAGTAAATGGCAGAGCTGGGACTCGAACCCTAGTCTGACACTAACCCAGTATGTGTTCAACCATTCCACTTGCCATCACTTCGCCACTTAATTCTTGCATTAAATAGTTTATTTTCCTGTTTTGAGCCTGTTCAAAGATGTTACCTCTCAGAGAACTCTCCTTAATTATTAATAGTTCTCAATCGTATAATGCACTAGAATTTATGAAGTGCATTTCATATGATGCCTCATTCTTCCTGGAGAGAAGGCAGGGCCAATCTTAAGAGCTGTGGAAGGAGGTGAACATTGGGTATCAATTCCCATTTTCCTGATTTCTGGTTCCTTCTTTGTTGTAAGCGTTCCTAACCCTCAGATCAGTCATTCAGGGTCCCCAAGCAGCCCTGTTATACTCAAGGCGCCAATCCATCTTTCTCTCCCTTCTTTTTCTATTTACTAAGTCCTGTTGGTTTTTGACAGGGCTCTGCTGGTTACTGGATAATTCCAGATTAAGTAATGAGCCTGCAGGTGTTAAAGACCGATAATGGGCCAATTTGATGACTCCTCCCCATAGTGCTGTTCCTTGGGTGATTGAATTTCCTGGGATCTACAGCAGTCCAGTTTGAAAGCTGGGTGGGCTTTTTGGGAAATCTGGGTATTGACAGCACCAAGTGGAGGAGAGGTGAGGTCTACTTGGTGTCCCTGACCACAGTAAATAAACTACACCTAGGCATAAAGCTGATCCTCTTGGTACTCAGGTCCAAGTGCTGATCTGGGCCAAAGTCAGACATGAAGTTTCTTTTTAAAGCTTCAGTTAATTTAGCCTCAAATTCTGCTCAGTCACTTTCATGTAATCATCCCAACAAACATCTATTGAGTGTCTGTTGTGGGTAAGCACTGAGGCCCCAGTTTGTTTTAACAACAATTTTAATTTTGTTAAGCTACAAACTGCAAAATCTTATTTTCGTATTATTCTATAATTTGTGTTATACAGGCCATTGGGCCCAAATTTTAAACTAATAGAAAAAAATCCCCCTTTGGAATATAATATTAAAATTTCACAGAAAAGCAGAAATTGCTTGCCAATACCTAATACTCCTTCAAATGACAACTGTTTTTTATTCTTCATGTATGTGTGTAATAACCTACATGGGAAAAATGGCAAAAGGCCACATTGATGTTTTGTAAATATAGAGAAAATAAAGATTTAAATCAGGAAGTGGTCAGGCACAGTGGCTCACGCCTGTAATCCCAATACTTTGGGATGCCAAGGTGGGAGGACTGCTTGAGCCCAGGTGTTCAAGACCAGCCTGGGTAATATGGCGAGGGCCTGCTTCTAACCCCTGCCCCCCAAAAAATAAAAAATTAGCCAGGTGTAGTGGAGGTGGTGTGTGCCTGTAGTCCTAGGTACTTGGGACACAGAGGGCAGGAGGATCACTTGAGCCCAGCAGTTTGATGCTGCAGTGAGCTATGATTGAGCCACTGAACTCCAGCCTGAGTGACAGAGTGAGACCCTCTCTCTCAAAGAAAAAAAGAAAAACCAATCAGGAAGTCCATTATCCATGGCCATATATATATAAAATATATATGTATAATGTGTATATCCCCAGGTAAAAAACTGCTTTGTTGCCTTATAATATTCCACAGACATAAAGGTTCTCAATGCCTGGATGTTCCCTAAGTACCTTTTAATTGGTTCATTTATCCTCTTCTTTATGTCTTGACATTTTAAAAAAATGCCGCTATGGTAAAAACACCTAACATGAGATCTGTCTTAGTAAGTTTTTAAGTGCACAGTATGCTATTGTAGGTACACTGTGGTACATCAGATCTCTAGAGCTTAGTCTGCCTGCTTAACTGAAACATCGTGCCCATTGATGAGTACCTGCATGGGAGCTGTCATTTACATTTGTAAAGGATGAGTGTCACCACCTTGAGAGATGACACTGTGTGCTATGTAGGTGGTCAGTAAATGGCAACCGCTGGTTGATGAGAGGTTGGAATGGATTGGTTTGAGTTGTTTCGCTGTGGCCAGAGCTAAAACGCCTCAAACATGCCCTCACTTTCAGCCAACAAGGTCAGGGCTAGCTCAGCAGCTTCCGTTCCCTGCTTCAAGCCTGTCACATTCTTACCTCCCTCGTGAGGCCTGGGTCCTTTCTCCATGTGAGCTACAGACTGGCAAGCCCTTCAGACTCAACAAGTTTAAACACTTGTTCAGCTTCTTCCCCTAACCTTCTTGGTGAATGAGCTGCCAGATGAGGAACCCAGGGCTTCTTTCTCCCTTGTCCCCTATGCCTGATGGGACACAGATTTCAGCTAACAAGTCCATTTCTTCTACCCATTTCTACAGCCTGTGCCTTAGCTCTTTTTCATTGGTGTTCTAGAACAACTTCCTAACTCCACACTGGCCCCCGCAAGGGAGTCTGTTTCTGGAGTGAACTTAATGAAATGTAAATCACATTAGTCTCCCTTTAAAATCCTTAGTGATTTCCAGGCTGGGCTCGGTGGCTCACTTTGGGAGGCTGAGGCAGGTGGATCACCTCTACAGAGTGTTGCCTCTTGTTGCCTTCAAACTGCATTCCCTAACCTCCAGTTTCGTGAACTTGAAAATCTCTTCCTGGAGCAACCTTTTCCTCATTCATCTCTTCCTCGCCTCCTCTCCTTTAAGACTCAGATGTTATTCCTCCAGGGAGCCTCTCAGTGCCTAGAATACCTAGCTGGCTGTGCATGGTAATTGCCAGTTTCTTATGTCCGTGTTCCCCTCTAATTGCTAGGGGATGAATCGTTTTTCTTTGTGTCTACAGCCCTGCCTCATACTTGGCCAGTGTTCAGGGAACCTTGGTGAAATGAGAACAAACTGCTCTCTTGTACATTTCATCTCACTATAGCAAGTTCCTGGGCAGGTTGAAGGGGAGCCCTCCCTTAGCGGATTTTTAAAGACTTGTCCTCTGATTGCTCCTTTTAGGGGGGCTGTCATCTTTCATTCTTTTGCCTGCCTAGAAGCCTGAGACAAGGGTAATGCTTAGGGAGATGTTGGTGGAGAAAGCCCAGCCTTCTGCAGGAGGCAGAGAGGCTGAGGTGCCTTCTTTCTGGCATAAGCTCTCTGCCTCTACCACGCCTGTCGTGGAGTGAGACCCTTTGGGGAATTCAGAGCTGCGCTCTAGGGGATTTGTTTTAGTGCCTGTGCTTAAACCCTGGACCCTCAGATTAACGCTTTACCTGGGCTAAGCTACCTGGGCTCTACGAGGTTTCTTAAGCAGAGATATTTGAGGAGGGAGTGGGAGGGGATTAGAGGGAAGATTTTTGTCAGCAGTCCATTTCTGATATATAAGAAACCTTTCCTGATGTAAAGCCATGGTCTACAACATTTCTGACTGTGGCCCACAGTAAAAACATTTATACTCTGAATGAGTACTCACATACATGTAAATAAACCGAAGAGAGTTTCACTAAGCCGTGTTTTACTCTTACGCTGCACCATGTGCTCCGATATTTTTCTAGTTTCTTCTTTTTAAATGTCTTTGTTGTTTAATGCTGTTGCTGTTTAATGCCCACAAATTGATTTTATGAAGACTGATGTGTTCTGACTTAAAGTTTGGAAATCACAGATGTAAAATATTTGAAGAGCAGCTGGATTGAAGCCATTTTGTAGAACACCTCAAGTAGAAGGTCCCTTGTAAATTTTAATTCATGAGATATGCAAATTAGATGGCAGTTTAGTACTTAATGTTACAAACAGAGAGCTGATGGGTGGTGAAGGTTCTGAGTGAGCACTCCACCAACACCAGTCGTATGGCCTTGGGCAGTTTCCTTCCTAGAGATTCCTCAGGGGTAGGACAGACTTAAAAGTTTATAGAAATGTCCAGCACAGACCGGAACGGTGGCTCATTCCTGTAATCCCAGCACTTTAGAAGGCTGAAGTGGGAGGATCACTTGAGCCTGGGAGTTCCAGACTAACCTAGGCCACATAGGGAGACCTCATCTCTACAAAAGGGAAAAAGAAATTATCTGAGCATGATGGTACACAGTGCACTGGTATAATCACAGCTCACTGCAGCCTTGACTTCTGGATTCAGGTAATCCTCCCACCTCAGCCTCCTGAGTAGCTGGGACTATAGTCACATGCTACCACAACCTGCTAATTAAAAAAAATATATATTTTTAGTGGAGAGAGGGTTTGCCATATTGCCCAGGCTGCTCTCGAACTCCTGGGCTCCAGCAATTTGCCTTCCTTGGCCTCTCAAAGTGCAGGGATTACAGGTGTGAGCCATTGTACCCAGCCTACACAGCATATTTCCATACTCCCTAGCTGAAGGCATCTGCTCGGAACCATGGAGTCCCTGCAAAGTTGAGGGTGTTCTTTCTGATAGGCCACCCTTTCTCAGCTGTTTAATGGTTGGTGGTCCATGCTTGAATTTGGCAGACAGGGAAAAGGAAATACTTCCAGCTGTATGTGTTGTTGCAGCCGTATATGTATTTAGCTTACCAGCATTTCTGTGTATGTAAACATGCACACATACTCCCTCCCCCCTTCACAATGGTGTTTGTCACCTTGCCACCCTCCCAGGAGGAGGAGATCAACTTCTACAGGGCATCAGCGTGGATGATCATGCCACATAGAGACTTACAGGCCCTGCTGGAGAAACACTTAAATCTATACCCATATCTAGCAGTATAAATTGGGAAGAAAGGCATTTATAAACACATGAATATTTTTCCACTTGTATGTAATTTAAAGGAGTTTTGCTTGCATTAATTGGAGGCAGTGTTGCACAGCAGAAAGAGAATGCATAGACCATGAGTGGGCCAGCCCTCAGTTTAAATGTTACTTGATCTTTCTAAGCCTGTAAATTGTAAGATATGCAAATTAGAGTACAGTTTAGTATTTAATGTGACAAATAGAGAGCCGATTGGTGGTGAAGGCTCTGGGTGAGCACTCCACCAAAACCAGTTTCTTCAATAGATATTTGAAGAAATTCAATATTGAAATATTGAAATAGGTATTTCAATAGATAATATCTATTCTTGAAGGAGCATGAATGGGATGAAGCGTGTAGAGTGCCTCAAATAATGCCTGGCACATGGTAGGCACCTTCATACATGATAGCAATGAGTTCTCATTGCATGTATATTTTCCTGTTCCATGCAAGGCATTGTGCCTTTGCTTACGTTTGGACTTCCCTCTTCTGGAGGACCTCCTGCCTCTCTTTCTCTCAACCCATCCAAATTCTGCAGTACTTTAAATCTGCATTCATATTCTGTGTGATCCACTGGGTATCCTCCCTGGCCCACAAGCATTTCCCTCTACTTTGCGTTGATTAAACACTTGCTGTTTGGGAGGTGATAGCAGAGCAACTATAACTGTTAAGGTTTCCGTTCTTATCTTGAGATTACATTTTTTATAGCAGCTGTAACTGTCAATTACAACAGTTAATTGAGATAACACATATTTGATATGTTTCACGTATGTATGCACCTATGAAACTGTCAGCACAGTCAAGATAAAGAACATATCCATCACTTCCAAATGTTTTCCCGTACCCCTCCCTTCCTCCCTCTGACCTTTCCTTACTGCCTACTACTTCTTCCATTTCTATTTTTTTTTTTTTTTTAAGAGGGAGTTTTGCTCTTGTTGCCCAAGCTGGAGTGCAGTGGCGCAATCTCAGCTCATTGCAACTTCCGCCTCCCAGCTTTAAGCGATTCTCCTTCTTCAGCTTCCTGAGTAGCTGCGATTAAAGGTGCCCACCACCATGCCAAGCTAGTTTTTGTATATTTAGTAGAGACGGGGTTTTGCCATGTTGGCCAGGCTAGTCTTGAACTCCTGACCTCAGGTGATCCACCCACCTTAGCCTCCCAAAGTGCTGGGATTACAGGCATAAGCCACCACACCCAGCGCTGCCTCTTCCATTTCTCAGGCAACCACTGATATGCTATTTGCCACTGTAGATTAGATTAGTTTACAATTTTTAAAAAGAATTTTATGAAAAAGGAGTTATAACTTCTTTCACTCAGCATAATTAGAGATTCATCCAGGTTATATGTATCAATAGTTTATTTTTTTTATTGCTGAGAAGCACCACAATTTGTGTATCTAGTCACCTGCTGATGGACATTTGGGTTGTTTCCAGTTTTTGATTATTACAAATAAAGCTATGAGCCTTTGTGTACATGTTTTTATATGGACAAAAACTTTCATTTCTCTTAGGTAAAAACAGCAGTCGAATGGAAGGGATAATATGATAGGTGTATGTTCAACTTCTTAAGAAACCACCAAACTGTTTTCCAAAATAGTATCATTTTACATTTCTACCAGCAGTGTATGAGAGTTTTAGTACCAGTACATCCTTGCCAACACTTGTTACTCTGTTTTCTTAATTTTAGCCATCTTAGTGGGTAATAGTATCTCATTACAGTTTTGATTTATATTTTATAATGATTAATGATGTATTGAGTATCTTTTCATGTGCTTATTTACCTTCTATAAATCTTCTTGGGCAAGTTGTCTCTTCAAATCTTTTGCTTATTTCACTTTTAAAATTGGGTCAGCTGGAGGCCGGGCGCAGTGACTCACGCCAGTAATCCCAGCACTTTGGAAGGCTGATGTGGGTGGGTCGCGAGGTCAGGAGTTTGAGACCAGCCTGACCAACATGGTGAAATCCTGTCTCTACTAAAAATACAAAAATTAGCAAGGTGTGGTGGCGCACGCCTGAAATCCCATCTACTCTGGAGGCTGAGGCAGGAGAATCACGTGAACCCGGGAGGCGGAAGTTGCAGTGAGCCAAGATTGCGTCACTGCACTCCAGCCTGGATAGCAGATCGAGACTGTCTCCAAAAAAAAAAAAAAAAAAATTGGGTCATTGGTTGGTTACAGTGGCTCACGCCTGTAATCCCAGCAGTTTGGGAGGCTGAGGTGGGTGTATCACTTGAGCCAGGAGTTCAAGACCAACAGGGCGAAACCCCATCTCTACAAAAAATTAGCTGAGCCATGGTGAGTCACACCTATAGTCCCAGCTCCTCTGGAGCCTGAGGCAGGCAGACTGCTTGAGCCAGAGAGGTAGAGGTTGCAGTGAGCTATGATTGTGCCACTGCACTCCAGCCTCAGCAACAGAGCGAGACCCTGTCTCAGTAAATAAATAAATAAAGTTGAGTCATTTGTTTTCTTATTAATGAGTTTTGAAAGTTTATGTATTCTGCTTACACGTCCCTTCCCAGATACATGATTTACAAATACTTTCTTCTAGTATGTGTCTTGTCTTTATTACTTAACAATATCATTTGAAGTTTTTATTTTACTTTATTACTATTTTTTTGAGAGTCGCTGCTGTCTTAAGTCCCAACAGTTTTTTCATTTTTGGATTTGTGCTTTTCTTCCTTTTTAATTTTTATTTTTTAAAGTTTCATGGGTATAGAAGTTTTATTTCAATAAAATCCAGTTTACCAATATTTAGGGAAGGGTGTCATATCTAAGAAATTTTTGCCTAATGCAAAATCATCTCCTAGAAGTTTCATAGTTTTAGGTCTTACAGTTAGTACTATGACCAATTGGATGGAAATTTTTTTTTTTTTTTTGCATATGGATGTCCACTTGGCCCATCAGTCATTTGGTGAAAATGACCATCATTTCTTCATGGAGTTGGCTTTCTTTGCCTCTTGGTGAAAAATCAGTTGTCCATGTATGTGTGGGTTTATTTCTGGATTCCCTGTCTGTTCCAATGATCTCTTTGCCTATCTGTGCACCAAGACTCACAGTTTGGACTGGATTTTTAAGATTCTCCGAGAAGGGAACCATGTTTTATATATTTTTTTGTCTAACCAGCATTTACCAAGCAACTGCTTTGGGTCCATAAACCCACATATTTATTGTATCTATAAAACAGAAACCTTAAGAGCACAATTGAAAGAGAAAAGGTGGAGTTGAAATCACAATTTAAGGAGTATTTAAGATTTTGAAACATTTGTGTTTGGCAAATAAAGTGAAAGGAAATATCAAAGGTTTTCAGTGAACTTGTGTATCTTTGGAATTTAACTTAAAGGCCTGGGCTTTGTAAATTAAAATATAAAACAGTATGTCAGTTGTTGTCTCTTTTTACGTTGTACATTTTATCTTAGTTATTTTCATTGACAGATTATAGTTCTATACATTTAGGTTGTTATTTCTTTCCTCTCTTTTTTTTTTTTTAGACAGAGTGTTGCTCTGTTGCCTGGCTGGAGTGCAGTGGTGCAATCTTGGCTCACTGCAGTCTCTGCCTACAGGGTTCAAGTGATTCTCCTGCCTCAGCCTTCCAAGTATCTGGGATTACAGGTGCATGCCACCAAACCCAGCTAATTTTTTTTTTTTTTTTTTTGAGTCAGAGTTTTTGCTCTTGTTACCCAGGCTGGAGTGCAATGGCGCGATCTCGGCTCACCGCAACCTCCACTTCCTGGGTTCAGGCAATTCTCCTGCCTCAGCCTCCTGAGTAGCTGGGATTACAGGCATGCGCCACCATGCCCAGCTAATTTTTTTGTATTTTTAGTAGAGACGGGGTTTCACTATGTTGACCAGGATGGTCTCGATCTCTTGACCTCGTGATCCACCCGCCTCGGCCTCCCAAAGTGCTGGGATTACAGGCTTGAGCCACTGTGCCCAGCTACTTTATTCCTTTTTTATGGCTGAATAATATTCCATTGTGTATATTTTTTTGAGACAAGGTTTTACTCTATCACCCAAACTGGAGTACAGTGGCATGATCATGGCTCACTGCAGCCTCAAACCACTGGGCTCAAGAGATCCTTCCACCTTGGTCACCTGAGTAGCTGGAATTACAGACGCATGCTGCCATACCCAGCTAATTTTTAAAGTTTTTGTAGAGATGGGGTCTTACTATGTTGCCCAGGCTGATCTTGAACTCCTGGCCTCAAGCAGCCCTCCTGCCTCAGCCTCCCAAAGTACTGGGATTAAAGATATGAGCCACCGTGCCCAGACTATATTCCATTGTATTGATATACCTCATTCTATTCATTCATTCATCAGTTGATGGGTGTTGGGAAGTTTCTACTTTTTGACTATTGTGAATAATACCGTTGTGAACATTTTTTGCAGAAGAAGTTTTTGCCTGGACATAATGTTTTCAATTTTTTTTTTTTTTTAGTATGAATATATTTTAAGATGGAGTGTTACTGTTGCCCAGGCTGGAGTGCAATGGTGCTATCTCAGTTCACTGCAACCACTGCCTCCCAGGTTCAAGTGATTCTCCTGCGGTAGCCTCCCAAGTAGCTTGGATTATAGGTGCCCAACACCATGCCTGGCTAATTTTTGTATTTTTAGTAGAGACAGGGTTTCACCATGTTGGCCAGGCTGCTCAAACTCCTTACCTCAAGTGATCTGCCTGCCTCGGCCTCCCAAAGTGCTAGGATTACAGGTGGGAGCCACCATGCCCGGCCTATGTTTAATCTTTTGAGGAACTGCCAAACTGTTTTTCAAAGTGCACCATTTTGCATTCCCACCAGTGGCATATGTAGGTTCCAGTTTCTCTACATCTTCACTAACATTTGTTATTATCTGTCATTTTGATTATAGCCATCCTAGTAGATGTGAAGTGACATCTCAATGTGGTTTTTATGTGTACTTCTCTGAGAGCTAATGAAATGGAACACCTTTTCATATGTTTATTGGCCTTTAGTGTTTCTTTGGAGAAATGTCTGTTCACATCTTTTGCTCATTTTTTACTGGGTTGTCATTTATTATTAAATTATAAGCGTTCTTTATATATATTCTGGATACTAGACTCTTATCATATGTATGATTTGCAAATATTTTCTCCTGTAGGTTGTCTTTTCACTTTAAAAATTTTTGATGAAGTCTAGTTTATCTATTTCTTTCTGTAGTTGCTTGTGCTTTTGCTGTCATAGATAAGAAACCATTGCCTAATGCAAGGTCGCCAAGATTTACGCCTGTGTTTCCTTCTTAGTTGATTTTGATTTGAGTTTCATAGTTTTAGCTCTCCAATTTAGATGTTTGATTCATTTGAGTTAAATTTTGTATATGTATATAATTTTTGTATGACATAAGGGTCTAACTTCATTCTTTTGTGTGTGGATATCCAGCTGGCCCAGCAACATTTGCTAAATGAATCTTAGTTTTAATAATTATTTTAGGTCCTTGATCTCATTTATTGTAACAGCCCTATGAGATGTTTATTTTCATTATCAAGTCCATTTTATAGATTTTGAAATTGAGTCTCTAAAGCTAAGTATCTTTTTCAAGGTCTGATAGCTTAAACCCCAAGTCTTGCTGACTTCAGAGCCTTAGCACTTAACCATTGGTCTGTACTTCCTTACTTCTGTGAAATGTACAGGCTCTTGGTCAATTAGGAAGGTTGCTTAGCAATTAAGTGGTTTTCTAGGACTGAAGAACATTGTGGAATTAATACTATATGTTTCAAGAACAAAGAAAAGAGAGAACCCTACAGGGTTTGGGGCTGTTACACCAATTACTGCTTTTATCAAGTAATGCCTAATGCCTCCAGGACACTTAGCAAACGATTTTAAGATTGATTTTTGTTACCAGGGAATGCTGTAGTGCTGGCCTCTAGGACTTCCTGTGAGGATAAGAATGTTCTATGTCAGGGATTTCCAAACCTTGGGCCACAGACCTGCACCAGTCTGTGTTCTGTTAGGAACTGGGCCGCATGGCAGGAGGGGAGTGGTGGGCGAGCAAGGGAAGCTTCATCTGTGTTTACAGGTACTCCCCATTGCTCTCAATACTGCCTGAGCTCCACCTCCCGTCAGATCAGCTGTGGCATTAGGTTCTCATAGGAATGCAAACCCTGTTGTGAACTGCACATGCGAGGGATCTAGGTTGTGCGCTCCTTATGACAATCTAATGCTGATGATCTGTCACCGTCTCCCATCACCCCCACATGGGACTGTCTAGTTGCAGGAAAACAAGCCTAGGGCTCCATTGATTCTACATTATGGTGACTTGCAGAGTTATTTCATTATATAGGACAAGTAATAATAATAAAGTTCGTAATAAATGTAATGCGCTTGAATCATCCTGAAACCACTCCCGCCACTCCACTGGTCCCTGGAAAAATTGTTTTCCACGAAACTAGTCCTGAGTGCCCAAAGTTGGGGTCTACTGCTCTGTCTGTGCTATCCAATATGTTAGCCACCTGCCAGATGCAGCATTCACATTGTTATGTGCCCCTCACCACCAAAAATGGTTAACACTGTAAATGTTATGATGTCATGCATATTTTACCAAAATACAAATCTGGGGTTCCTCAGTTTCATTGTGACAAGTACTCAACAGCCACATAACATTCACATTGTTATGTGCCCCTCACCACTAGCCATGTCCAGAACCTTCTCATATTCCCCCACCTGAAACTTCATACCCATTAAACAAGAACTCCCTATTCCTCTCTTCACCTAGCTCCTGGAAAGCACTATCCAACATTCTGTGTCTATGAATTTGACTTCTCTAGAAACCTCATAGGAGGAGGATTTGAATTTCTAATTTTAATTATTTTTAATTTAAATACTGTATTTGGCTAGTAGCTACCTTACTGAATGGGGGTCCCGAGCCAGGGTGGGCCTGAGAGATGTCCTCCTCTCACAGACTTGGCATCTGCTGTGTAACACAGTCCAAACCTGCGACATCTAGTCCAGGGCCCATTTTTCAGGCCTTCATGGCTTGGGAGAGTGCTAGCCAGAGGAGGGTGACTGAGAGGCATAACTCACATCAACAAGCATCTCTTTAGTGATGACTTCTCAGAGAACGATATGGCTCCTGAATGCTCAGATCTGGATTCTTTCCACAGACAGTGTGTTCGAGGAAATCTCTCTCTCCGCACTCGAAGTCCTTGCTTGTGATGTGGCATTATATTGGTGTCTGGCCCCCGGGACTGTGTGAGAAGTAGCAAGACTGCATTGTTGAGTGTTTTGCATTTACCAAAAGCTGTCCCCTCAGTGAGTGGAGGGATGCAGTTAGTGCTCTCTTTGGAAGAGTAGCATCATCTGTGAATCATAAATCACATTTGAGGTGGAAGTGAAACTCCTCTAATTAACCGCTGTGAAAGCATCTCACCCTCATTCTCATTTTGTGGTTTCTCCAGTTCTGGACTTCAGTGATCCCTTCAGCACTGAGGTGAAGCCGAGAATCCTGCTCATGGGCCTGAGGAGAAGCGGCAAGTCGTCTATTCAGAAAGTTGTCTTTCACAAAATGTCTCCCAACGAAACCCTGTTCTTGGAGAGCACTAACAAGATATGCCGGGAAGATGTTTCCAACAGCTCCTTTGTCAATTTTCAGATTTGGGATTTCCCAGGACAGATCGACTTTTTTGACCCTACGTTTGACTATGAGATGATCTTCCGGGGGACAGGAGCACTGATATTTGTCATTGACTCCCAGGTAAAGCTCAGTCTCGGGGCTATGATGTCCCGGCCAGTCCCCTCCACACCGCCCCATGTTTTTGGTTTGGTTTTTAAACTCTGGAATAGGCCCATCTGCCAAACAAGTGTTTCTTGATCAGGGCTCTCAGACTTTGCAAAAGAAAAAGGGCTTCAGCCTTGACTAACAGTCAACCCACTGAACATTAGGGAACCATTGATACTTCAGCAAATCATAGACCTAGGAAACCCCACTGATGGAGGGGCCCATTCAGGCCAAACATGTCATCCCCCCTATGGTGCCCTTGGTCAGCATCTACAAAAGATTACAGGTTCTCTGCAATGAAAACATGTATATAAGTTTACATTTTAAACTCTTTATTTTTCCTATGAAGTTCTAGGTGTGAAAAATTTTCTGAAACATTATAATTTTTGCTTGACAATATATATTTCATAATTATTAAATATAAAAAGTAAAATTTGAGATAAAGAGCTCTCTTAAGATGGATATTTGATATTTTGTCCACTTGATGGATCCATGCTTGAATAAGACAATATTTGGCATGAGTTCTATTTTTTTTAATCTAGTTAGAAGCACCGAGAAACTTTGTTCACTTAAGTAAGTAGGTGGATATGAGGTGAGTTTTGTTCCAGATTCGTCCAGCTGCTTAGATTCCTTCCAAGTTACATCCCCTAAATTACTCAGGTTCCCATCACGAAAAATTATTTTTAGTAGTTTGTCAACAGGCTTCCAGAGTAGGTTCTCCTTCCACTTTTTTAGAAGCAAA
The DNA here is from genome assembly GCF_009761245.1 of Sapajus apella. Lineage (NCBI taxonomy): Eukaryota > Metazoa > Chordata > Mammalia > Primates > Cebidae > Sapajus > Sapajus apella. The sequence goes on from NW_022436946.1 coordinate 59,441,172, forward strand.
GAATTGGGAATCCGTTGGCTGGTGACTATTCCCAGTCACAAGTCATTCCTTTATCAGGTTATCTTTTCCAGCATTCCACACTGGCTCCTTGGCACCCTGGATTTTTTAATACTCTGGGGCTTTTCTACTGTCATTGGGGTAAAGGGGAGGAGGCAAAGGGAGACAGTAGGACCACAGGTGCGTGTCAGGCAGATACATTTTAGGAAGGAGATGTGCAGCAGGATAGGGGTATTGGTGCTTTCCAAACTATCCATGTTTGGGGCTCTTACAAAGTGCCTAGGACACATGGCCCAGCCTGAAGGCTCCCCAAGGGCTCCCTTTTGCAGCTGGCGGGGGCGGGGGGAATAAATGGCATCAGCCCTTCTCAGCATGTGCTGAACCAACTCTGAGGTTCAAGTTGTGCCATTTCCCTGGAACTGTGGACCCACAATGAGACAAGTTGGCCAGCTACAGGTGTACATCACCTGGCTAAGCACACCTGGCCCTTCTAGGTAGGGCTGCGGTGTTACAAAGACTATTCCTGATAATATGGTTCTGAGCCCGTGCTAGAGAGCCATCCTCTGGGTAGACTCCCCTTGCCTGAGAGGATCATACGTTCATTCAGGAGCTAGGTGCCTGTTTAATATAATAACAAAAGTTTCAACTAAGCTTCTCAGTCCCAAGCGGCTGCATTGTGTTCTTGTATGGCTGTGGGAGCATGGCTATATGGTTAAAGGGGTTTTTTCTTTCCTTTTTGGTAGAGGTGTGGAGGAGGGAGACTTCAAATCCAGTGCCTGATCTGTGATCACCAGTTTACTCTCTTGCTATAGGCCCCCCAGAAACGCGTGTGTTACCTACACCATGTCCAAGGTCTGCTGTTAGCAGCTGCTTTCCTGACTGTCCCACTTGTACTGACCTGTTTTCTGGACCATCTGTGGTCTTGGCAGTATCCCCTGCCTTACTGTCTCAGGTCTGCCAGCACCATAAATTAGGGAGCTTAGAGCCTGAGGGGAGCGGAGGGGGTATGTGCACACTGCTGTAGGGAAGGGGAGGCTCCAGGGATGTCATGCTCATCTGTCTCTTCTCACCTCCATTTTTCTCCCTAAGTCACGCAGCAGCTGTTTCTGTAGTTGTTGAACTGGGTAGCTGTAGTAGTCCTTACCCATGGGTGAGTAGATTTTCAACCAGATGACTCATCATTACAAGACAATGGGTTAGTAAGTACTTACTTAAATATCATGTTGTGCTTATACAGCAATTTGTATTTATAGGAATTCAGATGTCCAGTGTAATCTATTTTAGGTGTTTGTAAGCTGGCTACAATGTGGCTAAAATAGGTTTATCTGCCTATTTTTAAATTAAAAGCAAACCTTCAGTTTAGGTTGGTAAATGTGCTTTTTATTTTAATTTTGTTTCTCGAGGTTTTTCTTTTTTTCTTAGACGAGGTCTCACTATGTTGCCCAGGATAGAGTGCAGTGGCTATTCCCAAGTGTGATTATAACACAGCCTTAAACTCCTGGGCTCAAGTGATCCTCCTGTTTCAACCTCCCAGGTAGCTGGGACGACAGATGCATGCTACTATGCTTGGCTCTTCTCTTGGGTGGTTTTTTTTGTTTTTGTTTTTAGCTGTGGGGGAGAGAAAGGTATAGGAATGTTTGAGAGTTCATTTTCTAAAATTATACTTTTTAAAAAGAGTAAGAGGCTGGACACAGTGGCTCATGTCTGTAATCCCAACACTTTGGGAGGCTAAGGCAGGAGGATCACTTGAGCCCAGGAGTTTGAGGCTGCAGTGAGCTATGATTCTGTCACTGCACTCTAGCTTGGGTGACAGAGCAAGACCCTATCTCAAAAAGAGAAAAAAAAAACACACATAAAAATAAAGAGTAGGAAAAACATTGTTGAATGCTGTAATTTATTTAAAATAAGGAATAATTAAATAAGCAGTTTCAAAACCTAATATACTTTTCTGTTGGAAGCAGAGTGTAAAAATCATGTTTGCAGGAATCTTAATGGGTTGTGATTAGAAGCACTGACAGGAAAATCAAAACTTCAGGGAAGTGTCTCTGCAGCTCTTGAGTGTCCTTTCCTTTATTTCTAAGCAGTGCTGTTTTGGTCTCACACCTCATATTTTTTTGTTTGTAAATTCCTCACAATCACAGAATTGCCAGATAAATATATCCCCAGGGAGAAAATGTGTCCTCACAGAATGTCATGAAATAAAAAAGAATGAAAGCAAGAGTGGTTCCCATGATCTATGGTGACACCCCAGCCCCTCTCCGCAGCCTACAGAATGCACCATTTCTCCTGAAGCCATTGCACATGTGCCTGTGGATCCAAAAGAGAGTTTCTTCTTAACCTGTGCTGGTGCTTGTGACCTGCCCATAATTCCCAGATCTACTTTCAGAGTAAAAACTATGCAGTGTATTTCACCTTAATGTCTGTTTGTCATAGGAAGTAATAAACAATGGGAAAAATCACCTGCAATCTCTCTGCTCTAACCAATCAAGTATTTTCTTCTTTTTAGTCCTTGTAGCTACATGCTGCTTTATCAGTTAGTTGGTAATCAGAACATTTTATATGCTTGGCAGGAAGGTTAGAATAGCAATTTCCAGTCTTTGGAGATGTGATTCTCTCTTGACATTGGGTAGTTTTGCTCACAGACATGTTCCTTTAACTATCCTCCTTAAAGACAGCAATAACACTTTTCTTGAGGTATAATTTACACACAATAAAATGCACTCATTTTAAGTGCACAGTTCAACAGGTCTGACAAATGTGTATACCGTATAACCACCTCTCATTAAAGATATAGAGTATTTCCACTACCCCAAAGGTTCCCTTGTGTTCTTTCTCAAGTGGTCCCCTGAAACATTCAGCCCCAGGCAACCACTGAAGTGCTTTCTGACACTTCAGTTTGCCTCTTCTAGAATTTCATCTATGTGGGACCTACAGTAATACCTTTCATTTTTAATGCTTAATCTGCTGACCCAGTGCCTGACATCCACCTTTCATTTAATTTTTTAGAGACAGGCTCTCACTCTGTTACCCAGGCTGGAGTGCAGTGGCACGATCTTAGCTCACTGTAACCTCAAATTCCTGGACTCAAGGAATTCTGCCTCTGTCTTCGAGTAGCTGGGACTACAGGTGTGCACCACCAAGCCTGGTTTTTTATGTATATATATATATAAATATAATCTTAGGCTTTGTATATGTATATTTTTAGAGATGGGGGTCTCGCTGTGTTGTCCAGGCTGGTCTTGAAATCAAGCAGTCCTCTCCAGTAGGTGGGATTATAGGTGCAAGCCACTGCTTCTGGCTTTTGTTTTTTATTCTAAACAACTCTTTAGAGTGTTAAGGATAGGAAGGACTCCTGTGGGTAACACCCCCCATGGACACCGAGGAAGGAGAACTGTCCAGACCCCAGGCACAACTAGTGCCTGAAGAATATCTTAGTTTATAGTGTTATTGCTCAGCTGTTTCCTTTATATAATCCTTCATATATAATCATATATTAGTTTATAGAATTAGTGCTTGAAGTGTAACTTACTGCTTACATATATCTAGCATACTTAGTTCTATATAATCTTTCCATATAATCATATAGGTATTGTAGTCGGAGCTGTACTGACACATTTAGTGCTGATTTATATAATCCTTCTATATAACCATATAGTAGTTTGTAGTAGGAGAAATGCCTAGAGCAGTCACAGAACAGAAGCAGTACATGGGAAAACAGCCAGATCAGGAAGAGAACCAAAGATCCAGGCGGTGGCGTCCCTGTCTGAAAAAGCATATGCTGTATGGCAGGTTTGGAGCAAGTGCCTCTCCTCCTGATAAAGGAATTGTAGTACCTTGCAACCAGTTCCTATGGAAAGTAGGCCTCAGGCCTGAGATCCTGGAAGTCACCGAGGGAGAAGAAACCCTCTGGTGTGACCAGTCACCGTGGCTGTACACCCTGTCAGTCTTTTCTTGCTTCTGTGCTAGCTCAAAGAATCCTCCCATAAATATCTTAAGAGAAGAGCACAAGTCTATCAGCTCCCACTGCATTAAGCTTACAGTATCCTTCTATTAGAAATCCTTTGACGTCTCCAGCCCCCAGATAAGAAGTGTTATGCACGACACCTGTTGCACGCAGCCCACCTCCTTGCCTTGGTGACCTAATGGGGGTGATCCCTTTTCTGTACATGACCCTCTACTACTGCACACGGCACAGCCCCCTGCTGCGCACGGCCCACCTCTCTGCCCAGGTGACATAATGGGGTGGTCCGCTCGCTTGTAACTCACGCCCTATTACTAAATCTATAGATGATGATCTCACTCATGACCCTGCCCCCCGCTTGTACCTAATAAATACAGATGCTCTTGGGCATTTGGGGGGTGCCACTGATCTCTGCTCACAGGTAGTGTGGCCCCCTGAGTCCAGATGCTCTTCACCAGTTCTTCAGTGTCCTCTCTTTTCCTCTTGGATCCTGCACCTCAACACAGCATAAGGGACACCCCACGATCCAGTGGGTCCTCCATAGCCCTACATCTGGCACTCAGCGTGTGGGTGCCCTACAGACTCCTTTTGCTGTTTTTTCCTCTTTATAGTTTCCTATTTGTATAATTTATATTTGGCTTATCTAGAGACTAGGGATATATTTTTGTTGATGTTTGGAGCATGAAAGAATGCCAGAAAACATCCCCAATTATATAGGCTTTCTGTATTTTCCAGGTTTGTAGTCATAACTGGGGGGAAAAGGCATTTAGATTCTGTCCTACAGAGCTCTTTCCCCCCCCTTTTTTTTTTGGCATAAAAACAAGACCTTTTTCACACCCTTAAATTGGCAATAAATAAGAGATCCGACAACACCAATTGCTGGTGAGGGTCTGAAGCGTCAGATGCTATTACACCCTTCCAGGTACAGTCAAGGAACTCCTATCTATGACCCAACAAGTCACCTTTCAGAGTAAGCCAATGAGACTGTATATCATTGTAATCACATATACATGAAAATATTTACAATGTCCATCAGGAGGCAAATATATGATAAATTATAGACCATCCATAAAAGGAAGTTTTATAGAGCCATTAAAAGGAACTACTGCACTATAGTTATGTACTACATAACATTCAACATAGATGAATCTCACTGACATAGTGTTGAATGAAAAAGGCAAACTATCCATACAACTGAATATTTCTTTCCATTTTTAAACAGTGTAAATGAATTCTATGTGATGTTTGGGGATGTCTGTGTCTGTACTAATGTATACATGAGTGAGAATAAATACTAAACTTGGGATGGTGGTTGTGTCTAGAGGATGAGCGGGTAGAGGGATGGCATGGGTTGGGAGGATGAGGAGAAACACAGAGGGCTTTGGTGTAAATGTTTTCTTTTTTAAACAGATAAATACGCAGGTGTTCATTATATAGGCATGGGAAGAAAAAAATTAGTATTGTGTTGTTTGGGGCAATTACTCTAGACCAGGGGCTTTTTCTGTAAAGGGCCAGATGGCAAACATCTTCGGCTTTGTAGACTGTACTGTCTCTGAGGAGTTTCTCTAGAGGAAACTTATGCAACTCTGCCATTGTAGCACAAAGGCTGCCTTAGGCAATATGAAAGCAAATAAACACGTTCCAATACAACTTACTTTTAAGAAACAGGCACGGGGTCTGTGGACTGTGGTCTGCTTACTTCTGCACTAAACCAGCTCTCCAGTTCCTTCCCCATCCGCCCAGTGGCCCGTATCATGCCTCTTTCTCTAATTGTTCATTATAGTTCACAAAAGACTGGAAAATGTGGGAGAAACAGTATTCCAGGGAAGGTCTTATGTGGAGTGGGGTTTCTCTTCCTGAAACCACAACTCTAATCTTTGTGACTGTCATCAACCTTGGTCATAACTACCTAAATCAGCTGCATTTTTTTAGCCTTTCTTTTTCCTCTTTTTGTTAAGAGAACTTAAGTTTTCCCTCTTGAATTCTAAGAAGCCAGCTTGTTGAGGGGAGACTTTGCAACATATTTCGGGGGGTTGTAGCCACATGGTTTCCAGGTGAAGACTGTGTGTGGCGGGGGGGCTCAGGAAGCAAAGCGGCCTTCTCTCACAGGTGTTGCCTTTGGTCCTAGGACGATTACATGGAAGCCCTGGCCAGGCTCCACCTCACGGTGACCAGGGCCTACAAAGTGAATACCGACATCAACTTCGAGGTGTTTATTCATAAAGTGGATGGTCTGTCAGATGACCACAAAATTGAAACCCAAAGAGATATTCACCAGAGGGCAAACGATGACCTTGCAGATGCTGGATTAGAAAAAATTCACCTCAGGTGAGAACAGAAACCCCTTGAGGATCCCAATAAAGGATGGAAGAAAGCAAGTTTGGGGTTTGGAGTCAGCATGACTGGCTTGGCATGGGCAGTAATTTACCTTCTTTACCCTGTTTTGTGCTGTAGACATTGGGATAGGATTTGGGGAAAACGAGCTTTGCACGTGCTAATGCTAATCTTTAGTGAAAGCAGTGGTTTTTTGTTTTTTTAACAAATGGTCAAAGCTAAGGTTCTCCCCTCACATGAAAAACACATTATAGAAAACCCACGAATATAATTCTAGTAGTTAGTCAATGCTGAAGTTTACAGTTCTTAATAAAGATATTATCTGTAACTCCTATCATCTCAGCACGTTGGGAGGCCGAGGCGGGTGGACCACAAGGTCAAGAGATCAAGACCATCCTGGTCAACATGGTGAAACCCCGTCTCTACTAAAAATACAAAATTAGCTGGGCATGGTGGCACACACCTGTAGTCCCAGCTACGCGGGAGGCTGGGGCAGGCTTGAACCCAGGAGGCAGAGGTGGTGAGCCAAGATCACACCATTGCACTCCAACCTGGGTAATAAGAGCGAAACTCCATCTCAAAAAAAAAAAAAAAAAAAGATATTATCTGTAATTATAAGTAAAGGAGTAGTCTGAAAATCCAAATAGGAATACTCACAAAGGAAAATAACATCTCCATCCTTTTTTTTGTGGGTAGTATATGCATCGTTCATTTTGTAAATTGGAAAAATGGAAAAAATTAGTTGCTTCAATATCAAGAATATAAGTTACTAATGGGGCAACCTAAGAGGCTTGTGTAAAGATGATCTGGACTGGATTGTCTTGCAGAATGTCAGGAAGCTGGGATGGACACAGATTGCTGCAGTTTTAAGCTTGCCTGTTGGCAGATGGGAATAGACACCGTTCAGGCTTTTTGGGAGGTGGGTAGGAATGGCTTGTTTTTTACCGAGGTCACTGAATTCTGAAGGGGCTGGACTGTATGTGTTAGGACGACAGATACAGAAGGCAGATTACTGGTGCATTGACATAGCCTAAGGAGTCTATTCCTCATTCAAATGGAAAACATGATGAAATACTGTTTCCTCTTTCAGCTTTTATCTGACAAGCATATATGATCATTCAATATTTGAAGCTTTTAGCAAAGTGGTTCAGAAACTGATTCCACAACTCCCAACTCTGGAGAATTTGCTGAACATCTTTATCTCAGTAAGTAAATAATATACTCCTGTTTGAGTCACTTGTAGAATTTGAAAATAACATTGCAAGAGTGAAAAAGCTCTTATTTCTGATTGCTCCTATAGCATTCCAAGGTCATTTAAGTATTACTTTTAAAGATTACTCATATGTGTTGTTTTAGCTCCTTTAAAATTTAACTCCCTGCCCGGCTTGGTGGCTCACACCTCTAGTCCCAGCACTTTGGAAGGTTGAGGCGGTATGATGGCTTGAGGCCGTGAGTTGGGGACCAGCCTGAGTAACAGAGTGAGATCCTGTCTCTACAAAAAATGTAAAAACTAACCAGGTACGGTAGCACATACCCGTAGTCCCAGCTACTCAGGAGGCTGTGGTGGAAGGTATACCACAGGAGTTCGAGGCTGAAGTGAGCCATGATTACACCACTGCACTCCAGCCTGGGCATCAGAGCAAGAACTTGTCTCTCAAAATAAAAATAAACTACTCAAATGGATTCCTGCACTTCACTGGTATAATTGGAGTGTTTATTCAAGTTGTAGGCAATCTTTCAATATTAATAGAGCCCACCAGAGGTACGGAACATAAAACTTGGCTTTAGTGATAAGAGGCATACTGTTGAATAGCTTTTTATAAGTTTAACATGCTGTGACTGATGTGCTGAATGAACTCTAGGCACTACCAGCTCCAGGTAGGCTCTGCCGAGTTGAATTGAGGCAGACCTGTTGGCTGTACTCACGTTTAGTCTGTCTTTACACAATTTTGAGTGTGTTTGTTTAACATTTCTAAACTTATTTTTAAATTTACAGTCAATAAAAGTATTTTTACTTGGCCTTTTCCTAACTGCAGGTGTACATCTCTAAGAGTTAGGAAATACTGCCCAATTTGGTTACCTAAAATAAATAATTTGTGATAATTCTAATTCTACTTTTTCTTTCTTTTTTTTTGAGACAGAGTTTCACTCTTGTTGCCCAGGCTAGAGTGCAATGGTGTGATCTTGGGTCACTTCAACCTCTGCCTCCCGGGTTCAAGTGATTTTCCTGGCTCAGACTCCTGAGTAGCTGGGATTACAGGTGTGCACCACCATGCCCAGCTAATTTAGTAATTTTAGTAGAGACGGGGTTTCTCCATGTTGGTCAGGCTGGTCTCAAACTCCTGATCTCAGGTGGTCCACCCGCCTTGGCCTCCCAAAGTGCTGGGATTACAGATGTAAGCCACCACGCCTGGCCTCTACTTTTTATTTCTTGTGTAAGTCCAGTATAAAGAAGTTTATGACAGTGAAGTTTAAATTGTAATAAAATGGTATAATTAAAATTTTTAGTAACTTAATTTTTGCTCATTTGTATTTTACATTGAGAGTGGCATTCAATTTTGTGTAGTGATGACATGCTCTGAAATTGGCTGTTGCTTTAAGGCAGTATTTTTTTTTTAATTTCAGAATTCTGGAATTGAAAAGGCATTTCTATTTGATGTGGTCAGTAAAATTTATATTGCAACTGATAGTACTCCAGTCGATATGCAAACCTATGAGCTCTGCTGTGATATGATAGATGTGGTTATTGACATCTCTTGTATTTATGGGTAAGTACAACATGCTTAAAGGCCACAGTCAAGCCATCCTTCTTTCATAACCTTTGAGGCATTTTGGATTTACAATTACTTACTTAACTGTAGTATCTTTGTCTTAAATGACTGAAATCTTTAAATAAATATATCATTTAGCATGCAATTGAGCAAATGCCAGGATTATGCTAATAATCTTATTGCATGTATCATATCCTTTATACTATTTTTTTAGTGATGGGGTGTCCCTGTGTTGTCCAGGATAGATCACTCCTGGGCTCAAATGATCCTCCCACCTCAGCCTCTTGAGCAGCTGGGATTATAGAGATGAGCCACTGTGTCCAGCACCATTTAATTCTCAATTTCATGTGGCAGGAATTACATTTGACCCTTGAACAACACAGGAGTTAGGGGTACCAACCCTCTGAACAGTCAAAAAGCCACATATAATTTTTTTACCCCCCCCAGCTTAGTTATTAATACTAACAGTCTACTGTTGACTGGAAGCCTTACCGATAACATAAACAGTTGATTAACACATATTTTATATGTTTTATGTATTATATACTATATTCTTATATTTTATGTATTATATGCTATTTCTTATAATAAAGTGAGCTACAGAGAAGAAAATATATTAAGAAAATTATTATAAGAAAGAATATAGACCAGGCATGGTGGCTCATACCTAGCACTTTGGGAGGCCGAGGTGGGTGTATTATCTGAACTCAGGAGTTTGAGACCAGCCTGGGTAACACGGTAAAGACCTGTCTCTACTAAAATACAAAAAATTAGACAGGTATGGCAGTAGTATGCGCCTGTAGTCCCAGCTACTCGGGAGGCTGAGGCAGGAGAATCGCTTGAACCCAGGAGGTGGAGGTGGAGGTTGCAGTGAGCCGAGATCTGCCACTGCACTCCAGCCTGGGCAACAGAGCAAGACTTTGTCTCCTTTAAAAAAAAAAAAAAAGA
>NW_022436946.1:59451282-59537521 GCF_009761245.1 Sapajus apella
AAAAAGAATATATTTACTATTCATTAAATGGAAGTGGGTCATGATAAAGGTCTTCACCCTCATTGCCTTCACATTGAGTAGGCTGAGGAGAAGAAAGAGAAGGGCTTGATTTTGCTCTTAGGAGTGGCAGAAGCAGAAGAAAATCCATGTATAAGTGGACCCAGGCAGTTCAAATCTGTGTTGTTCAAGGTCAGCTGTACTGGATTCACTTTACAGATGAAAAAACTGAGGTTCAGAGTGGTTACATATCTTACCTTTGCTCACACTATCAGTAAGGATTGGAACTAGAATTTGAACTCAGATCTGATTCCTGATCCCCTTCTGAAAAAAATCTTTTAACATATCATTCTTAGAAAACAGAGTTTTCTATACACTTAATATGAAATAAATAAGGAATGAGGAAAACTGATTATGTTACCTGCTGTAGAAACTACTCTATATAATTATAAATGTGCTGAACAGGTGGTGTACAGACTGACTGGGTGTGAACTAGTTGTTCATCTTATTAAGATGTCAAGGTGTTGCTATCTCTGTCGTCGCTGACATTCTCAGCTAACTGATGTAAAGCTTTTGCTTATCTTCCTCTTTACTCATTGCCTGTGACCTGCCTTACCCATCTTGACACTCTGCCTTTGTCAGCTTTTGTGAGTCTAGTCTCCATTCCTCCCTTTCATTGCTTAAAAATTCTTTGCCCACTCAGCTCAGATTCTCTTAACTCCTTTACACACACACACACACACACACACACACACACACACCCCCCCAGAAAGTGATACTTGTAAGATTGCAGTGAGGATAAAATATCATTAGGCTCATAATGTGCCTTCAACTGGTAGACCCTGGATAAATATAGCTGCCATAATTTATTATTACTGTTATTATTAAACGCTGACATCTGGCTTTAGAAATAGACGGTATTGCCCAAGATTACTGCCCTGAAACATTCTATTATTTTTAAACCGTAAGTGGATGACCTTGAAATACTCGTGGAAGATGAATGCACCCTGATTACAGTCTAGATTGCCATGGTAATCAAGTACAATGAACAACACAATTAATCTGGCACATACTTAACAATATGCATGATCATTATTGTGCCATATGGTAATTAGATGTAAGTGGTAAGTTGTTCATGTAAATGATGTTAATCAGAGTTACTTTTACCCAGCTAAAACAAACAAGGGGGAGGGGGTTAGGAGGAGGTAGCCTGCCTGGCTTTGTTGTCAGATTGGTTTTTCTATGGTGGAGTACAGTGTTCTGAGAACCCACAGGATTCAGTAAGAACCAGTCTGGGTCACAGATGGTTTGTGGGCTCTGGGGTTTCCTCAGTTGTTGCTGGAGCAGCAACAAGCCAGTCCTGTTAGCCAGCAGGAGGCATGGTTGTGTGCAGAGCCTGGGGCCCTCTTAGGCAATGAGGAAGCAGGTGGCCTCATAACTGGAGGCTTTGCTGCCCCTCCCCAGCTGCCCAGTGGAGACCAGCAGGCCCCAGAATCAGGTGACCTGGTGCCTCAGGAATCTCTCAGCTGAGGTTCTGCCCCAGCCGGCAGCTCTGTGCTCGCACATGCACACACATGCACACACTTTAAAATCTGTTCTATCTTCATGTGTTTTAATTGCTTAGAGATGAAAAACTTGAGTAGTAAAACAGATTTTGCAGTTGCAAACCTCATCAATTTCTACCTGTAATTTTTGGTGGAGTCTTTTTCTAATTTGTTTAATGTTTACCTTTTTCTCATTGTGAAAGTAATACATGCTCATTGTAGAAAATACATAAAAGTCTACAGAATAAAATTAAAGTAGCCCATAATCTCACCACCTGGAGACAGTCAGTGTTGACATTTTATATAGTTTCTTCTTATTTCCATGTGTAATTTTTAGGATAATGAGATCACATTGTATGTAAAATTTTATCCTTTTTTCATTTAACATTATCATCTAAGAATTTTCCTGTATTATTAAATGCTGTTAATGAACACAGTGTTGAGTATCTATATAGTATTATATTTACTTGGAAATTTTAAATGCCATTTTCTTCACTGGGTAAAACATGTTATATGTTTCAGTTTCTTGTTCTCAGAACATTACTTATAAGCAAGAGAGACTGAGTCTTAAAATATAGTAGTTAAAAGCAGTGCAGTGGAAGTTAATGATTCTGTTAAGGCATCTTTAACATTTGAAGTTCAATGCTTAAAAGGTTTTTCTTTAATGTTTTGGTAGGTTATAGTGAACTGAATCCTTTGAAAAAAAAAACACTAAAAAACAAAAAAAGCTAACCTCCGCAATTTACTTTTAAGTGGCCCTGTGTATGGCAGTTTAAAATACTCTCAAAACCAAAAACCTGCATTTCCTTAAAACTACTCTGTGCAATTCAGTCTTTGCATTAAATCTAGCTTGATACTCTACCCCCTTGTGTATTCACAGGATTAAAGCATTAACTTTGAAATTAGCCATATGTAGGTTTGAGGTCCTGGCTTTACCCCTCCCTAGCATCAGCTTTGACCAAGTTATCTTATTTTCCTTCAGCCTCAGTTTCCTTAGAAACATAGAGGATTTTTATAGCAGACAGTTCTTAATACATTTTAAGAACTAAGGATGGTTCATATCACGTAAATACTTAATAAATGCTAGGTCTTAGTGTATGTGATAAGGTTTAACACAATTCCAATTAAGTTAAGTTTCTGGTCCATTATTCATAAATTTGGGGCGTAAAAATAAATCAGAAAATTTATATACAGTTTCAGGTAAGGGGGAAAATGTTTAGGGAAGTGTCCTTTGCTTATGAGGAAAGGATTCATAACTCTTATTACAAAGGTATCTTCAGAGGGTCCAGCTTCAGTCATTAAAGCCATAATAGTAAGTTTGTATTTTATGTTCTCAGCTTTACGCCCAGTATATATATATGCATTATTTCATTTAATCTTCATTGGAAAACTTTGAAATAATTACTGTTAGTGTACATATGAGGAAATGGAGGCTCAGAGAAGTTATTCGACTTGTCCAAGCTCACATAGCTAGCAATTACAAGAACTGAGATTCAAACCCAAGTCATTTGTGACTACAGACCACACCTTTTCTTAAATAGACCTATATATCTTATTTAACTCTTTATTTTGAAAAAAATTGCAAACCTACAGAAAATATGCAAGACTAGTAAAATGAACTCCTATATAACTCTTCATTGGGATCCACCAGTTTTTACCAATTTGCCATATTTGCTACATTTCCCTTTTTCTAATACCTACTATGTATCTATTTCTTTTTGGTGAACCATTTGAGAGTAAGTTGAACCAGTTCACAGTTCAGCAAATTTAGCATGGCTACATTATTATCTAATATATAGACCATATTCGGATTTTACCAGTGGTCCCAATTCTATCTTTTATAGCAGTTTTTCCCAATTCAGGATCCAGTCCAGCATTTGGCGGTCAGGTCTATTTAGACTCCTTGGATTTGGAACATATCTCCGGCATTTCTTAGTCTTTCATCAGACCGTGCTTTTGACTAGTCAAACCATGCCTGGCTATTCTAGATGAGAAAACAAGAAGCCCTGAGCCACAGAGGTGGGAAGAGCTAACCTCACCCCTGAGAGTGGCCCAGCTGTTGCAGACAGCCACTCATTGTCAGTAGGAAGTGACTGTTGAGGACTGTGTATGTTTCTGTGCCTGTGTGTTTATGAGATCTTTTGCTGAAAGGCACTGTAAGTGTAAACAACTTATGATTATCAGTTTTTGTGGCTTAAAGCCAGTCTGTCACTGGCTTACAGTTTCTGTTTCTTTCTCCATGGTCTCACATGTTTCGGTTTCTGTCCCCATTTAGTCTCAAAGAAGATGGAGCAGGAACCCCTTATGACAAGGAATCCACAGCCATCATAAAGCTGAATAATACAACTGTGCTTTATTTAAAAGAGGTTACAAAGTTCCTGGCTCTCGTTTGCTTTGTCAGAGAGGAAAGCTTTGAAAGAAAAGGTAACTTTTTGGTGTGATATAAAAGAAGCATTTCAATTCAGATTGCTACTGCATGTATTGTTTGTTGAATGTGGGTAGACAACAGCATGCCCCTCGAAACTTCCAGATGCCAGTCACAGGCCCCCTTGGCTAGGAAGCCAGTGCTGGGTAGGCTCCTGCCCACAGCGTCAGCTTCTGGGCCATTGAACTGGCCTGCCCTCCAGTGGTGCAGCTGCAACTGCAGCAAGGTGGAAATGGAACCCCATGATCCTCCCAGGGAGGGAGGGGCCTTGGCATCTCTGCCAGGAGTAAGCTAACAGGGGCATTGTTGCCAGGCTGTGAATGAAGTCTTTTACCAGGAAGCAGACTCCCCAGCCTATATAGAGGGTGGAGGCCTCCACCTTGGTCCACACCTCTAGAAGGTCTTAGGTGACTGTGTGATCTTTTGTTCTTCCCATGTAAAGGAGGGGACAACAGGTGGTTTGACTTCTGTTCAGCCTCAATATACTATTTTTTTTTTTTTTTTTTTTTTTGAGACGGAGTCTTGCTCTGTCACCAGGCTGGAGTGCAGTGGTGCAATCTCAGCTCACTGCAGCCTCTGCCTCCCAGGTTCAAGCAATTCTTCTGCCTCAGCCTCCCAAATAGCTGGGGCTACAGGCAAGTGCTGCCATGCCTGGCTATTTTTTTTTTTTTTTTTGTATTTTTAGTAGAGACAGGGTTTCGCTATGTTGGCCAGGATAGTCTTGACCTCCTGACTTCATGATCCACCCGCCTCAGCCTCCCAAAGTGCTAGGATTACAGGCGTGAGCCACCACACCTGGCCATACACTTCCTATATCTTCAGAACACAAGGATGGCATCATGATTCCAAAAAGGGAAGACATGAATATACTTAACTCCATTAAATATTTGTTTAGGATCAAATTCAGTTTTATTTTGAAACCAAAGCAATTAAACTTATTTCCCCCTTCTATAATATCTGAACAAAAGTTACTAACAGAAGTCCCTAGCTCTGGGACTATTTCCCTGGGAAATACCAGCTTACTGATATGGCTAGGGACTTTTGTTAGTAACAGCGTATGGTTTACTAATTTGTTGGGTAAAAAAAAAAAAATCTCCAAAAAAGTAATAGTTACATATCCTGAAATAGGCTTTTTCTCCTTATAAGCAATACACGTCCATTAAATCAAAAATGCTTTGAAAATTTAGGAAAGTATAAAGAAAAAACTACTTATTTCACCATCTATTAAACCCATGTTAAATATCTGGGTTTTTTTTTTCCCTTTCTCTCCCTCTCATTTTTGAGACAGGGTCTCGCTCTGTTACTTAGGCTGGAGTGCAGTGGCAAAATTATGGCTTTCTGCACCTTCGACCTTCCAGGATCAAGTGATTCTTCCACCTTATCTTCCCATGTAGCTAGGACCACAAGCACATGTCAACATGCCTATAATTTTTTTTGGTTTTGGTAGAGATGAGGGTCTCACCATGTTTCCTAGGCTGGTCCCAAACTCCTGGGCTCAAGCAATCCTGCCGCCTCAACATCCCAAAGTGCTGGGATTAAAGGACTGAGCCACCACGCTTGCCTCTCCTCCTCTCTTTTTCTCTCCCTCCTACCCTCTTTCCTTTTCTCCCTTTCTTCATTCCTTTTCTCATTCCTTCCAACAAAACTGGGGCCATATTGTCTAATATAGTTTTATATTGTATTGTTTTCACTTCTGTATATCATGAAATTTTCCTAATTCATTAGCCATGAAACACAATTTAGATTTTGTTTCTTTTTAATCAGAAAAGTAATAGATTCTTTTAGAAAATTTAGAAATAACATTTAGTTAAAAAAAAAATTATTGGCCGGGCGCGGTGGCTCATGCCTGTAATCCCAGCACTTTGGGAGGCCGAGGCGGGTGGATCATGAGGTCAAGAGATCGAGACCATCCTGGTCAGCATGGTGAAACCCCTTCTCTACTAAAAATACAAAAATTCAGCTGGGCATGGTGGCGCGTGCCTGTAATCCCAGCTACTCAGGAGGCTGAGGCAGGAGAATTGCCTGAACCCAGGAGGCGGAGGTTGCGGTGAGCCGAGATAGCGCCATTGCACTCCAGCCTGGGTAACAAGAGCGAAACTCCGTCTCAAAAAAAAAAAAAAAAAAATTATTGATAAGATTCTCATTCAGATAACTACTCTTAACATTTCCTGTATACTTTTCCAGTCCTTTCCTGCATATGTGTTTTTTGTTGTTGTTTTGTTTTGAGACAGTTTTGCTCTTGCCACCCAGGGCGGAGTGCAGTGGCATGATCTCGACTCACTGCAACCTCTACTTCCTGGGTTCAAACGATTCTCCTGCCTCAGCCTTCCAAGTAGCAGGGATTACAGGCAGCTGCCACCACACCCAGCTAATTTTTGTATTTTTAGTAGAGACAAGGTTTCACCATGTTGGCCAGGCTGGTCTGGAACTCCTGGCCTCATGATCCTCCTGCCTCAGCCTCCCAAAGTACTGGGATTACAGGGATGAACCACTGCGCCCGGCCTGTGTTTTCTAAAAGAACTATGAGATTGTATGATGAATTCTACTGTATATTAGAGATGTGTTTCCAAGTCATTGTCTTTTTTTTTTAACCACATCATTTTAATGGTTTTGTTAGATTCCATTTTCAGACATCTACATTGTTTCTAGATTTTGATGTTATAAATAATATCATGGTGACCTCCTTTGCATGAAATATTTGTGTGCATCTTTGGTTGTTTCCTAAGAAAAAATTTCAAGTGGAATTACTTAGATCAAAAGGGAGGCCCATTTGGGGGGCTTCTAACACCTATTACCAAAATGTTCTTCAGAAAGATTTTCTGGTTTTATGCTGCTAAGAGAATATGAATACTTATTTTGCTGTCTTCTTATCAATATTGGGTATTAGTATTCTTAAAAGTTGATAATGGAAAACTGCTGTATTATGTACATTTACATTTTCTTGCTGCTTTGTGATGTCTTGTATTTTTCCTGTGTGTACCATGACTGACCAAATTGCCTTTTGTGTCCTTTGCCCTCAAAACTTTAAATGTTGTTCATCTTTTACTCCTTATTTTCATCTTGCTAGAAGCAAGAACAGATTATATAATAGATCATGGAATTTTTTGGACAGACAGGCAATACACCTTGTTTCACCCTCTCATTTCACAGATGATTTTACTCAGCCCTAGAAAATATAAATGACTTTCTCTCAACATTTCACCATCACTTTATGGCAGTCAGGGCTAAAGGTTGCTGGTCTCAAGTGATCCTCCCTGCTCGGCCTCCCAAAGTGCTGTGATGTACTGGCCTCTTGGTGCACCTGGTACCTGGGCGTTTTTATTGTGCAGCTAGGGTTGAGAACTCGTAAGCCAGAGAAGGATGTGGGTGCTTATGAACTGCAGGTGGGGGTGAAGACAGTGTTTATTTTGTTCATGTCTCTGTTCATGTATTTTCAAAAGGTTTTCATGAGGGTTGAAATAGCAAACACTGTTTATGAATGTTTACTGTCTTTAAAAAGCCTCAGTTGTGAACTTTTACTTCTTAAAACCCCACACGCAGCAAGGTTACTGTTACATTTTGAAAGGTGCAAGGATATGTAAGTTAAGGTTTGTCAAGAACAATAGGGCTGGATACGGTGGTTCATGCCTGTAATCCCAGCACTCTGGGAGGCCAAGGTGGAAGGATTGCTTGAGCCCAGGGGTTCAAGACCAGTCCGGGGAGCATAGTGAAACCTCATCTCTACAAAAAATAAAAAAATGAGGTGGGAGGATTGCTTGAGT
This sequence comes from Sapajus apella, assembly GCF_009761245.1. NCBI lineage: Eukaryota > Metazoa > Chordata > Mammalia > Primates > Cebidae > Sapajus > Sapajus apella. The sequence continues at coordinate 59,459,010 of NW_022436946.1, forward strand.
CCAGGAGGTTGAGACTGCAATGAGCTGTGATCAAGCCATTGCACTCCCACCTGGGTGACAGAGTCAGACCTTGCCTCAAAAAAAAGAACAGTAGCATGTGTCTAAAATTTCAGAAGTTGAGTATTTCATTGTACCCTTCGCATAGAGCCAAGTTCTTTTAGCTAAGCTTTCTCGCTAAGGTTAGCACATAAAAGCAGAGTTGTTGCACATAAAAGCAGAGAATCTTGAGGCTGTCACATCTCACATTCAAATTGCCACGTCAGAATCGTTCCTTTGCTCCTTTTATTACTTTTCCCTTTGCTTGTCTCATTGTCTTTCCTTGAGGAAATTGACTCCTGGCTCTACTGCATTTGTGGTTCTCTATCTCTGCAGGAGCAGCAGAGGGCACTGGTCAGAGGTTTTCCTGCTCCTGGAAACTGAGATGGTGCCCTCCCCGCCCTCTCCTTGCGGTTAGTTGTATAACCAGTTAAAAGAATTTAATCCTTGGCTGGAATCCCAATTCTTCCTTTGGACAGGGCTCTAGAAGCATCCCCTGATAGAAATAATTGTTGGGCTAGTTATTTTAATAAATGTAAAGATAGTAAATAGAAATCCTAATTGGTATAAACATAATGCTGCTCTCAGGACTTTTACAAATTACTAGTAATGATGAAAAATGCACTCCTCAAGACTTTGGATTATCTTTTATTCTACTTTTTGTGCTACTGATATATTTCTGAAAAACACAGGAAGATTCTCTCCTGTCTCTCCACTTAAAATACTTAATACTAAAAAGCTGAGTGTCATTGGTTGTTCAATTTCTGCTGGAGGTGACGTGAGATGACTGTTAGCACTCTAAAATTGGGGGTTTTGCTTTCCCTAGGGCTTATGAGAATGGTTTAAATATAGTAGATACTCTGTAAATATTTATTGATGAATACACAGCTTTGGGATCTCAAGTCAGGGTCTGCCCCTACTCAGTCTAATAATGCCCTTTGGGGAGAAACATTTTTCATTACAGATTTCTCTTAATTCTAAGAAATCTTTAATTCTGAAAGGTAAAAAAAAAAAAAAGGCAGTTCTGTGGTTCTTTACATATTTTGGGTCATAGAAACCTTTGAAAATATGGTATATACTCTGGAAACTTGCCTCAGGAAAAAATCTTCCTTCACGAGACTTTGCCTATAATTCCTAAAGGTTTACAGCAATATCTGAAGTCCATCTGCAGACATCCCAGGGAAATCTGTGATCCTTACGCTGAGACCATCCTCTACCGCCCCCTACTGGCTTGTCCTGGCCATGGGTCACACGGAAAGATGGAGTTTATTTCTGTGTGACATAAATATTTTTGTTCTCTTCTACAGGGCTAATTGACTATAATTTTCATTGCTTCCGGAAGGCCATTCATGAAGTTTTTGAGGTGAGAATGAAAGTAGTAAAATCTCGAAAGGTTCAGAATCGGCTGCAGAAGAAAAAGGGAGCCACCCCTAATGGGACTCCTAGAGTGCTGCTGTAGGTGAGGGTTCAGGAACATCTTTCGAAATCAGACCCTATCCATGAGGCTGCTGCGCCATGTTGCACTAAAGGAAGAGGAAGAAGGAGATTGGGACACATACCATGGATTTGTTGTTAAAAAAAAAAAAATCCTGCAACCCTCTTGATCTTCTCTTTTATAAATAAAGTAAGCACTTTGAAGCAAAAACTTGTATATTCACAATGATGTGAACTCCACTGTCCTTTCATTACACAAATGTAAACTTTTATGGTTTGTAGTCAAAAAAAAATCCCATGTGAGAACTGCCAGGAACTGTACATATTTTGCACTTTTTCATGTTTCTCATTGAACTGAACTTTGATAAAACGACTTTTCTAAGCTTTTTTTCTGTACTTAGTGTCAAGGACATGGATACTGTAGTGTCCATATCTATATGGCAATCAGAAATTAATCAAAAAGTGATGCATTGGTAATGACTTTTTGTAAATTTGGAAATCTTTGCTACCAACTGTTGAGAAAAATCATTTTTCAGTGGAGCTGGAGCAGATTGGGGCTACAAGCTCCAGGAGCAATAAGAACTGTCCCCTATTTATAATGGGTGTAAACAGTTTTGTAGAATAATGTTAGCACCAGACTTACCTAAAAAGTTCTATGGTGGTGGCTGTGCTTCCCTGCTCAGAGGTTTTAATGAAGCTCTTTACCTCAACACACATCTCTATAATCACTTTACACAGAGAGGTTATTTCTTTTTGTTGCATTACTATTCTTTTGAAACTTTTGGGACCAGATTTCCAAAGTGGTGCCAATCACTGGGGAGAAGTAAGAATGTCACTGAATTGCAGGGTTTCTGGAGGCTTTTCTATACCTGCCACCCAGGGCTAAAGTAATGTAAGAGGCCCAAAGTTGTCCCAAAAGTATGTGATTGGCAACTGCAGACTAAAAAATATTTATACAATTCTGGACTCTCGGCCTTGTGCAGCAGCCTGTTGTGTTGCATTTAAAATATTTCTTCAGGACCAGTTCTTTATTGCTCCATGACTGTAGTGACACAGCAAATCGCAGATCTGCACCATGGAGCCTAATCCTGTAAGGCACTTTTGTCACCTCCAAATCTCCTTCTCACTGGTGATAAGGTGCCTCGTGTACTCCACCTATTCCACCTTATGATTGAGCCACACTCAGCCTGCCACCAGCATGCTCTGCAAGGCTGAAGAGTCATCCTGAAGACCCCTAAAGATCAGTGGGAAAGGATGGCTGGAGAGACATTACAATTAGCTGTGTAATTGTTTCTGTGAAATTCTTTCACTTACGTTTACTTTAGACTAACAGGAAATTAAGAGTCCTAAATCTACCCCTATGCCAAATCATTCCAAGTAGATAATTTTATGTGCATCTCAAGAGTTAGCACCCTAAGGCATGCTTGTAGGGCATTAGAAAATAAGATTTTTGCTTTTGTAAAAAGCAGAGCCTCCTAAGAACATCAAAGTTGGTCCTAGCAAAATATATAAAGTCCCTAGAGCAACTTATCCTTAAAACTTTTTTTGGGGGGGGGGGGCCTCTTTCTCTTGCTTGTGCTGGAGTGCACTGGTACAGTCATAACTCACTGTTACCTCTGGGGCTCAAGGGATCCTTCCATCTCAGCCTCCCTAGTAGCTAGAACTACAGGTGCACACCACCATGCCACCTGATTCTTAAATTGTTTTTTGTAGACACAGGATCTTGCTGTGTTGCCCTGGCTGGTCTCAAACTCCTGGCTCCAAGCAATCCTCCTGCCTTGGCCTCCCCGAATGCTGAGATTACAGGCCTGAGCTACTGTGCCCAGCCTAAACTTTCCCACTTCTCTCTGCGGCTTCTTTCCAACCTCTCCTCTTCCTCTCCCCAAGTCCTGTTTCTTTGAAGCTGATAACTGAAATTTAAGATGATATCTGGTTGGGTTTAAGGTTTGAGCCTCCCAAGGGTCTGTGCATATTGAAAGGAGATTTCTAAAAATAATTAAGGTGCCCTAACTCCTTCCCTCATGATTCCTACTCAGAAACCTGGATGTTTAGGAGCCCAGGGCTCCCTAATTTCCAGAGCTATATCCTGTTGGACCTTTGCCAACAGACCTGGCACTTATGGGTTGTTATAAATCTAATTCTCTAATATTTTTTACATGTTTCACTTTGAATAAGCAAATGAAGAATCTGTTTTCTAATGTGACTTTATCCTCAAGATAGCGACATTAGCCTATTTGGTAAATCACACATTACTTAGGTATATTTATTACTATAACCAGGTGGAGCTTCCATTTTTAAGCTGGGTATATGATGGGTTTTTGTTAAAATGTGCCTTAAAAAGCCTATTACTTCAAGAGCAAATGATTCTTTGGGGGAAAGGCAAAAATAATTCTATGACATAGGGCCCAAGTTCATGGTAGTAAGTGCACTCTTTGATTAATCACACGCTAATATAGATTTACTATAGATTACTGCCTCTAAACTTGTAAGTGTGGCAATGACTTCTCAAAGAAAATGTAGGAGTTATGTCTAAGCATTCAGTTTTCAAGTCTGTGCTACTGGAAATGTCTTCAGGTCATTTTGCATTGTATTTTTGATAAGGGAGGCAGCTTACTGCAATGTATATGGCCATGTTTCATTCTCAAATTAAATTCTATAAATACAAAGCCTAAATACACAGCTACAGCAGCTGCACTGGAACATTTTTGCTTGGTTTTAAGGGTTGAGAACTTGCCTTGCAGGTTTCCTTCCTCAAAAGGGGCCGGGCAGTCCTTTGCCTTTGGAGTCAATTAGAACTTTTACATAGAGGTGAGACTGTGAATTATTTTGGTTATTTTCAGTGATGTAGATTAGTGTGAATGACCAGGGTGGAAAGTTTTTGAAGGAATATAAAGCAAAAACTGGTTGACATTCACAAACTTTTTTGTGAACATACTTTGGACCCTTAAACATGACTAAAATCACAGCAATATTGTTACATACGGGTTATATACCAACTCTGTTTGAAATATACTCTGGAAAAACAGCTGAATTGTCTTGGTTATTAAAGTATGGTATGCATTCAATTTGTACAGACTGGATGTAATTTGTAATCAGGTAGAGCTCATGTTTTACTTTAAGCAGTATATCACTTATAACCATTGTTAAGCCATTGCTTTCAAGAATGTTAACTGCATTTGTAATTTGTAATCAGGTATAGCTCATGTTTTACTTTAAGCAGTACAAAACTTATAACTATTGTTAAACCATTGCTTCCAAGAATGTTAACTGCCAATTTAAAACCGTGTGTCCTGGGTTCATGCTTTGGTAAAGCTCTCATTTCAAGTGTATTCATAACTAAGCTTTCTGGGAGCAGAATGGTCTCTTTGGTGAAAGGAAGCACAGCCTTTCCTGTTTCTGAGGCTGCTTACCATACATGTATGTCACTGTTTCATTGGCCCTGTTAGATCCATTTAGTAAAATTTATTTGTCCTGAGTAACTAGCTTTCATTTTATGGAAATGATGATAAATCGCACTACTTAAATTTATGATTTTATTTTTAAACTCTTACATCTCCACATTTTTGATGGGTACATGCCAGTTGGGACTGTAGAACTGTTACTTCAGTAAACTTAATATTTTTTTTCTTTTTTTTTTTTGAGATGGAGTCTCGCTCTGTTGCCCAGGCTAGAGTGCAGTGACACAATCTCGGCTCACTGCAACCTCCACCTCCCAGGTTCAAGCGATTTTCCTGCTTCAGCTTCCCCAGTAGCTGGGACTACAGATGCTCGATACCACGCCCACTAATTTTTGTATTTTTAGTACAGACGGGGTTTTACAAGTTGGCTAGGCTGGTCTCGAACTCCTGACCTCATGATCCACCCGGTTCAGCCTCCCAAAGTGCTGGGATTACAGGCATGAATCACTGTGCCTGGCTAACTTCACATATTAATTCTTGCTGCTGTGGCCCTAATCCCCTAGGATTTCTTTACCTAACAGTTTACCTTATTATTCTTAACTGTGCTTAGTAAGATTCCATCCTACAATGACCTTTATAGATCCATAGGAGTTCTCAGAGGGGCTAGCATTAGATGTTATATCTTAAATATGAAATCCTGTTTCTGATTGGAAAACCTGATCTGAAATAATTATTTCCAAGATTTTCAATCAGTGGTAATGTTGAGCTTGAGAGAAAGAAAACTGTTTCTTCAAGAGAAGTATTTAATAGTAATAGATACTGACTGAGTACACACAATAGGCCCAGGCACTGCTCTGAAGTACTTTTGCATAACTAAAATTTATAATCCAAGAGGTAAGTCCTATTATCTAATTTTCAGATGAGGCAACTAAGGTCAAAAAGACGAAATAACTTGTTCAAGATCACATAGCTAGTAAGCCCACTCTCCCAACTACAACTATAAGCTGCTTCACCAAATGTTTTTTTAAAAATACCCTCCTTTCACAAATGTGAAAAGGGGCACTGGAGGATTTGTCTGGTGGACTAAGACTGTAGGTGTGCCATTTGAGGATGCAAAGGAGGGCGGGATTCAGGAGAGTGTATCAGAGCCCACCAGATTCACTGCAGTTTATATATCTAAACTAATAAATTACTACATGGGTGTGAATGCTGGCATACTGAAAAAGAAATACCTATTCTTACATGAGCTTACCTGGCATATTTATAGAACCAATAGGAGCAGTCTTCTAAATGTGCTTCACTCAGAGAAGAAAGTCAAAGATAATGCATTTTTATTCCTAATCCATTAAATAACTGGAATGCTGAAAATGGTATTACGTGTTTAAATATCTGAAGAAAATGTAAATACTTTTTACCGCAACTTGGTTTTCTAATAGGCAATAGTATATTTCAAGCTCAGAAAATTGAGAGAATAAGCTTTTGGTCTTAACTATATTCAACTTTTACCTTGAGATTTCAAAATGTGTAACAAAATAAAATACTGCTCTGGGTTAAAATCCAAAAAGGTACATTTCCATCCTAATTTTTTTTCACCTTCAGATCTGTATCTTAAATTGCAACTAGCATGACTTTACTAGAATCTTCTATAGGTGAAGAGCCTCAAATCTAACATGTCTAAAATTGGCTTCCTTCTTGTTAAATCTATGATAGTGTGACTTTCCTCCCTGCAGTTCTGCCAGACACTCGGGCGTCATTCTTGCTTCTTTCCTCCCATCCTGTTCACCTGCAGTCAGTCACTCAGTTCATTCAGCTCAGCCCTAGAAAGGTCTATTGAATCGGTCCCTATCCTCTGCCACTATCTTGGTTTAGACTATCATCTCCTTTTACTTGGATTTCAGTAGCCTTTTTTTTTTTTTTTTAAGAGACAGTCTCATTCTGTTGCACACGCCAGAGTGCAGTGGCATGATCCCAGCTTACCATAACCTTAAACTCCTGGGCCCAAGTGATTCTCCTGCTTCAGCCTGCCAAGTAGCTAGGACTACAGGTGTGTACCACTGTATCTGGCTAATTTTTTTTTTTTTTTTTTTTTTTGAGATGGAATGTCGCTATATTGCCCAGGCTGGTCTCAAACTCTTGGGCTCAAGCAGTCCTCCTGCCTTGGCCTCCCAAAGTACTTGGATTATAGACATGAGCCACTGGATTGGACTCCTCAGTAGCTGTTTAACCAGTGTTTTTCCACCCCATCTGTCCATCCATCCATCCTTCACACAGACCCCGAGTGGCCTCTCTGAAACACCACAATTCTGACCTTATAGCTTCCTTGCTTAACATCCTTCAGTTCTCAAGCTCTCCATGACTCCTAAATTATCAGTCCAAATTCCTTAGCAAAGTTCACAAGACCTGCTCCCTGGCCTTGCTGCATCTCCAGACTTGGTTCATTCTCCCTCAATGTGTTGAGGACAAGCATGCCCAAAAGGGTGTGGAGTAAAGAAAAGGAGCTGTGAGTTTTGTCAATAATGATTGCTAAATCTCCTATGATGGTGTGACTTTCTGAGGGAAGTTAACAATGTTCTTTCATCCAACAGATATTTATATCCAGACTCTGTGCTAGTGAAATGGCTAAAAGGCAGATACTGGAGATGAAAGGATTTTAATATCTAAAAATAATGAAAACTAAACTAATTTTTGATAGGCCCTTATAGATGTCAGTTTTTAGAACTGCAGTTGTGTGGGACTTTACCACTCTGTGCAGAAGAGACCATGGATAATAATAACTAGCATCCGAGAAATTGAGTTGTTCAACCAATAGAACAATCACTATGTTTACTATTAAGACTAAACAGTAGGCTATAAATTGGAAATGTTTGTGGGCGTGTAGTGCTTTTCCTTGTAATTAAGAAGTGAATTATCTTAAAGTAGGAAGTTTTAAATGTTATTTTAACATTCATACTTTTCCAGCTTAATACATATACGATGTCAATATCATTTCAGAATTAGATTTAATAAAAAGTTTATTTGCCCAGGTGTGGTGGCTCACACCTGTAATTCCAGCACTTTAGGAGGCTAATGTCAGGAATTCGAGACCAGCCTGGTCAACATAGTGAAACCCAAGCTCTACTGAAAATACAAAAAATTAGCTGGGCATGGTGGTATGTACCTGTAATTCCAGCAACTTGGGAGGCTGAGGCAGGAGAACCGCATGAATCTGGGAGGCAGAGGTTGTAGTGAGCCAAGATTGCGCCATTGCACTCCAGCCTGGGTGACAGTGCAAGACTCTGTCTCAAGAAAGTTTATTTTACTTTTCTATCCTTTTCAGTCTGTACCAGAGAACTATTAATATGAGCGTTGCCTAAGAATGTTTATATTCTCTTAACATGTCATCAGGAACAGTAGAATATGTGAGAAAATCTGATGGTAGAATATAGGGTAAATACAGAACTCTTTCAGATCATTTAGAATTTTGAAAGGCTGAGTGATTTTAAAATGTATCAAACTTGGCCTAGGGGTCCTCAAAAGACCTGCTTTTATCATAAATTACAGTTACATTCAGGCAGTGATCTTATTTCAGTTGTTATCATCAATATTTTGCAATAGTCCTCAGAAAGTGAAACTACATGCTCTAGTGGTCTCTTTCATGATTTTGAAGATATATTTGAAGTATCATATTATTCCAAGGAACAGCTTAATTCCATGATTTTAAAAAAAATCCAAAACAAGGTTAAAAACAGTGCAACAAATATTTACAATAGTCTTTTCTTTGTAGAATATTACATTTATGGTTTCAATAAATGATATAGCAGTTAAAGCTGAGATGAAGCCTGGTTCTCATAGCCAATCTTGAGAAACTAAACTATCTTTAAAAAGTAGAACATCCATGTGAACTCATGCCTGAAGCCATGTTTGAACGCTATGTAAAATTGCACTGGGACAGAACTGTAGGAGTTGACCTTTTTAAACTTCTTGTTATTGTGAACAACAATAAATACAGTTCACAGTGCAAACTATCACATACAAATATTACTAACAAAAACTTACCAAGTTATATCCTCTCTACATGCAATGCGTTCTTGTATTTTCTCTTTCATTTCTATTTTTAAAAAGATCTCACAATCCACTAATGAGTCACAACCTGTGGTTTGTAAAGCAGAGTTAGAATGAACCCATTGGCCAGATCAGAGATATCTAAGGATTTTCTTTCCGACCTAAAATATTTTCCTTCTCTGTTAATTTAAGATCTTAACAAATGGGATATTCTGAGTAAGTTCTTGAATTTTTCTTTCATTTGATCAGGGCTTTCTAGAGTGTATTAGAGTGGTTTTTCTTTCAACCGCCATCCGTGGGCATTTTTATATGCTGGGTTGTATTAGGGGTGAAAGGCTGATGGGGTTGTAAGCCTGAGGGGATCGTCTTTACTATGGATTCTAACCTTGACGATAATATGATAGTGTCACATGGAGTTTAGTGATTCATGAGCTCATGTTTGACTCCTAAGGGGTCCTTTGTTAATTCAGATGACATTGGTCTTATCCATTATCAAGAATCCACAAGTTTGCCCTTTTGTGCTGTTTTGAAAGGGAGCTGACCCAGTGACTACACTCAGGAGGGTGGGGGCATTAACTGGTATGCAGCTGCCTGAGACTTTAACCATCTTGCTTCCGAAATCTTTACTAATAAGCTTCTGGGGCCAGCAGAGTTATTCTAATCTTCCAAAATTGAGTTATGAAACCAAGCCCCCTCTCATGAAAGGTCAACTATGATAGAGCAATTTAAACCTCAGTGCCATGCTAACCCTCACCACCACGTGGAGAATTCCATTCCTACAAGCTGCTTTTGTTTGCCTCCTGCTTTCATTATTGCCTAAGTCCTTCAGGCTGCTACACAGTTTTCTCTCCTCTGGCTTTGCAGAAAGCTAAGCCCTATAGTACTCAACTTTCCTTGCCTAGATAGCCTGGAACTAATTCTGGCCTTCTCCCAGACTGCTTATAAGGTGGCCTTGGTAATTAGGCTTTGCTTCTTTTCCCTGGGAGAAGTCTCACCCTGGGGTTGGCTGTGGAAGACCAGTCCTATGTATCTTTTCATCTCAGTGGGAGAAGAAGGAATTCACTTAAACTTATAAGCTACAAGAAACAATGCCACCAACAAACATAGTACTGTTTCATTTAATGCTCTAGGCCCATATTTTCCTAAGTTACCCAATTTAAAAAATCATCTAGAGTGCTTAAGGATGCAGATTCCCAGCCCCATCCCATTCTTCTTGAATCAGAATCTCCAGGGAGAAATACAGAAATCTGTATTTTTAAATAAGGACCCTAGACAATTCTCATCATTTGGGAGACACTGTTTTCTCTGTAGTAAAGGGATAGGGAGGGGAGATGGTGGAGGATTAGGGTTGCAATCACCTACGGGAGATTTTTGCATTCTCCATACCTACATACATATCAGTATCTCAAGTGTTTGTGTTTTTCCAACTTGCAGCTTTAAAAGTCTACATTATTTAACCTATAATTTAAATGTAAACTTTTGTGAATGTAAATTAATTTTGTCTATTTAAACCATTTATTCAGTATTTAAATACTCATTTACATCTAATATCACAAATTGTGCAAATGGTACTAATTTAGAAAAATTGCTTTTTCCTCACTCAAACAATTTTATTCAAATACTTCACATGCATAGTTTACAACTGTGTCTTTATCATCACTGAAACAACATCCTGAGTCCTCTCACAGTTTCCTCCTAGTTATTTAAGGTAGAGCATGCCTTAAATTGAATAGAATGCTGTCAGGGGAGATTTTACTACATCTCAAAAACCATTTGTTAAACATGAGTTTTTTTTTTTTTTTCTACATACTCATAATCACCACAAATAAGTAGTTCCTGTATTTCTCTGTTCAATGATTATTTAAAAGCCTAATGATTGCCAATACTTGTTCTCTAAGGTCATACCCTCAGGAATAATTAATAAATATATCTTTGCCTTTTTCTCCATGATTCTGCAAGGTGACCTTTATAAGACAGAAAACTGCCATTGCTTGTGGCCCTTTCAAGACATATTATCTTCCTCAAGAATATTTTGTTCAAAAAGGACAAAAACACAAGGTGACTCTTTTCTGAGAAAGGATATTTTTGGAAAAATTTTGCTTTCTATTCTGCATACATAGTATATATTACTGTCTAATAGCACCTGTATCATCCCCCCACCCCGCAACTTTTGTGTGTGTGTAGAGACAGGATCTCACCATGTTAGCCAGGCTGGTCTTGAATTTCTGGCCTCAAGTGATCTTCCCACCTTCACCTCCCAAAGTGTTGGAATTACAGGTGTGAGTCATTGCACCCAGCCAGCATCTATACCTAAACCCAACTTGAATTCCCAGAGAAGTTAAACTGGCCCCAGTATTTTCTCACAAAATGTTGGAAGGCAGACTGTGGCATATCTATAACTTCTGGTTGTTTAGTGCTGAAAAAAGTGCAGGACTACTTTTGAGACGTTGACGATGTGGTTATCATTCAAAGTTTGCCTATAATTGTAACTTGGGTTTTAATGGGAAGCAGTGTAGTACTGATTGTTCTGAAGACATTAATAATATTGCCAAAATGCCCCGTGGCTGCAGAATTACTGCAAGAATTTCATAAATCATGTATATGCTGAGCATTGTCTGGAGACTAAAGAATGTTTCTCCTACCTATGACATTATTTTTTGGAAGTTTGTAGATGCTATAATGGTGAATAAAATACAAATTTGTTCAAAAGTATTGAACTCAGGAATTTCTGGACTTTTTTTTTTTTTTTTTTTGCACTTTCCCAATGAACAGAAACTGAAACTATTCCCAAGGAAGAGCAGACTTCTAAAGCCATTCAGGTTAGATTGTTGGTGACCAAGTTTCATCAATCAGCAAGTGGCTAAAAGGTGTCCAGGGAATGACAATTTTGGGGGACAGGATATGCAACACAAGAAGAAAGATACAGGCAGAAGGACAGTGCTTTGAAAGCTCTTAGGAGAGGACTCAGAGGAGGGAAGAACACCCTGCCGAAACAGTTGGCAGCTGTCTGCCAGCACACCACCAACTGCACATTTTCTCTCCCAGAAACCAGTTTTTAGTTGCAGGTGTTTCCTTTAGAGCTGAACTTAGAAAATGAAATAACTCAAAATTATCAGTTCATCAGAACTAAGGAGTAAGAATAAGTATTGTAATTTTGTTACTAGTTTTTAAAGCACCTTTACACTTTGAGAAAAGCAAGATGCAGTCTATGCAAATAAAGCAAAAGCACAATACTAAGCAGATTTGCATTTCCTCCCCATTTTCCATCCCTAACACCAAAAGTTATAATTTTGGGAGAGAGAGATAATTCAAAGCTATGGTAGCAAATTGGGTCTCAAAGAAAAAAAAAAAAGGGACATTATTAAGAAAGCTGCGGTAAAAATTACTTTAATAATGTTGCAAACAACTATTTACTATTTTATTTAGAAAACGCTTCTTTGCTTACTTATAAGAAAACCTTTTAAAACGAGAAATGGTACACTACAAGTCCTCTGGTGAAGGAACCTACTACACTAGTATTTAAGCACTCTACTGTATTTCAAATATATTTGCTTGATCTCCCTCCATCATATTTTCTCCTGAAATATATTAGAAAAGTGTTCAAATGAGCAAGCAAGACATATCTTGAACATAGCAGAAACTGAGAAGAAAAAAAAAAAACAGAGGCATTTTCTCTCCTAGATCTTTCAGCCAGCTGCCGATCTAGGGATTAGACCTGCAATGCGGTAAGGTGGGGCACGCAAAAACAGAGAACTCCTTCCTGCCTGACATTTTTGTTCAGGTAATCAGAGTTTAAACTTGTATAAATAATGTAATTAGATAATAATGTAACTAACATCTCCATTAAATTAATACCACCTACATCCCCATAGGAAAATGTTTCAAGTTTTTTATTAACCAGTCCCAAGGGAAATCCTGGGGATAAAACAAGAGAAAAAACTATAGCAGGTGTTTTCTTTTCCTTTCTGGGAAAAAAAAAGTATTATAAAGTATTCAAGGTAATTAACAAAATGTTTATTATAAAGTCTACACTTGATCTTAGCCAAAAGGCTGAGAAGCAATGCAATAAAGTCTACATATGGCTTTCTGAGGTTTTTTTTTTTTTAATTTTACTCAAGGAAGACACGGGTGTAAAATAAGGCAATTCACACTATCAGTTTAAGTGATAATAGCACTGCAACTGGCAAAACAAGTAATCCAGTTAGTTAATGGCAGGTATTTTAAGTATATAAAAGTATATATGGTATAATGGGATATTAGTTCTTAAAATACCTATGCCTTATAAATAAAAGCTCAAGGTAAATACACAGAAATCTTTTTTTTTTTTTTTTTTGAGACAGAGTTTCACTCTTGTTACCCAGGCTGGAGTGCAATGGCACAATCTCGGCTCACCGCAACCTTCGCCTCCTGGGTTCAGGCAATTCTCCTGCCTCAGCCTCCTGAGTAGCTGGGATTACAGGCATGCGCCACCATGCCCAGGTAATGTTTTGTGTTTTTAGTAGAGACGGGGTTTCACCACGTTGACCAGGATGGTCTCGATCTCTTGACCTCGTGATCCACCCGCCTCAGCCTCCCAAAGTGCTGGGATTACAGGCGTGAGCCACCGCGCCTGGCCTACACCTAAATCTTAATCATGGCCTTTTCTAAGCAGGAGGATTATGGGAGATTTGGATTTTGTTCATATTCCATCTATTGAACAATCATCGTATTAATTTTATAATCAAGAAGAAAATAAAAAAAAATGTTTCCAGTGCTAAAGAATAAGTAAAGTGTGTGAACCAAGAATAGCTCTAAGGTTCTAAGAAGCATATTCTTTTTTCAAATAGTGGAAAAATCAAATGAAGCAAAACAGCCTGATTCCTTCTTAGTGTAGCAAAAAAACCCAGGTTTCAGTCAGAAGACCTGGACTTGAATTGGGGTTCTTTCATTTTCTAGATAAGCCATTGAAGCTTTTCTTGAATAAGTTGCCTTAAGAAACTTTATAAAATATATTTCAAAGTATTCAAACCAAATCAAGAAATAGATGAAAATCTAGAAAACCTTCCTCTCATTAACATAAAAAATCATATACCAGAAAGATAATAATTTGTAGTTGAAAAAACCGAGAAGTAGACACTTGATTTCTCTGAGACCTCAATTATCTCCATCTATAAAATGGGTATAAAGAATCAGTGTCACTTCCAGGGCTGTTATGAGGAATAAATTAGTTGATGTTATGTCAAGTGCCTGATACACAGTAGATGCTAAAAAACTCTAGTCCAGACCTTACACAAGGATGCAAATGGCGGTGGGGAAAGGACCTGCACTTCAAAGGGCTTCTGGTTTCTATCTAAGGAAAAGATGAATTAATTACACCGGTCAAGGGTTGTGGTTCTAAGATGTCTTCTAAGATTCTGAAACATTTTAAATCTCATCTTTTGTCATTTTTGTTAGCTAAGGAGTATGCTTTAAGGATTAAAAAAATATTAAAATGAAAAAAAAAGCAGTTTTCCTTAGGATCATCAAATGTAAAGAAAAAATTATCCCAAAGTTGATCTGGGATTGAATCTTTTACCTAATTTGTAACTTTTTCTAGGAAGAAATAAGCGTTCTAGATTAAAAAAAAAAAAAAAAAGCAGTTTTTGGATAATAAATTTTCCGGGGAAATGACCTTCTCTTCCCATCCAGCTGTTAGTCAAGAATTTAGCAAACTTTAAATAGAATTACTCTTCCCTTTGTATGTCTCTTTTTGAGACAGGGACTCGCTCTGTCACCCAGGCTGGAGTGCAGTGGCACCATCATGGCTCACTGCAACCTCCTCCACCACCACCACCACCACCTCCTCCTCCTCCTCCTCCTCTTCCCCCCCCACCTCCCATCCCCCAGAGCTAAACTGATGCATCCTCCTCAGCCTCCAGAGTAGCTGGGACCACAGGTACGTACCACCATGCCTGGCTAATTTTTGAGTATGTGTATATTTTTAGTACAGGTGGGTCTCACCATGTTGCCCAGGCTGATCTTGAATTCCTAAGCTCAAGTGATCCACTCACCTCAGCCCTTTTTTCTTTTGAGATGGAGTCTTGCCCCATCTCCCAGGCTGATCTTGGCTGACTGCAACCTCTGCCTCCTGGGTTCAAGCGATTCTTCTACCTCAGTCTTCCGAGAAGCTGGGATTACAGGTGTGCATCACCACATCCAGCTAATTTTTGTATTTTTAGTAGAGACAGGGTTTTGCCATGTTGGCCATGCTGGTCTCCCACTCCTGACCTCAGGTGATCCACCTGCCTTGGCCTCCCAAAGTGCTGGGATTACAGGCATGAGCCACTGTGCCCAGCCAGACTTTCTTTTTGTATCTCTAACTTCTCTTTTCTCTTTAAATGTCTCTACTGAGAGAAATTTTGGAATTGACTTTGATCTTGGAATATGATTATAATTAAGCTTTGATATGTGGCCATAATTAAATTGTTACCGGTGTATGTCCACAAAAAATTGTTTTTAACCAAGGAAGGAGAGATGTAATTCCTACTGAGCCAGTCCTGTGGGTGAAGAGCCCCAGAGAGCAGAGGAGGTGGCAGTGGCTAAAGGAGAGCCCCAGAGGACAACTGCATCCACAGATTGATGGACCTGGAGGCTGAATAGCAAAAGACTTCTAGTACTCCCCTATCAAATAGGAAAGCATTATATACAGCACCTGCTTCGCAGGCCTTGCTGTGGTAGGGCCTATTGCACAAATTAAGGGCTTTTATGGAGCCGTGGAAGGCGAGGATGTCAAGTAGTGGCTAATTTGAAGATGCAGCACTGAAGTTTGGTTTTGTTTGCATATCTCAGCCAATCAGATTACCAGTTTACTACACAAAAAACACGGGGAATGGTTTAAAAGATACCATCTAATTTTAGATATCCTTCACTTTTTTCCTCCCACTTTCAACAAGAAAGTCACAGATTTAGATTATAAACTTTAACAACAGAAAACAAATCAAATTTAAGAGTTTTGTATCTTTAAATAACAGAATAACATTTGCCCAACCTGATTAACCCTCTCTATCCTCCCCACCTTCCCAGTCCCTCCCTCCTTTCCGGTCCTAAGGTTCCTACTCCTTCTCAAGTCTTTTGAACTCATAGTCCTCTCTCAATCCCACACATTGGACATTGAAGCAAGAAGTGTGTTCTTTGAAGTTTAATCTTTCATATTTGTATGCTTTCTCTCAATTCAATGTAATTCCTTTTTTTTTTTTTTGAAGGCTTTTAAATCTAAACAAATCAAAAGCAAACAAACTCCTGCAATGCCTAAAACAGTGTCTTGCACCTAACACACTACCCGAAAAAATATTGTTATTAATATACAACTCTGATTAGCTCCATGTCTCACGCCTATAATCCCAGCACTTTGGGAGGGCCGAGAAGGGCGGATAACCTGAGGTCAGGAGTTAGAGAAACATGGTGAAAACCCGTCTCTATCAAAAATACAAAAAACAAACCGGGCGTGGTGGCCCACACCTGTGGTCCCAGCCGCTCTGGAGGCTGAGGTGGGAGAATCACTTGAGCCTGGGAGGTAGAGGCTGCAATAAGCCAAGATCGCGCCACTGCACTCTAGCCTGGGCGACAGAGCGAGACTCCGTCTCAAAGTGGGGGGGAATCCTCCTCCATTCCATTGCCACTGGCTTTCCCCTCCTCTCCTCACTTAACCCCTGCTTCTCGCCGCCCCCCCCACCACACCCCAGCCACGCCACAGCGAGTGGATCTAAAAACAAAGCCCTTCCCAGACCCCGCGGGACCCCGCGCGAACGGCTTTGCAGCTGGAGCCCAGCGCCCCCTCCGAGCTCTCGAGGGCCCCGGGGTCCCGGACCTCTCCTGCAGCGAGTAGGGCCGGGGCTCTTAGCGCCTGCGAACCCCGGAGGGCCTGGGGGAAGGTCGGCTTCTGGGGGCCGGGGCGACGGGAGAAAGACACCGCTCGCTCCTGCAGATCCCAAGCCGGCTTTACTGGGCTGGCGGCGACCGGGGAGTGACCGACAGCCACGAAGCTGCTGCCACGTCAGGCAACTTCACAAAACCCGGACGGGGGCAGGTGACGCAAGCCGGGCGGCCGCGGCGGGGCTGGGCCTGCGGCTACCCAAGGAGACTGACCTCCGGCCCGGTCGCCCGGTTCAGCGACGCCCCGGCTGGCGCCGGCGCCTGCCCGGCACTCAGGGAGGCGGGGGTGCAGCGGAGGAGGCGGCGCCATCGCGAAGCCCGCGCCTCGCCCGCACTCAGCCTTGTCACCCCGCCTGCAGTCCGGGCTGGACTGGGCGGCGTCTGCGGAGGCTCCTCGGCCAGGCCCCGTCCGCCCGAGCCGTGCTGAGACCCGGGCAGCGGCCGCGTGCAGAGGAAGTGGCAGCGGCCCGGGAGGCCGGAGCCAGGCCAGCGACCTGCCATGGAGACCCGCTACAACCTGAAGAGTCCTGGTGAGCGACGCTGGGGCCCCCGGGGGAAGAGGGCAGGGTGACCTGGACCCGGGGGCGGTCGCCGCGGTCCCTTAGCGTATGGCGCCACTCATGGCTCCGCTCCCGGTGTCGCGCTCTACGCGAGACCGCCGCCTGCCCGGGAAGTGCAGGCCGCAGGGCGGGGTGGCGTGAACGCCCGCTGCTAATCCCCGGGCGGGCTAGCGCGCCGCAGCACCCGGCCTCTCCCTTTTCTCCTCTTCGCCCCGTCCGGTAGAGCTGGGTCAGAAACTCATCCCTAAGAACAGGTGTAAAGGTGATGTCGGTGGGCGACAGTCAACAACCCCTTGCTGTACCTGCATCGGGAACACCGTCGCTATTCCTTCCCGGTCGCTGCCACTGGACTTCTGTTAGCCGGCTGCATTACTCACGTTTGAGGAGTTGGTCGTTTAAATATCTTATTTGCGGCACCTGGGGCGAATAGAATCGCAGACATAAAGGAAATGTTCTGTAACGAAACCAGTTAACTATAGAACTAAAACAAAACAAAACAAACAAAAAATACCTAGTTGAACCCTGTACATGAGAACTAACCTTGGTTTTTGTCATACTGGCTAATATGAAATATATCTGTATTCAGTCGTAGAGATTCCTTTCCTGCATTTAATGATCCTGCTTCATTTACACAAGCAGTCCCAGCAATCCTAGCCTCTAATTACTTTCTGGTGCATAATAAAGATAAGTAACTAGCTTTCTCAGCTTAATAAAACAGGCTTGAAATGAATCATTGGATCCTCTAAATGGTATTTTTTTCTACCTGTACCTTGGTAAATTTTGCCAGGAGGAAGAAACTCCACAGTTAACTCTGCACACTCTAGGATATTAATGATGATTTCACCAACTCTTGCTGTTGCTTAAAATTTCCTTCCAAAAAAAGCTGTTTCTCGGCAGGAATTAGCAAAATTAGCATCCTTATGGAAAGAGTTGACATTGTGAATCTTTGGGGTTTTTTGTAAGGTTTCAGAATATGCAAAAATCCCAGAAAAGCCTGAGGATATTGATTGGAGGGAGCTTTGTTAGCCTGAGTGCTGCCAGGCTAAGAAATGTCCTTAGGTGACCAAGTGTGTAGATTTGGTAATAACATTTTAGGGGCCACTGACTCCTTAAAAAATATGGTGAAGACCTGGCATGGTGGCACGTGCCTGTAATCGCAGCATTTGGGAGGCTTGTGGGGGTGGGTGGCAAATTACTTGAGGCCTGGAGTTCGAGACCAGCTTGATCAACATGGAGAAACCCTGTCTCTACTAAAAACACAAAAATTAGCCGGGCATGGTGGTGGCGCACTCCTGTAGTCCCAGCTACTCGGGAGGCTGAGGTGGGAGGTTGGCTTGAGTCTGAGAGGTGGAGGTTGCAGTGAGCCAAGATCGCGATTGCACTCCAGTATAGGTGACTGAGAAAGACTCCACCTCAAAAAAAAAAGAACCCGGAGTGGGGGTAGGGGGAAGAAAGAAACGCTTAATGTATGATTGAATTATTTACATTGTGGTAGATTTAACTAGTACTATTTGGGTAGAAACATCTGGTGGCTCCCGGCTCACAGGGTTCCTTAGGACAGCAGAGGTGCTAAGTGAAAGGTCCAGAGGATAATCCACATGTGCGTAGTAGTGCAGTTTGGAATGGAGAACTGGTGGAACCCAAGAGATTGTTGTCAGAAAACATCTCTCAATTTCAATAGGTTAGACTTAATACTATGAGGATAAGCTTTTAAAATTCTCCAGAATTTTGTGCATTTCCAAAGTATGAGAACTATCATCAGCTGGCTGAGCTTTGGTTGACATCATGCTTCTAGCTGTGTCATAAATTGCTTCCTTTTTTTGGTTTTATTTCCTCAAAGATAGTGTTGCTGCTTTAAAAAACAATGCTTTTTTTTTTTTTTTTTTTTTTGGAGACAGCGTCTTGCTTCTTCGCCAGGCTCCAGACTGGAGTGCAGTGGTGCGACCCTGGCTCACTGCAACTTCCGCCTCCCAGGTTCAAGCAATTCTCCTGCCTCAGCCCTCCAAGCAGCTGGGACTACAGGCACGCACCACCATGCCCAGCTAATTTTTGTATTTTTAGTAGAGACGGGGTTTCACCATGTTGGCCAGGATGGTCTTGATCTCTTGACCTTGTGATCCAGCTACCTTGGCCTCCCAAAGTGCTGAAATTACAGGCGTGAGGCACCACGCCCGGCCACAATGCTTCTTAAAAATCTATTTTTGTTAGTGTGTGGATTATTTGGAATTCGTGGAGAAGTTGAATTAGGTGAGATATGAGACTTACTGAAAATGCTAGGAGGCATCCTGAAAATCCTTCCTTTGCTTTATTCTCAGTCCTGTGGTATTTTTAGAGCAATGCCTATATGAAGGAAAACAACTGAAAATTCCAATCTCCTGTGTATGACAGGGTGCGTGTACACACACACGCACGCACGCACACACACACACACACATAAAACACCAACCAACCAACCAACCAAAAACAACCACACAGTGTGAGGAATATAATCCTTTACTTTTTAACTGATGTGGGGTTTTCTTTGATGTATGAGTGGAAAGATTAAATGAAGACAATACTGTATAGATAACTGGTTAAGGACTAGTGCACTAGCATGTGGATAGTAAATCTGTTCATTTCATAGGTGGGAAACTTTTTCCTTTATGATATTTTTGGAATGGACTTGTGATTGTGGCTAGAGCTGTTGTGTAGGATCACCTCATACGCCTCTGACTAGCCTGTCAGTAGTTGTCTGTGGATCAAGCTCCCTGACCTGTGTTTGGGTCTGCTCTGGCTAAGGAAGTAGAGTCTTACAGAACAAAGTGGGGAGACATATGTATAAAGAACCTCCTTTGGCAGCTTCTTCATAAGGGGGCCATTGACGTGCAGCAGGTAATGGGAGTATTAGAGACTGCTGCAAAAGTACCTGCTGCCTCTACCAGAAGTCTAAGAGTTAGCTCTTCATGCCGTTGGTGTCAACTGCACCTTCACACTAATCCACTCAAGGTTTCATGTCCAACTCAGACCCTTCTTCTAAGCTATAGATACAGAGAACTTATGGTGACTCAACACCTTCATCTTGATTTCCCATAGAGAGAAAAAAAATCTCTGCGAGTATAAAAACGAAACTCATCAGTTTTCTTCTCCTACCCTAAATTTGCAGTTTACTCTAATATTCCATATCCCAGGGATAGATAGCACTCAGGCACCTATGGGAGTCATTTTTTGTTTGTCTGCTTCCTTGCTCCATCCCTTTCCTGAAACACACAACTCAGTACACACACAGAAACACATGTATCTAGTCAGTCACTATTGTCACCAGATCAGTTAAAACAAAAACTGATTACCTCTCAAATTGAAAAATTTTCGGTAGCTTTCTGACAGCTGTTGATAAAGTTCAAAGTAAACTGCTTAGCTTGGCCTACAGGGCTGCTCATGATTGACCCTGGCCTTCCTCACCAGCCTCATCGTTCACCACTCTTATGCTGTTTTGCATTTTCTTTTTTCTTTTTTTTCCGAGACAGGGTCTTCCAGCCTGGAGTGCAGTGGTGCCATCACAGCTGACTGCAGCCTCAACCTCCTGGGCTCAGGTGATTCTCCCACCTTGGCCTCGCCAGTAGCGGGGACCACAGGTGCACGCCACCATGCCTGGCTTATTTTTGTATTTTTTACAGAGACAGGGGTTTCGCCATGTTGCCCAGGCTGGTCTCAAATTCCTGAGCTCAAGTGATCCCTCCACCTCGGCTTCCCAAAGTGGTGAGATTATAGGTGTGAGCCACTATACTGGGTCTGCATTTTTACCTATCCATCTTGCCCAAACGACTCTCCAGGTGGAGTAGCTTTTTTCACTTACATGCTTTGGTTCCTTTTGAACCTCTGCTTAGAATGTTTTCCTTTAAAATCCATCTGAAATTCCTATAGTTCTTCAAGCTTTAAGGTTCAGCCTTGTCTAGCTCCGCTAGGCAGACTAAAGTAGTTTCTGTATATACTTGTACACATATGCTTGGTCAATATTACCATTTGTATTGTAATTATTTTCATGTCTTTCTCTACTCTTATGGAAGACAAGAAGCAGGTCATGGTCATTCTTTTATCTCCAACACTCAGACATTTGTTTGTTGAACTGATACCTTTGCAGGGCCCTCCTGGGCAGAAACGTCACTCTTTAGGCATTTGCTTAAGTACCTTCATTATGGGAGCAGGAAGAGGCAGTGAGGGAGCATGCCTTCCTTGATATACCTGTCTCCTGCATTTCACTCATGCTTTGGAAATTGATAATATCAAGATAATTGCTTTTCAAGAGAAATCCATATATGGGAGCCAGTGGCCTGTAGAAGATCCCTTTATTTGTAGCTGGATCCAAACCCCCGTGTGAGCCTAGTGAGCTAGCCCCAGTGTGTGAAGAATGCTAAGGCCTAGGCCCACAGCACCTAGAGCATGGATCCAGAGTGCCCATGTGACCTCTATAAGAAGGAAGAACAAAAGCAGGGATGCAGGTGTCACCCCTTCCTTTCGTGGCACATCTTATCTCACCACAGTGAAAGGATTCCATGGAACAACCTTTCCAAGAGATAGGAGAGGAGCTGGAATAAAAAAGTTTCCTCTCTAGCCGTGTAGAAGCAAGAGATGGAGTATTAGGAGGGGCCAACTATACTGTAGCCCAGTTGCCAGGCAGCACCCTGAACCGTGACCGTTTCCTAACAGTGGTATTTCTCCTCAGGAGGCAGGGAGCCATGCCATAAGGCCAGCTACATCTGCTGACTCATGGTTTTGAGTTAGGAAGAATCGTTGAGAAGGCCTTATATCCCAGTCCATTTGCAACCTTAATAACTCAGGGCCTGGGCAAGAGAGACAGGTGAAAAGGAAAGGAGAGTTATGTGGAGAAATTATTGTCTCTTATTTGACAGATGTAAACATCAAGCCACAATCAGATTAAGTGACTTGTTCAAGGACTTACAGCTACAATATGTCAGTTCAGAATTTTAATGCAGCTCTAAATTGAGTCTCTGTTCCTTTTCACTGAAGCATTCATAATATATGTTATTTTTGGAAAAAATAGATTATGGAAATAATAGACTAATCTCACCTTTTGGCTACATGGCCTTAGCTCTTACATGGTATGTGCCTGTGGCTTATGAACTAATAAAATCAGCTGTTTAATTGTTGAACCAATGATTGTTCCTTTACAGGATTGGTGCAGATACATTCTTATAACAATTCTGACCCTTTATACATCCCTCTCAATATCCAGATACAAGTTTTGAGTGTTTATTGTCTTCTCTCCTGTTGAACTGAGCTGAGTAGGGAAGAGGCAGAGAAAATGTGATAAGGGTATAGAATGACATAAAATCTGACTTCAGCTTAATCATTATTGAGTTCAGCCAGTTGACGAGGAATGAAGGAAAAACAACCTTTTTGGCATCTCCAAACTAATTAACTTCAAAACAGCTTCCATAATTGTATTTCTGTCTAATAATATTAACTTAAAGGAATGATATGTTTAAGTGGCTTGAAAGCAGGGTTTTCCATCCTTGTTCCATGGGTCTGTTCAGGAGTGAAATGGAAGTGCAGGGAGTAGCCTGCAGGCCCTTCCGTTGGCCTCTTCCATCAGAGCGGCTCTGGGGTTTTTGTTTCACATGTTGGGATTCTCATTAAGCTTTTATTTGAATAAAGGATTTTGTTTTATTAAATAAGTTTAAAAACCTTGTCTTTAATCAGATTCTTAGAAAAAGATAAATTTAGAGAAGATAGTAAAATTTAATTCAACTAATATTTGAGCTCTTACCATGTGCTTAGCCCTGAGGAGACTGTATTGCTGCACTGTCATTACTATTGCTTAGCAGGGAAGATGGATGTTAAACAAGTAATTAAAGTGGGACGAACTTCATAAAAGGAAAAATACAGTATTATGATGGCATAGAGCAGAGACTCAACCTGGTCTCTAGGGCAGTGGTTTCTAAACCTAATCAGAGTAATTCAGAGAGCATTCCTAGTCTCCACCCCTCCCTAGGACGCTGCAGAGATTTTGACCTGCCCAGATTGGAATCTGCAAGCACTGAGAGGGGACAAGGGAAGGTGTCATAGAGACGTTCCTGAGAAGTTACTTAAAGGTCTAGGGTAGACAGACTAGATGGTAAGGTGGAGCATGGGGCCAAAGCAGCCTGGCCCCTGAGGAAAGCTGTGTAGAAAAGTCTAGAGTAGAGGGCAGGTAAAGTATGTTCAAGGAATTGAATAAATTACCCAGTCTCTAGACTTGGAGGGAGAGGGTGTCTCAATATGTACATGTTTCTAATATAGCATTTATCATGCCATTTTGTATTGACTGCCCCTCCCAGCCATAAGCCTTTACGAAAGCCATATTTTTTTGACAGTCGAAACTGTAGCATCTAGTACCTAGTAGGAACTCAATAAATAGTTGATGATCCAGTGACCAAAGTCTCTGCATATAGGCGCTTAGTTCAGAGTAAGAGATGGAAAAGAATATTAATAATTATGAAGTAGGATAGTAACTTAACTTTTTTTTGGCCAGGCAGAGATACAGATACAGATAGGATTGTATATTGTGATAGGCAGATTGTGATAGGCATCTGAGTGTGCTCATGTTAGGAGTAGTTTATCAGGGAGATAAAAAGCAGGGTGCCATTAATGCAAAGAGAGGAGAAATGAGACTAGGTGTGAAGGAATCTTGGAGTGCTGGGTGGAAAGAGTAGGCAGGAAGGCTTACTAGAGAAATGTAGGGTCCGGGCGCGGTGGCTCACGCTTGTAATCCCAGCACTTTGGGAGGCCGAGGCAGGCGGATCACTTGAAGTCAGGAGTTCAAGACCAGCCTGACCAAAATGGAGAAACCCCGTCTCTATTAAAAAAAAAAAAAAAAGAAAAGAAATATAGGTACATTAGGTGGCATTGTGTTCCAGTGGAGGTTGTTGATAATGACTTGCAATGGCATTACTGCACCAGCTTCTGTGACTTTTTTTCCTCCTTTCGATGATGCTATAGACAACAAATAAGATGGTTGGGTTGGGTCAGGCACAGTTGGATTTTATTAAGGGAGCGTGAAAGAGGGACTCCTAAGAGCTGAGGTTGTGGATAAAGAGGAAAATGAATATAAGTAAAGGAGAGGTGAAGAAAGTTGTGGGGTCAGTGGACTGGAGGTTTAGTAAAGCTGAAGGATCATTTCAAGAAGGAATTTAATCAGGGCTATGGAGAGTCAGTGAATTCAGAGGACAGTCCATTAATTTAATGCAAGGTAGTGGATGGAAAGTCCCAAGAGGTAGAGGATATAGAGGTGTTTCCTGTTCACCGAGCATGAGATCCAGAGGATACATTTTTTGTTAATAAAAACATTTTAACGGGTAGAGCCAAACTGCCTGTGTTGGAATCCCATCTCTCTCATTTACTAGCTGTGTGACCTAGAGCAAGTTAGATAATCTTTCCGTGTCTCGGCTTCCCATCTGGAAAGTGGGGATAGAAATAATACCTATCTAGTAATGTTGTATTAAGGGTTAAATTAGTTATTAATGTCTGTAAAAGCACTTCAATAAATACCACCATATAGGAAGTTTATATAAGTACTTATTAAATAAAAATAGTGTTTTCACTATATATATTTAATATATAAGTCTTTTAAAAGTGTTAATGCCTAGCAACTATTTCCTTCCTCTCCCCCTCTATTTATTCCCATCATCTTATAATTAAACCTTTGCCATATGCTCATTTGCACTAGTCCTTTGCACATTTTTCATTAGGCTTGTAAGTCTGTGCTAATCATCAGAAAAAGTATATTTTAAATATCTCTATTTTGTGAATTTTATTTTAGCTGTTAAACGTTTAATGAAAGAAGCAGCAGAATTGAAAGATCCAACAGATCATTACCATGCGCAACCTTTAGAGGTTAGTTTCTGTCTCCATGTTCTTTATATGGATTTTAGTATTTTAACATTTAAAACAAATTCTGTAAAATTGCTTTTCATTGCTTTGAGTCATTACAGATGTTTGTGATGTAGTTTGACACTTCATTCACCATATTTCATGAATATTTCATTAGCCATTGCAAATCACTTTAGAAGAAACGGATTTGTGGTGTTTATAAAATGGGTCTCAGATACTAAGTTGAGGTTAGATCTTGAGTATGAGGGAGGGGAAGTGGAAAGAACCCCAGATACTTTACAGTAAAGTTTGGAAGCCCCTTGATGGGTCTTTGTAGCTACTCAAGGCTTTTTGTATAAACATCTTTACCTGTCTCAGTCTTTTTATCTGTAACAGGAGGGCATTTAAATATGCTCAAGCAGGTTTTCACGGTAACAGTGGGAATAAAAAATATAATAACTTATATGCAAGTATTTTGTAAACTGAAAAGTATGCGGTAACTGTAAGATGACATTAAATATATTAATATTACTGACCATTTTGTAAATAAGCTTAGGCAACTATAATGGATAATTTTTAAAGATGTGTTAAAATAACCCAAACATAGTAATTATTTGATTATATGGTAATTATCACAATTTGCTATTCTTTCAAGGATTAATTTCCAATTTAAACCTGTAAGTTACTTATGAATATATAACAACACTAAGTTTTAATGTGTTTATTTAAAAAGATTTTAGCTCAGTGGACCATGAAAGCTACATTAAATAGCTTTTACTTATAAATTTAATTTATCATTTATATTCTTGAGACATCTTGTGCATTAGAAACTATCCTAGCAATAATATAAAACATTTAATTTTTCTTGCTTGGTACTATTTCTAATATTTAGATTGATAAAATGATCAAACTTTTTAAGGTTATTGATTCCTTGTGAATTATTGTTTTTGTTCAGGATAACCTTTTTGAATGGCACTTCACGGTTAGAGGGCCCCCAGACTCCGATTTTGATGGAGGAGTTTATCATGGGCGAATAGTACTGCCACCAGAGTATCCCATGAAACCACCAAGCATTATTCTCCTAACGGTAAGAATTCTGGATTTTTAGAATGCTCGTGGCTTAACTCTTCCTGTTAGCTGCAAAATAGTAAGCAAATCATTTTCATTAAGAAATAATATAACATTATTATAATTTTGCTTTTGGGGTGGAGGCCCTGGGACTACAATTTTTATCCTCCAAAATAATTCCTAGGAAGCTGATGCACTTAAGAAGTAAAAGTGATACAACTGAATGCATAAATATCATATCATGGGTGTTAGGATTTAATAAATTAATATATGCAAAGTGCTGGGCACACACATCTGGCACTTCATAATTACTCACTAAAGAGTAGCTAATGGGCTGGACATGGTGGCATATGCCTTTAATCCCAGCTCTTTGGGAGACTGAGGCGGGTGGATCACGAGGTCAGGAGTTCAAGACCAGCTTGGCCAAGATGGTGAAACCTCGTCTCTACTAAAACTACAAAAAAAATTAACTGGGCGTGGTGGTGGGTGCCTGTAATCTTATCTACTTGGGAGGGAGGTGGAGGTTACAGTGAGCCGAGGTCCCGCCACTGCACTCCAGCCTCTTTTCCTCAGTTTCCTCATCTTGACAATAAGAATCCATGATACCTACCTCATTGAGTTTATGTGGGATGAAAAGTATCAATATCTTATTGTATAGCTCTTAAAGCCTGACACAGAGTCCTCAATAAGTATTAGCATCATTTCTATTTCTATCTCAGAATCTCTCTTTCCCTCCAACTTTACGTATCTTTTCTTCATGCAAAGGAAAACTTTTTTTTTAGAGACAGGGTCTCGCTCTGTTGCCCAGGTTGGAATGCAGTGGCACAATCATAGCTCACTGTAGCCTTAAACTGCTGGACTCAAGCAGTCCTCCCACCTCAGCCTCCTGAGTATCTGGGACTATAGGCACATGCCACTGTACCAAGCTAATTACAAAGCTTTTTGATAGAGACATGGTCTCACTAGTCTTGAACTACTGACCTTAGGCAATTATCCCACCTCAGCCTCCCAAAGAGCTAGGATGACAGGAAATCACCATCATACCTAGCCAAGGAAAACTACTGATCTAATTCCTCTCTTAATTGCTAAGCTTTTCTTTCCTCATTTCTTTTAACTATGTTTAATTATCTCCTAACCTTGAAAAAAACAAAAACAAACACAAAAACTGTTTCCTGCATCTGTTATCATTTTAAGCTGTGCCTGTTTTTCTCTTTGGTAACCTCCAAGGCATCCTTCTTCTAGTTTAGCCTGCTGCAGGCCACCTTCCACACATAGTGCCCTGTTGAAACATGCTTACTACACCAGTCTCAGAAACCAGTTTGAGAAATCTCACTGCTTCCTCTCAGTCTTCATCCTCTTCTAAGTTAAACATCTGACCCACACGGAGTAGCAAATGGTGAAACAACAGGTATTCATCAATAAATACCAAATTAATGCTGCTTTTAACTATTTTGAATAATGGAGAGAGCATTTGTTTAAGAGCCAGTAGACCTGGATTCTGACCATTGCTCTTTCCATTACACTATGGGTGATTACATAGTGTCTTTAAAATTCAGTTTTCTCATTGGTCAGAAGGAATGTTGTGTTTGGTAATTGTAATCACACCATAAAGTGCCTGACATATAGAAGCTGCTTAACAAGTATTAGCTGATATTGAGAACTGTTAATGCTGGCAGTAGGGTTGGAGCAGGGTCCTGGAGACACTCTTCTGAGTCAGGAGTCACTTATTTAGTTGCTAGATCATGGGGAGAGCTAAGTGGTCTTAGGGGAGGGAGGGGCTGGTACATGGTGAGAACGGTGGTGATGGAGGGCAGTAGTTAGCAGCAGCTCTTTGCCAACAAATACAGATATATTTCAATAGTTAGCCAATGGTATGGCTATACTAACCACACTGGCTGAGAATCAGCCCTGATTTTCAACATGACACTCTTTCTGTATTACTTCCTTTCTTTTGAAAAGTCTTCTCCAACTTTCATTCCACAAGTATTATTCATTCATTCATTCATCATTCCTCTGAAAATCATACTTCTCTCAAAGCCATTCTCCCCATGTCTTTCCTCACTAACATCCAGTTAGGGGATACTGAGTCTTGAGGTTTCATCCTAGCCTCTTGCATGTCTTCTCTTTTAGATTCTTTTTTTTTTTTTCATTTTTCTTGAGATAGGGTTTTATTCTGTCACCCAGGCTGGAGTGCAATAGCATGATCACAGCTCACTGCGGCCTTGATGTCCCAGACTCAAATAATCCTCCCACCTCAGGCTCCTAAGTAGCTGAGACCGTAGTCATTTACTACCACGCTTGGCTAATTTTTTTTAATTTTTATTTTTCATAGAGACAGGGTTTTACTTTGTTGCCCAGGCTGTTCTCAAACTCCTGGCCTCAAGTGATCTTCCTGCCTTAGCCTCCCAAATTGCTGAGATTACAGGCATCAGTCTCCCCTCCCTTGCCCTCCCCTTTCCTCCCCTCCTGAGACAGGGTCTCACATGGTCACCCAGGCTGGAGTGCTGCAATACAGTCATAGTTCATTGTGGCCTTGAACTCCTGGGCTCAAGCAATCTTCCTGTCTTAGCTTCCCAAGTAGGTAGGACTAGAGGCACATGCCACCACTCTTGGCTAGTTTTCTTTCTTTTTTCTTATTTTGTGTCTCACTGTGTTGCTCAGGCTGGTCTTGAATTCCTGGCCTCAAGTGATCCTCCCACCTCGGTCTCTCAGAGTGCTGGGATTATAGGCATGAGCCACTTCACTGGCCAGTAAAACTTTATGTGTTAATTATTTAGATTTCAGTTGTGCAATTCAGTTTCAAAAGGTGCTATATAAAACACCTTCTAAAAACAGCTTTTATTGTTCAGCATCCAACAAGTATTTTTGGAGTGTCTAGAAGGACAAAAAATCTGTGCCCCATTAGAGGTTACATTTAAAAAAAATTTTTAAAGATAATCTCTAAAATTATTAGTTATATATAAATAATGTATTTTTACTTTAAAAGTATAAAACATTAAACACACGTATTTAATTTCCTAAATGCATTGTTCATTCCTCAGGCTAATGGACGATTTGAAGTAGGCAAGAAAATCTGTTTGAGCATCTCAGGACATCATCCTGAAACTTGGCAGCCTTCATGGAGTAGTAAGTGTTAATTTATAGTGAATATAAATCTCTTATAACTTCAGTCAATTCATAGTTATGAAGTATAATACTCTCTTTTTTTCTCTTTCCAGAATAAACCCAGTTGCTTTTACAAAGCAATTTAGATTGATGTTTACTTTTTTATTTCAGTAAGGACAGCATTATTAGCCATCATTGGGTTTATGCCAACAAAAGGAGAGGGAGCCATAGGTTCTCTAGATTACACTCCTGAGGAAAGAAGAGCACTTGCCAAAAAGTAAGTTCTGCCTTTCATTCTTGTTGAGGCCTGAATAGTATTCAGGGTAATGGCTATTAGGAGGTAGGGCCTGCCTCTTACTATGTGACTTACTTTCTGAGTGAGTATGGCTACAGGATCTTATCTCAGTTTTGCTATTTTAGAAATTCAGCTATACTAATTTCCTTGGAGTGACCAGAATCTAAGTAATTGATTTAATGCTACCTAGTATGCATTTTTGTCTGTATAACCAAGATCAGACCTTCCCTTCAGAGTAGCCCCTGTTTGAGTAGTGCTGAGATCGAATTTTTGATGTTGATAATTTTTCTACTCTGGAGTCTGCTGCCTACCACCCTTCAGACATAGTATGTTAATTAAATTATGTCGTGTTTTACCCTAGCACACCCCAGAGTAGGCCCTCCTCAGATATTTGCTAAATCAAATAGTTAGATTTTAGCATCTGGAAGATTTGGTAGACTACTTGGTCTTATAAGCAACTTTTCTTTTTAAACCTTATTTCCAAACTCTGGGGATATACTTTGTTTGTACAACTCTTCATAGATTACACTATGTACTTTGAATACATAGTATTTGTTTTCATGCGATTTTCTGTGTTAGTTTTTTTTTTATCTTGATGCTTTTATCCAGTTGATTTCATGGGCAAGGTAAAAAAAAAAAAAAAAAAGAACTGGAGTTCTTGTTCTTCTAGGCTTCTCACTGTATATATTCTAGATTTTCAGTCTATAATAGAAACCTTTTAAAAAATGATTTTGGGCTGGGCATGGTGGCTCACACTTATAATCTCAGCACTTTGGGAGGCCAAGGTAAGTGGATTACTTGAGTTCAGGAGTTCAAGACCAGCCTGGGTAACATGGCAAAAACCCATCTCTACAAAAAATACAAAAATTAGCTGGGCGTGGTGGCACGTACCTGTAGTTTCAGCTACTTGGAAGACTGAGGTGGAAGGATGGCTTGACCTGGGGAGGTTGAGGCTGCAGTGAGCCATGACCGTGCCACTGCACTCAAGCCTGGGTGACAAGTTGAGACCCTATCTCAAAAAAAACCAAACAAACATTTAGCATTCAACCATGGTAGCGTGCTACCATTGTGGATAAACTAATAGATTCAGAATAAACACTCTACTTAAGTTTCATCTGACTCAGTTAAAAGTGAATACATTTTGAAGCAAATAATTTGTATATAACCACATCTCAAAGGTGTGTGGACAACAGTACCACTTTTGGTAAAACAAAAAATACTCATCAATAAATACTAAATTAGGCTGGGCAGAGTGGCTTATGTTTGTAATCCCAGCACTTTGGGAAGCCGAGGCAGAAGGCTCTCTTGAGCCCAGGAGTTCCAGACCAGTTTGTGTAATAGGGAGACACTGTCTCTACAAAAAAAAAAAAAATCTGCTGAGCATGGTGGCACACACCTGTGGTCCTAGCTACTTGGGAGGCTGAAGTGGGAAGAACATTGGGGTCTGGGAGGTTGAAGCTGCAGTGAGCCATGATTGCACCACTGCACTCCAGCCTGGGTGACAGAACAAGGAGACCCTGTCTAAAAAAAAAACCAAAACACTAAATTATGCTGCTTTTACATATATTTTGTTTATATGATGTTACTTCATAATTTTAACTAGCATGTTCTTCAAGACCTGAAGTTTTTGAAGTACTAGAAGTACTATGAAAAACAATTTTTTAAAAAGGAGTTCAATAGTGTAACAATATATACTTCTATATATGTGTATTTACTTTCAGTCATTCATATCCTCATAGGACTATTGTAAACTTCAAGGAAGTTTTGGCTATATCTGGAATACAAAGGGAAAAATAGAAAAACAAATACATTTTAGGAAATAGTCTAGTTAACAGACATATCTTGAGTCTCTACTTAATAATCAGTAATAAATTAAGTCTTTGGATTTTCTGCAAGTTTTCCCAAGTCTTTCAAGTTATACTGCTATTTGTGAGGTTTTTATTTTCTAGAAATATCTGTAAATTCTATGTTTAGTTGGCTTCTTTACTACTTTATATATGTTTCTGCTATCAGGTAAGTTGATCTTGTTAAAAGACTTTTTTCACAGGCTTAAAAGAGGTTTGTTTTATGTGATCTCAAGGATAGTATAATAGACAAATTTTTTATTGTATAGATGTAAAGCTGGGGGGGGGGGGGGGGGCAAAAAAAAATATGTAAAGCTTATTTTTCTTTTTTTGCTTTTTTCTTTCTTTTTGGGGGGGGTGGGGAGTGGGAAACGGAGTCTCATTCTGTTGCCCAGGCTGGAGTACAGTGATGCAATCTCAGCTCACTGCAAACTCTGCCTCCTGGATTCAAGCGATTCTCCTGCCTCAGCCTCCTGAGTAGCTGGGATTATAGGTGCCTACCACTATGCCCAGCTATTTTTGTATTTTTAGTAGAGATGGGGTTTTGCCATGTTGACCAGGCTGGTCTTGAACTCCTAACCTCGTGATTCATCGGCTTCGGCCTCCCAGAGTGCTCAGATTACAGACATGAGCCACTGTACCTGGCTGCTTATTTTTCTTTAGATAGTTTATTGGATAAATAGAATCTGAGCCCTGGATTTTTTTTAAAGCCAACCTAACATTTACTTGTCTCAGGACTATAATTATTGCATTAATTGTCTAATTCATAGCATGTGGATAAATGTGATATGGAATTTTCCAGTGTTCCTTTCTTTTCATTTTGATGATTCAGCATTTGAGTGTCTCAATAAGAGGAATTAAACACCTATTTGATTCATTTTCACTTAAAAAATTGTTTTCTACCAGATCACAAGATTTCTGTTGTGAAGGATGTGGCTCTGCCATGAAGGATGTCCTGTTGCCTTTAAAATCTGGAAGCGATTCAAGCCAAGCTGACCAAGAAGCCAAAGAACTGGCGAGGCAAATCAGTTTTAAGGTACTATAAGTCCTTAAATAAATTCTAATCTTGTAGCCCTTTTGTTTACTGCTAGGTTCTGCATAGAAGGGAAAGCAATGCAGTTTTTTTGCAATATAAAGTTTTGTAAATGTTTTTCTTTTTTCATATTTTAATTTTTTATTTTTAATTTCTGTGGTTACATAGTAGGTGTATATATGTATAGGTTACATGAAATGTTTTAATACTGGCACAGTTTTTTTCTTATTACAAAATTCATAACTGCATTCACAAAAGTTTTATAGCATAGTGAGTGGTTGAAACTTGAACTCTGGTATATAATGCCAGAGTTCAAATCCCAGCTCTGTTGCTTATTAGTGGTATGATGTCAGACATATTAACCACTTTGCACCTTTTTCTTATCTACAAATAATAATGGTACCTATATTATAGGATTGTTGTGAGGACTGAATTAATATATGTAATACACGAGTTGCATTCAGAATTGTCCCTGGTGCTTAATAAATTCTACCTATTATTATAGAGAATATAGATAAGCAATAAGAAGAAAATGACATTCATAATCACATCCTCAAGAAATAGCTACTGTTAATATTTTGGCATACCTCCCATATACCCCTTTTTTCTGTATATGTTTTACTTGAACATAGGATTATATGGTAGTATTAAATATTTAATTGTTTAAAGTATTAGCCAGGCGCAGTGGCTCATCACTGTAATCCCAGCACTTTGAGGGGGCCAAGGAGGGCAGATCATGAGGTCAGGAGATCGAGACCATCCTGGCTAACATGGTGAAACCCCGCCTCTACTAAAAATACAAAAAATTAGCTGGACGTGGTGGCGGCCACCTGTAATCCCAGCTACGCGAGAGGCTGAGGCAGGAGAATGGCTTGAACTGGGAGGCGGAGGTTGTAGTGAGCTGAGATTGGGCTACTGCACTCCAGCCTGGGGGACAGAGTGAGACTCCATCTCAAAAAAATATGTACAAATAAATAAAAAATAAAGTATTAAGCATTTAATCCTTCTGGAATTTGATCACCTTCACGAAAAGAAATGTCAGCCTGCATTAAGCAACATGGCTCTCTCTCCTCCCTCTCCACTTCTCTGTGGACTATCTTTCCAGGTCCAATGCCCTTCTCTTTTATTGTAGTGCCTGGAAGAGGAGTTGCTCAGAACCTGCTGGTTACTTTCTTCCTTCTGAGGATTCTTATTACATTAAAATTGCTTCTGAAAAATCTCAGGACCAAATGCATTTTGTACGTCAGAATTTTTCAAACTTAAGAAAAGATCTTACATATACCATACATTAACCTGCAGTGATATCTGGGGCAGTACCTCATAATCAAATCCATTAGGATTTCCTCAGCAAACCCTTGAATATTATATTAATGTGGGATTTGTTTTTACATTAATGTGGGATAAAGACTATTCATAGCCTCACATCAGCTCATGTCAGGCTTTGCCTAAAAATTACCAAAAAAACCTTGAGTTTTGAGAGGGTTTTAGCATTGTGGATTGTGAACCATGGGTGTTAGTTTGATTCCTCATCAAATAATGTCTTCTCAAGAACAGGTGTTGTTCATGCTTCTTCCTATGAAACCTAGTACAGTGTTGGACAAAAGAGTGCTCAGTGCTTAACTGCCTGATAATAGATATTAAACTAACAATTAAAATAAATCCAATAGATGGGATTTGGCGGGTTGCAAATTATTCTGTATATTCCCTATTGTTTCCTGTTGTAACGCTGCTCTTGGGTCTATCTTGTTTATAGGCAGAAGTCAATTCGTCTGGAAAGACTATCACTGAGTCAGACTTAAACCACTCTTTTTCACTAACTGATTTACAAGATGATATACCTACAACATTCCAGGGTGCTACAGCCAGTACATCGGTATGGCTCTTATCTTTTAATATATATGTATGTCTCTATCATTATCATTGTTTGGAACAGGAGAAGATCCTAGATTAAATATCTGAAAAAATTTGGTTCTCTTAACAACTGGATTCTAACAGTCCCTCTAATTAATCATATTATGTTGAGCAAGTTGTTCATGTTTTCTGGCCACACTTTTCTTTTTTGTTAAATGGGGCTGGATTTAATTTTTGTCTTGTCCCTCCAGAATTCCATGATTCTCTGAAAAGTTAATTTTAATATAGTGTTAGACTCTGAATAAAACAAAATATCCATATGTTAGCCACTTTCTAAATAGACACTATTTTTGGCAGGATTGTTCAGCTGCATTAAGGGACTGACTTAATAAAGTCCTAGAGCCAAAAATTTGCCTTAGACTTGCTCTGTCCAACACATGCAGCCACCAGCCACATGCAGCTATCTACATTTAAATTTAAATTAGTCAAAATCAAATAAAATTTAAAATTCAGTTCCTCAGTCACACCAGCCACATTTCAAGTGCCTCATAGACACATGTGGTTAATGGGTACCATATTGGACAGTGTAGATATAAATATTACTATCATCACAAAGTTCTGTTGGACAGTGCTACCTCATATATAGTAAGTGTCCAATAAATAATTGTTGAATGAAAGAATGAATGCTATGGGTGTTGTTAGTGTACCCTGACCTATTGTCTAAGAAATTGATTGGCCTAGGTGATCAGAGAGACTGATTTTAAAAATATGACTGGATTGGTGCCAAAGAATTAGGATTATGGGGGAAAAATGATTTTCCTTCCTATATATAAAAGATGAACTGTCTTTTGAGGTCTTTTCTAACAGATTGTTCGGTTAAGTAATCACATCCTTTTTGTTGTTGATTCTTCAGTTTATTGAGGACTTTAAAGGGTGAAGGAAAATTGAAATAGAAGCTGGGCAGATGCATATTTGCCCTTTACCCAGCAATAACTTGTATAAAGTGGGACTGGATAGTCTTGAGTAAGTCTCTACTATTCAGAGAGTGAGCTGGGCAAGGAAAAGTTGGTTGAAGAAGAATAAAGGAGAGGGTGGTACTATAGGGGCCTGAAGATGGAGGTCCAAGAAAAAAGCATGTGGGGATCAGTGTAATCATTTCTGTGTGATCCCAGGGTAATTTATGAATTGCAGAGGAAAATAATGAATTAATTTTAAAGTCAGTATGTTTTAGTTTAAAATGCTAAAAAAGCTTTCTAATTACTATTTCATAGTTTTCTTAAGGAAGGTGGTAATCTTTTTTCACCTTTTAGGAAAGCCTCCTGTTTGTGATGTATTTAAATCCTTTGTATATTTTAAATCTATGTTAAGTCCCCCTTGTTACATATTCCAGTTATACTTATTCCAGTTGTAATTTACTTTGTAATTATTTATTGTCTATCTCTCTTCCCAGAATGTAAGTTCCTTGAAGGTCAGGGGTCTCTTTCAACTTCTCCACTGTCTCCCCAGTGCCTGGCTTAGTGCCTTCTATTTAGTAGATTGTCAGTGTTTATTTGTTGATTGAATGAATGAATCTTAGGTTTGACACTTTTAAAAAATGCTAGGAATATAATTAAATAAATCAAGAAGTAAATTAGAGTGTACAAACAATGATGTTATTATAGTAGTATTTCTCGTTTTGATTTTAATCAACATAAAACTTAGAATTCTTATTCATAGATATAGGTCATTAATTGAGACCATTTTTGGTTAAAATACCAACAAGCAATCAGTTGTCTACAATTGCAAGTTAAGCTTTTAATTATATTTACATATAAACTATCTCAGAGTATGATTATGTAATTTTACCACTGTGAAAGTAACTGAAACCAGTTTGGCTAAGGGTAGTTTCTTTACATTAAGTATAATATAAATTCATTGAGATGTTATACATCAAATCCCAGATAAGCTATGATTTTTTTGTTGTTGTTAGCCTTGAGGAGGAGGAAGAGATTGTTAAAACTCTAAACACAGCTGATAACATCAGGCCATCTGCTGATTTTTGTTGCAGATATTTTAGCATCAAAAAGCAATGGGAAATGCAGAAGTGGGAAAAACACTAATGGCAGTTTGTTCTTGTAATCTATCAGATTTTCCACTTTTCCCAGGGGTCAAGGTTCTGAATAAGCCATTTCATTTTATATTAAAAAGCAAAACTCCCTCACACATGCTGGTTTCCTAGGTTATTATAGAAAAATTTATATACATATATATATAAATCACTAGGTACTTAACTAAGAATGTGATTTATTTTTAAGAAACAGAGTCTTGCTCTGTTGCTCAGGCTGGAGTGCTGGTGTGTGATCATAGCTCACTGCAGCCTCAACCTCCTCAGCTCAAGTGATCCTCTTTGCCTCAGCTTCTCAAGTAGCTAGGACCACAGATGGGCACAACCACACCTAAGTTTTAAAATTTTTTTGTAGAGATAGTGTCTCGCTGTGTTGGCCAGGCTGGTCTCAAACACCTGGGCTCAAGCAGCCCTCCTGCCTCAGCCTCCCAAAGGGCTGTATGATTGTTTGAAATAGGAAACATTTTAGAATTTTATTAAAGTACTAAATTTTTAGTCAGTGTTATACCATCCACAAGGCATCTGAGGCTGGGCACAGTGGCTCACACCTATAATCCCAGCACTTTGGGAGGCCAAGGCAGGAGGATCGCTTGATCCCAGGAGTCCAAGACCAGCCTGGGCAATCTGCAAGATCCCATCCCTAAAAATATAATGATAAAAAAAAAATAGAGACAAAAGGCATCTGAAACATAGGAACCTAATTAAAACATTATATGTATATCAATATTTTCAGTAAGTGTATGTGTTAAAATATCATCTAGAGTCAATGTTTTAAGGGATTGTTTTTCTAAATATATCAATAAAACTAATAAAAGGCCAGAAAGCTGTCCAGAGTTACGACTCTTTTTTTTTTTTTAATCTAAATTTAGATGCCTCCGAAAGGATACATTATTAGTAACTATCATTCTTGGTAGGATACATTATTAGTAACTGTCATTCTTGGTAGTGTTGCCTTTAGTCATATGTTGTACTCTGAGATTCTATGTATTCTTGAATAGATAACAAGCATTTATACAAATCTTCTTTGCCAGTTTCAAACAAAATTTCTTAAAATTTCCTAGTATGGAGTCCAGAATTCCTCGGCAGCATCCTTTCAACAGCCTACCCAGCCTGTAGCTAAGAATACTTCCATGAGCCCTCGACAGCGCCGGGCCCAGCAGCAGAGTCAGAGAAGGTCATCCACTTCACAAGATGTAATCCAGGGCCACCAGCCAAGAGACAACCACACTGATCATGGTGGATCAGCTGTACTGATTGTCATCCTGACTTTGGCATTGGCCGCTCTTATATTCCGACGAATATATCTGGCCAATGAATACATATTTGACTTTGAGTTATAATATTGTTTTGTGACTTAAGAGCTGTGACTCAACTGCTTCATTAAACATTCTGCATTGGGTATAATCTAAGAATTGTTTACAAAAAGATTATTTTGTATTTACCCTTCATTCCTTTTTTGATCCTTATAAGTTTAGTATAAATATATCTAGACATTCAGACTATGTCTAGCAGTTATGTCCTGCTTAGTGTAAGAGACCGGAAGTCAAAGTTCCTTGTCTCACTATTTGATCTGCTTTGCAGGGAAATAACTTGTTTTTTCTCATGCTTCACCTTCTTTTTATGTAAATTTATAATACTTTACTGTATTGCCCTTTGAAGTTTTTGGATAAAAGATGATGTTTTAAGTTCCAGTGATTATTACTAGTTACTCAATACCATTTATTGAGTACTCTGTTTCTACGTTTGTAGAATGTATAGGGATAAAACAGTTGAAAAGGGAAAGCAAAACTCAAGTAGTTCCTTTAAAAAAGTCATTCATAGGAGATTTACTGGGATTGCTCATTCTGTGACTTTGTGTCTAAACATTCTTTAGTGAAAAAACTTTATTTCAGTCAAACATTTATGAGGAAATGAGATCACATCTTTGTCACTGGATGTTACTTGAAGAGGGAGTACTTTGTAACCACTTTGATATGCTGTGATCACCACCCACTGTCCCCTGCTGCCATACTCACACAAATTTAAAAAGAAGTAAAACAGTCTTCCATAGATTTTTGTTTTAAGGAAGAAATGGTCCAAGCTAGGAGATTGCTTTATTTTCTTCCCAGAAGTTAAATGGGGAGATCTTAAGATTTGAATGTTTGCTCTGCTTTGAAATGTATGTATTTTGAGATGTATTATATGCCTAGCTTTATAATCACTATAAATTTTAATTCCAGGAATATGCATAATATTGAAATATTTCATGTATTATTTTAATAGAAAACCTCAGGGCCCAGGTAACAGTGATAGAAGTTAGAAAAAACATTTACTTAGAATTGTCCACCTAGTCAGAGCCCAAGAAAGAATTTTCAGTGGAAAAATCAATATATAACTTAGTGCTAGCTAGCTCCACAGACTCTAATAGATAATATTCTCATCATCATGCCTGGTGAGACCATATAATCACAGAAAAACGTTGCCTTCAGCATGTTCAGTTTGTAGCACTGAAGACACTCTTAAGGGTGTTGTTAATGAAGATTTAATTTTTAAATATAGGTAGTCCCAAGCTTTCAAATAGGTTATGCTCCAAAGGGGTGTTTGTAAGTTAATTTTTTTACAAGTCAAACAATGTTGGAAATTGTGTTTAGGTTCTATATCAGTCCACAAAAGTTAGCTCATATGTATATATCTTGGATAGGAGAGGGTATTCATAAAGTCCTTATGTTGTTTTAACCAACTGAAATTATGGATAAGAGAAATAATTTGTAAAATCATTTTAAAGGCAGATTTAATTTTTACTCCTGTTTATGGAACGTTGGTTCTATTAAAACTGTCAGACACAATTTGTGTTTTCATCTGAGAGCCAGTTTTGTTTTATTTCTACATCTAAAATAAGAACATATTGTATACTATTATATAATACAGAATTGTCTTAAAGTTTAATAAATTAGCATTTTAAAGTTGTTTACAGATTGTTTTTTATATCTGTAGCTGAAATTAATGAAGTCTAAAAAGCTCAAGGACTTTATGAAGATCTCATGTGAGGAAAATCGTAGGTTACCATTTTATAAATTTATTGCCATGATAAAATACATTCTAAAGTCTTGATGTGAAACATACTAGAAACATTGGTTCAGTGCTCAGTGGTGTCCTAGCAAGAAGTCACTGACCCAGCTGGGAAAACCAGGTAGTGTCATATGAGAAGAAAGAAATCCCCACCACTTCAACCTCTGCTGAGATTAATTGTGTGCTAGGAACAGTCTTCCTTCCATTACCCCTCAGTCAAACCTGAGCCAGCCTCTGGATCAATGTGATCTTGTTGCATGTTTCCATGGGGTGTACCTATACTTTAAGCCAATCCTGCTGCATTCATTGCTAAGTTAAAAAAACCAAAAAACAAAAAAACAAACAAAAAAAACAAAGCCAAGAAGATTTTGCATTGTGCAGATCCTTCTCTATCTGACTTGCATCTCTTCCCTCACCTGTCAACTAGCCACCTGCTTGTTTGTGTTGGGATATTTTTTAGCACCTGATGCACCATCTGAAGGTGGCACCATTTTCTTCTTCCCTTTCACCTCACATATGCTCCCTAAAAATCCTTAAATTGTCAATCTGACCCCCCAATGTGAGGTTAATGAGCAAAATCGGTCTTTGGAGCCCTTCTTGTCCAAGCCCCACTGAAAAGTCTCTAGAAAACTATTATTTTTAGAGTTCTACTTTAACTCCTTAATTCCAGTATAAGGCCAAAACTTATATATTCTGGCAAGTAAAGACTGAGGACTTCTCCTTACTTTAATCCTCAGATGTAGATAATTCATGACTTTTTCTTTGACCAACATAGCATATGATGAGATATCAAAGTAAAATAGCATGCTTATTGAAAAAATACATAATCTATTTCACTTATAACTTTAAGCCAATGAACTTTTCAAAATTTATGTAATATGGGGCTTTTATGTAGCACTTTACATTTTCATCCTGCTTATTTTATTCTGAAATAAATGAATTTCAAGATTCTCAACCTTTTTTTAAATTTCAATAATTGTTATTTTGACTATGGAAATACAAAGTTTCCTATTTCAGGAGAATTAGAACTCTGTCATTTCTGGCTGTGAATAAACTTTCTGGTCTCTTGAGACCACCCGTTTTTATAGATCAGAATCAGAAAACAAACATTTGGACTCATAAACAAGTCACATTTGGACTCATTTGAACAAAAACCTAGGCTGAAATACTGAAAGCCTGTGTTTTCTTAATTGCAGTATATGTAAGGTTAATGCATCTAGTAAACCTGACTAACAAAGACTAATGTGCACATTAACAGATGTACTTTTAAAGGTTTTATGGGAGGCTGTGCATTGCTCAAAAGCTATTGGGAACATCTTTTGAACAGTTGCCTTCAGAAGTAGTTTGAGCTGCTCAATAAAACCAGTGACTTTATTCATACCTTGTTTTTGACCAAAGGTTGTATTCTTTACGTCATTCAGTCTTGTCTCTCATCCATTCTACCTCCTGGAATGTTTCTCTCACATCTTTCCACTTCCCTAACTAGGCACTACCCTATTTAGATATTAACTCCTCCGAATTGGTGCAATAACCTCCTAACAGGTCTCTAGCCTCACCCCATTCCTTACATTGCAGCCAGAGTCTTCAATATACAGACCTGACCCCTTCTCTCCTATTGGCTCTTAGATAGGGCCAGACCCTTAACATAAAGCACAATGCTGTGTGTGACTCGAGTTCCGCCTAGGTTTCTGGCATAATCAGACCTCAGCAAATGTCTCTGGGGCCTTCCCACAGCTCTGACCTTGATCTACTGCGGCTATACCCTGCCCTGAGAAAAATGAGCAAATAAAGCAATATTATCCACTACCTCATACCATATAGAAAGTTAATTCAAAATGGATCAAAGGTCTAAATGTAAGAGTTAAAACTCTAAGATTATTGGAAACATACTAAACATGTGACGAAGGAATATGCAGTGGTTTCTTAAATATGACATCAAAAGCACAAGCAGGTCTGGCATGGTGGATCACGCCTATAATCAGCATTTTGGGAGGTGAAGGTGGGAGGATCACTTGAGGTGGGAGTTTGAAACCAGCTTGGGCAACATAACAAGACTGTCTCTACAAAAATTTTTTTAAAAAAATTAGCCTGTAGCCCTAGCCATGCAGGAGATAGAGGTGGTAGGATTGCCTGAACCCAGGAGTTCAAGGTTACAGCAAGCTATGATAGCCCCATTGCACTCCAGCACTCTAGCCTGGGCCACAGAGCAAGATCCTGTCTTTCAAAACAAAGCAAAACAGAACAACCCACAAGCAACCAGAAGAAAAATTATATTTCATCAAAATAAAAAACTCTTGCATCTCAACACCATTAAGAAAGTGAAAAGACAACACAGAATGGGAGAAAATATTTGCAGATCATATATCTGATAAGGGACTTGCATCTGAAATATCTAAAGAATTGCAATTCAGTAATAAAAAGGAAATAACCTGATTTTAAAATGGCAAACAATTTGAATAGACATTTCTACAAAGAAGATACACAAATGTCAACTAAGCATGTGAACAGAAGCACAGCATCCTTAGTCACTAGGGAAATGCACATCAAAACCACAGTAATCCCAGTTTACACTCAAAAGGATGGTCAGAACAAAAAAACCAGATAGAAGTGTTGGTGAGGATATGGAGACACTGGAACTCTCATACATTGCTAGTAGGAAGGTAAAATGGCAGAGCCACTTTGAAAAACAATCTGGCAGTTCCTCAAAAAGTTAAACATAAAGTTACCATATGACTCAGCAATTTCACTGCCACATAAAATGTCCAAAAGAAATGAAAACATATTTACATGCAAACTTGTGAACAAATATAGCAGCATTATCATTTATATATATATATATTATTGCACTTTAGGTTCTAGGGTACATGTGCAGAACATGCAGGATTGTTGCATAGGTACATACATGGCAATGTGGTTTGCTGCCTCCATCCCCCTGTCATCAATATCTGGCATTTCTCCCCATGTTATCCCTTCCCATTCTCCCTACCCACTGCTGTCCCTCCCCTGTTTCCCCCCACAACAGACCTCAGTGTGTGATGCTCCCCTCCCTGTGTCCATGTGTTCTCATTGTTCAACAACTGCCTATGAGTGAGAACATGTGGTGTTTTTCTGTTCTTGTGTCAGTTTGCTGGGAATGATGGTTTACAGCTTCATCCATGTCCCTACAAAGGACACAAACTCATTGTTTTTTTATGGCTGCATAGTATTCCATGGTGCATATATGCCACATTTTCCTTGTCCAGTCTATCATCAATGGGCGTTTGGGTAGGTTCCAGGTCTTTGCTATTGTAAACAGTGCTGCTGTGAACATACGTGTGCATGTGTCTTTATAATAGAACTATTTATAATCCTTTGGTTATATACCCAGAAATGGGATTGCTGGGTCAAATGGAATTTCTATTTCTGGTCCTTGAGGAATCACTACACTGTCTTCCACAATGGATGAACTAATTTATGCTCCCAATAACAGTGTAAAAGTGTTCCTATTTCTCTACATCCTCTCCAGCATCTGTTGTCTCCAGATTTTTTAATGATCGCCATTCTAACTGGCATGAGATGGTATCTCAATGTGGTTTTGATTTGCATTTCTCTAATGACCAGTGATGATGAGCATTTCTTCATATGTTTGTTGGCCTCATAAATGTCTTCTTTTGGAAAGTGTCTGTTCATGTCCTTCGCCCA
Source organism: Sapajus apella (assembly GCF_009761245.1). Lineage (NCBI taxonomy): Eukaryota > Metazoa > Chordata > Mammalia > Primates > Cebidae > Sapajus > Sapajus apella. The sequence continues at coordinate 59,502,243 of NW_022436946.1, forward strand.
CTTTTGAACGGGTTTGTTTTTTTCTTGTAAATCTGTTTTGTTCTTTGTAAATTCTGGATATTAGCCCTTTGTCAGATGGGTAGATTGCAAAAATTTTTTCCCATTCTGTTGGTTGCTGTTCACTCTAATGATTGTTTCTTTTGCTGTACAGAAGCTCTTTAGTTAAATTAGATCCCATTTGTCTTTTATCTTTATATATTTAGAGGGTACAAGTACAGATTTCTTACATGCATATATATTGCATAGTGGTGATATCTGAGCCTTCAGTGTACCCGTCTCCCAATTAGTGAGCAATATACCCAATAGGTAATTTTTGTTTTTGCTTTTTGTTTTCGAGACAGTCTTGCTCTTGTCACCCAGGCTGAAGTCAGTGGCATGATCTTGGCTCACTACAGCCTTCACCTCCCAGGCTCAAGGCATTCTCCTCCTGTCAGCCTCCCGAGTAGCTGGGATTACAGGTACCTGCCTCATTGCCTGGTTAAGTTTTTGTATTTTTTTTTTTTTTTTTGAGACGGAGTTTCACTCATGTTACCCAGGCTGGAGTGCAATGGCACGATCTCGGCTCACCGCAACCTCCGCCTCCTGGGTTCAGGCAATTCTCCTGCCTCAACCTCCTGAGTAGCTGGGATTACAGGCACGCGCCACCATGCCCAGCTAATTTTTTGTATTTTTAGTAGAGACGGGGTTTCACCATTTTGACCAGGATGGTCTCGATCTCTTGACCTCATGATCCACCCGCCTCGGCCTCCCAAAGTGCTGGGATTACAGGCTTGAGCCACCGCGCCCGGCAAGTTTTTGTATTTTTAATAGAGGTGGGGTTCCACCATGTTGGCCAGGGTGGTCTCAAACTCCTGACCTCAGGTGATCCACCCTCCTCGGCCTCCCAAAGTGCTGGGATTACAGGTGTGAACTACCACACCTGGCCTCCAATAGGTAATTTTTCAACCCTCATCCCCCTTCCACCCTTCCACCTTTTGAAGTCTTCAATTTCTATTATTCTACTGGGTATGTCTATGTATACCCATTGTTTAGCTCCCAGTTACACAACATGCAGTATTTGACTTTCTAAGTTGTTTCACTTTGGATCATGGCCTCTAGTTCTATCCATGTTGCTGCAACAGATGTGATTCATTCTTTTTCATGGCTAAGTAGCATCCCATGGCATAAATATATACCACATTTTCTTTATCCAATCCTTTGTTGATGGACACTTGGGTTGATTCTATATCTTTGCTATGGACGTTGCCTCCTTAGTGCAGGAGGAAGAGCATCAGTTTCATATCTTCGCTCTTGTAAATAGTGCTGTGATAAACATATTGTAAGAGTTAAAGAAAAAGGAAAGAAACATGAAAAATGGCTCAACAGTCAAAAACAGGTTTATTTTGAAGAATAAATCTGAGAAGGGCTTCTGGCTGATTTTGGTCAGGAGTGTTCTTTCTTATAGACTAAGGATATTTAGGAATTTAAGAAGAGGGGAGCTAATCATAGGTTTGGAATGTTTCTATGTAAAAGAAAGGTTATTGTGGGGTTGGAATGTCTCTGGTTAGAGGGGGGGCTATCTCTGAGTTGGCATGTTTCTGGTTAGAGTGGAGATTAGCTTAGGCTTGGAATGTTTCTGGTTATTCTAACATTAACTATTAGGCTGATGTTTTGGGGCTGGATTTGGGCAGGTTTTTTTTTTTTTAAATCAAGTGAAACTTAAAATGGTGGTGTTTGTCCAAGATGGTGAAGCTCCTGCTCTGTTGTTACATATGAGTGCAGGTATCTTTTTGATACAATGCTTTTTTTCCTTTTGGGTATATACCCAGTAGTGGGATTGCTGAATTGTTGTTCTATTTTTAGTTCTTTGAGAACTATCCATTCTGTTTTCCATAGAGGTTGTACTAATTCCCATTCCCACTAACAGTGTATAAGTATTCCCTTTTCTCTGCATTCTCGTGAACATCTTTTGTTTTTAGACTTTATAATAATAGCCATTCTGACTAGTGCAAAATGTACCTCGCTGTGGTTTTAATTTGCATTTCTCTGGTGGTTGTATTGAGCATTTTATTTTATATGCTTGTTGGCTGCTGGTGTGTCTTCATTTGAAAAACGTTCTTGTCCTTTGCCCACTTTTTAATGGAGTTACTTGTTTTTGTTGTTGTTGTTGTTGTGGTCGTTTGAGTTCTTGGTAGATTCTGGATATTAGCCCTTTGATGCACAGTTTGCAAAGATTTTTTCTTACTCTGTGGGTTGTCTGTTTACTCTGTTGATTGTTTCTTTTGCTGTGCAGGAAGCTGTCCCTCAAAAGAATTGTCTACATCCTCCATCTCTTCCTTATGAAAAAGGGCATACAAATGCCTGTTTCATGCTGGGTAATTGGATAATCATGATGTGATTTTCCCCCATGTTAACAAATTTGTATGCCTTTTCTCCTATTACTTTTCTTTTTTGTCAGTTGATTTTTCAGTGATCCTTTATGGGGCAAAGGGAAAACTTTCGCTTGGTCTCTACAGCTCCATATCTACCATATCTATTTTTCTAGTCTAGACCTTTCTCCTGAGCTCAGGCTCATGCTCTAAGTTTTTTTTTTAAATGGAGATGGAGTCTTGCCCTGTCGTCCAGGCTCGAATGATCTTGGCTCACTGTAACCTCTCCCTCCCAGGTTCATTCTCCTGCCTTGGCCTCCTGAGTAGCTGGGATTATAGGCACATGTCACCACGCCTGGCTAATTTTTGTATTTTTAGTAGAGACGGGGTTTCATCATGTTGGCCAGGCTGATCTTGAACTCCTGACCTCAGGTAATCCACCTGCCTTGGTCTCCCAAAGTGCTGGGATTACAGGTGTGAGGCACTGTGCCCGGCCCATACTCTAGCTTCTTACTGGGCATCAGAGGTCCCTCAGACTCAAATACCACAAGTCAAAATTGATCTCATCTCTCCATCAAACTTGTCCACCTCTAATAAATATCAGTTAATGGTGGTACCATCCACCAAACCCACCTCCACACTAGAATCCTTGATACTATTGCTGACTTCTCTCTCTCTGTCTCACCTCCTACTCTGTCTGCACAGGCACCAAATGTATGCTACCTCTGAACTAACTTGAATATCTCACTCCTCTGCCTTCCTTTCTCTTCTCCCCTCTTCCCTTTCCTCAGAGCAGGACCTTATTCTCTTTTGTCATCATAAGTTCTCTGAACCAACTGATCTTAATTAGGAATTCTTTCAAAAATAAAGTGGATCATGCCATCTCACTTTGCTTAAAGGAATCAAAGAGCTTCTTTTGATTCTATCTTTTATACATCGTAAAATCCCAATTCTGTTTCACTTACAGCTATCCCACTTTCTGATCTCCACCCTCATCTCCCTATGGTTCTACCACGAATTTTTCCATTGCCAGGACATAGCAAGCAGTGAGTAGTTTTTAAATATATTCTATTTTGTTCAGTAGGTTAGACATAACCACATGTATCTCTACAATTCTAATGTGCTTAATTCCATATCCCAGGATAGGAATTAAGCCTAATTTATGATGTTTGATTTGATACATTTTAGGGTTAAAGACCAAAGTTAATTTAATGCTCATTGTAGGAAAAAAAACTTATATAGTTATGAATTCTTTGATTTATGCCATCCTTCAAACTAAAAATGTGTTTTATGCTTTGATGTTTTTGCTGGAAAACATTGATCTGTATTTGTGAGAAAGGAAGTACGCTTACTCATAGGTAAAGCATATTCTCTTAGCTCCATAAATAACTCAACCCTAAGGAAACCGGTCATTCATGTTTACTCAGCATCTCCTGAACACATTTATGTACCCATCTAAACGTCCACGAAGTCCTCTCTGCAAGTCTACTTGGAATACAAGCTGACACCCTGGTAGATGGAACAGACTGGTTTTATGCAGCCGGAAGATGGATCAATAATCTCAGCACAAAGCTGGCATGTTCAAAGGATTTAATTTTTTTATATAACAGCTTTAGCCAAAGCTATTCTAGGATTCAGCAGAAGCAGAATTTCATGAGAGGACAAACTTCTTGACTAATGGCCAATCACTAATCAGCAGGGAGGGCAAAGCCTAGTGTTTGTGTCACTGCCTTGAGTGGTGGGGGTGAGTGGGGCATCAGTATCAAATAGTAAATCGGGACAACCGGCCTGGTCAGTCTTGCCCTCACAGCCCCTCTGAGCAGCCTGTCAGGAGGCAGCAGACGGATCAATGGTCAAGCTGGGGGGGATTTACTCTGCTGCAGGCTATTGGAAAGCAGATTTTTGCCTCACAGACGTCCACAAAATGCCTTATTTTACAAGACTCATTTTGTTCTTGTTTTGCCTGATGGTTCTCGTGGAGAGCAGAAAGACCAAGAGGAAGCGATGGACAGGGCAGGTGGAGACGCCCAAGCCAAGGTAAAGCCACGGGTGGGAGAGGAGGGAGGTTACCCTGCATGGTAGCAGCAGCAGTGGCACAGCGGAATGGCTCCCCAGGGGGGCTGCAGGTCCTATCGTGATGTCGCCCTATGAGAACACAGCTACTTCTCTGAACTCAGCCTCTCACTGGGCACACAGACTCTACGTGTCACAAGCACTGAGGGCAGAACTGGACTGGGGTGAGACTTTCATTCGAATGTCCTGTATTCAGCCAAAGCATTTTGATTTGAGGCAAATATAAACAGTTGGAGACTGAGTGGGTAAAATCATTCTTTGTACAAATCACATTGTGCTGCTTTGTTTCTCAAAGTTCACAACTGGTGACCTGCTAGATAATTACACTCAAGTATTTTGGGGAGAACTGTATATAGGAGCCTAGGCTGAACTATTAAGAAAAAAATGTATATGGGAGTTGTCTTCCTCAAATATTGTCTTCCTTAAATTTGCTAAAGAATAACTTTATAATGATATTGGGTTTCATTTAGCTGTTTTGAGTCTTAGAAGAGGTGTTCAGAAATTTGCTTAATTATCAGAAATGTATGTGTGGACAACAGTGAATGCCATTTCACGACGTAACGGAGACATTCCCAAGAAACACTGGCCCAGGATCTACATTCAAAATCATTACGTTACTAATCTAAGTTCCTTAGTAAGTTTATTTTGAATTGACATATGAAGCACGATACTCCAGGCCTGAAGTAGACATAAAGACTGTTACACATGAAGAAAAGAACAAGCAGCTAAGATATAAACACCATGTGTGGCATGTTACACATTTATTTTCCATTCTAGTAAGCATCAGATAAACTAGTGGTTTTGAGTATAAATTAATATATTGAGGCACATTTTCTAGGTCAGTGATCTCCAAACATTTTTGATCATGCACTGCTGTCAATAATTTTTTGAAACTGTACCTCTAATACACGCCTATTTATTTACAAATTACATACATGTGCTGTTATAAATATGTATGTTAAATTAAAGTTTAATTGACTTCTTATTTTTAGGAAAAAAACTGAATATAAATAAGAGTTACAGCCCCTACTTCCACTATCCCAGTCGTGACTGCTGCTCTGGGAGAGGTAATTACTCTCTCTTTTTTTGTTTTTTGAGATGGATTCTCTCTCTGTCACCCAGGCTGGAGTACAGTGGCACAATCTTGGCTCACTGCAACCTCGGCCTCCTGGGTTCAAGGCATTCTCCTGCCTCAGCCTGCCGAGTAGTTGGGATTATAGGTGGGCACCACTATGCCTGGCTAATTTTTATAATTGTAGTAGAGTTGGGGTTTCACCATGTTGACCAGGCTGGTCTCAAACTCCTGACCTCAAGTGATCCATCCACCTTGGCCTCCCCAAGTGCTAGAATTACAGGCATGAGCCACTGTTCCCAGACTATAATTACTCTCTGGGGCCTAGTCCTACTCAGCGGAAGGCAAACAGATCAAAACCCTCCAGAAGGATGGGAAAGAGGTCCTGCTCTGGAAGACACATCCTAGTTGTGTTGCCAGAATAACAGGCTGTTAAACTGGAAGGAGCCTTAGAGGTCCTCTGGCCCAGCAAGTCCCCTGAGCTCTAATTTTTGGAAATGTGAATGGCTGTTGAGTGGAATGGGGTTCCAGGGTTACCAAAGCGTGGAAAACCCTGGTTTAGACCATTTCCAACAGATGTCTTTCCAGCAGAACTTCTAGAACCTTTGTTATGCACATAAGCACTGTGAATCTTGAAGAGAGGGATAAATTGTGCAGTGTTTCTCAGAAAGAATTAAAAAATCCAGTGTTTTGGGCTGTCTTGTGGGATTCCTACTCCACAGAGCACACCCTGGGAAACTGCCCAAATCAACTCATTTGACAGCTGCGGAAATGGCTCAGAGGCAGGAGTAAGTCACACGGCCCGTAGTGGCTTCCCAAGACTAGCATGTAGGTTCCTGATTTACTTAGATTGGAGGAAAATGTGCTCCAAACTGTCTGTTCCATAAGAACGGGGTTCCGCACAAGTCCCTCGGGGGCGCTCAGGGACCCCACTCCGCTGGGGTCTGTTGCAGCACCTCCATCACTTTTCCTCAGAAGACCACAGTCTCATTCCCAGCCCCCTGCATGAGCCTGGGCACAGCGGGGCTCTGACTTTTAGTGGGAAGAAGATTGTGTTGAAATCCAGCCCATGCGGTGTTAAAGTGGGAAAAGATGAACACATACATTACAAGGAAATAAAATATTTCCTGAGCTGAGGCTGGGGAAAAGGACAGGGAATGTGGTTCTGGGCCTTTCTCATCCACGAGGACACACATGGTCAGACGGTCAGTGGGGCGACACCTCCCTATGAACATTTCAGCCAAGCCTCTGACTTATTTTTCCAAATTACTTTCATTATTGACACGCAAGGGTCAAGCTATACGAACAAGAAAGAATAAAATGTCGTGACCCTTTCTGATTACAGTCTTAGGGCACTTTTTCTCTTTAGGATATCTCCTTTTCTTAGAAGTCCCGTTTACCCACAAACTCTAATACACGGTCACACTCACACACATAACACACACCGCATGTGTGGCTTCACAGGCACACACAGTGCACAGGGTCACCCTCACACACGCACACTGTGAAGACCTCTTCGAACCTGGAAGCCTTCCCTGCCTCACCCCGCCAAGGCATGCGCACAGAACAATGATTCTGCCCAGCAGCTGCTTTTACAAAGACCGGTCCCTGTTTTCTGCTGCTTTTTGTCTCTATGTACCGGATGTCTATGGAGCGAGTCTGTTTCCTCTTGGCTATTGTTGGTTTCGTTCTGTTCTCCCAGCTCTCAGCCTCCCAACTTTATTCCTACTCCTCCTGGCCTGCTGCCTACGTCGGCCTCCTGATCACATGATCGCTGTTCTTTCTTGCCAAGAGAGGCCCTTCTCCCTTGAGAGCTGAAGAATAAACCAGACTCTGGGCTGTGGGAGTCTGAGCTGTGCCCTGGACAGCACCATCAGGCCCCTGCAGGTCTCAACCTGGAGCCCCCTCTGTAGCTTCCTTCCCCATCTGCTGCCTCCTCGGTACCCCTGCCTTGGCCATCCCTCCTGGGTCTGCATCGTGGTTGTTTCACTGGATGCGGCAGCAGCTTTGCTTTCCAGCCATGCAGTGATCCTTATCCACTGCTCAGGGTCTTGGCAAAGGAAAAGGAGTTGGGAATTCAGGAAAATCAGATTCAGACCTGGTTCTGCCACCATCTATCAATGTTTCCTTGTCTCTCTGAACCTCAGTTTCTCCAGCTGAAGAGGGGGATGATGTGAGGATGGGGTGAGGTCTGCCTAACATCCACAGTTCACGGCCTGCACAGGGAAGAGGGGCATCCACAAAGGCCTGGTTATCCTGGTTGCTGCTATTGCCAAAAAACCATAATATGATGACACTTGCCCTGCTTCCAAACGCATAGTGGATCCATTTTTTTCTTCCCTCACCCCTCACCCAAAGGCTGGGTTTGAGGTTCCATGAAGGTCCTGGCTGCCCTGCATGGGTGGGCGGGGGCTCAGGAGTCTAGGGTCTGAGGCCGAGGCTGTCCAGGCGGGGTGGCCATCTCCTGTGAAAGGATGAATGGAGAACATATGGCTCACGCAAATAACCCGAGGCTCAGGATCTTAGTGGCTTGATCCCTTAAAAATACTCTGGGCCCTCAATGGCAGTGGGATTTAAATCTCTCTCTTGTTGGGGTGGTGGCATTCTGGGATTTCCATACCTCTAAGCCTTTCCCTAAATGGATGTGGAAACTGTGCTGACCAGGAGGGATTTACTCCCTGTGAGTCAGAGGCGCAGTGGGCCGGCTGCACTTACGGTTTAATGTCCATGATCTGCTAAGCTCTCGAACTGAGTTCTTCATCTGCCTTCCCAGAGCATCTTTCCTGGGGTGTCTGGGCATGGCCCCTCATACAGTCACTGCCCAGAGACCCAGGCCTGGCCCCACTTGACTCCCGGAGGCAAGGCTTGAGGAAGAGATCAGTGAGTTTGAAAGCTCCTTGGCGGCACCGACCATGGCTACATATGCCTCAAGGGGCTGGATGGAGGTCCTGTATTTCAGCCATAGGGGAGGACGTTAAATTGGAGTTTCCTGTGAAGCTACAGTGGGCTTGTCTGAAACTGAATCTCATCATAACTTCCTCTTCCATCTGCCTGACACCATTCATTGTCTTCCCATTGTCTTTGGATAAAAACGGAATTCTTAACATGACTCTCAAGGCTCTGCCTGTCCTGGCCTCTGCTTGTCCCTGCAGCTTCATTCTCTTCATTCATTCCCACCACATATCCCACCCCATCTCGCTTCTCATCTAATGCCCACTCATCCTTCATCCTATGCCACTTCAAACTGAGTGTGGCCCAGAGCAAGCTATGCATGCATTGAGTTCAGATGCCTCTAGGATACTCAATTAGGCAGTCAGATATAAAGGTTGAGAGCAGAGGGTAGAAATTTAAGAACATCAGCATGTTGATGGCAATTTAGGCCACCAGCTTAGTTTATTTAGCTTTCATTAATTGAAATAGCCATATGTGTCTAGTGGCCACTTTATTGATCAGTGTAGCTTTAGACTTCCCATTGAATTATGCCATCTGGGCAGAGCTGGGGGAAATGCAACTTAAGAAGGATTTCATAGGCGGATATCTCCAAGATCAGAACCTCAAGAGAGGAAACCATCACTTCCCTCTTACAGAGTTTAAGCAGGAAACACACTTGTTGCTCTCAACAGTGAATAAAGGCTCATGCCTGTAACCCCAGCACTTTGGGAGGCTGAAGTGGGTAGATCACCAGAGGTCAGGAGTTTGAAACCAGCCTGGCCAACATGGTGAAACCCTGTCTCTACTAAAATATAAAAATTAGCTGGGTGTGGTGGTGGGTGCCTGTAATCCCAGCTATTCAGGAGGCTGAGGCAGGAGAATCACTTGAACCCAGGAGACAGAAGTTGCCATGAGCCGAGATCGCACCATTGAACTCCAGCCTGGCAACAGAGCAAGATTCCATCTCAAAAAAATAAGAAAAAAAGGTGAATGAAGTGTGATAAGAATGGGGAGGAAAAAAATAGAGGTATATGTAAACAACAAACACGCAAAACCAAATTTCCATTGATCTAAAAACCTTCAATATGCTGCACAAAACAAAGTCACAGGCCTGGAGGGCCCTGGTTTCTTCAGCGGGTGAGTTAGCAGTTCCTTACTTGCTGCTACTAAATGGTCAGCACCAACATGTGCCCTGGGCAGCTCTCAGGGTGCCACCAAAGGCATTGGATTAAGGCTTATCCTAGTGGTTCTCAAATGTTGCTGTACCTTAGACTCACCCAGGAGCTTTAATAAATTTCCAGTGCTGAGACCTCCCTCCCAACCAGGCAAATTCAAATCTCTAGGAGTGTGATTTAGGCACCAGTGATTTTTAAATCTCCCCAGTTGATTACAATATGTAGCTAAGTTTGAGAATCATAGGTCTAGCCAGGAAAACACAAAGCCAGATAGAGTTAATATTAAGGTATTGCAAGATCAAGAAACGCTGTTTAGAGTGACTGTGATTCTCAGCCTTGATCGCATGGGAATAGCTGGGGACTTTACCACAGAGAGGTGAATTTGATTGGTCTGGGGTGCAGCTCGGGCATCAGGACTTTTAAAAGCCCCTCAAGATGATCCTAAAGTGCAGTTAAGGCTGAGAAGCATCTGGGTTACAGATGAGGCTGAGCAGAGGGACTAGAACAGAATTGGTTTAAGTTTCTCCTAGTTGTTTGTGTGGTCATGCCGCTACCTTTTATTGGATGCCTGCTACATGCCAGGCATTGCGCTAAGTGCAATGGACACAGAGATAAACCCTGGCCTTACGCTCTTAAAAGGCTAAGTGAGACATGTACACGAAGTAACTCAAGTGCCAGGCACAAACCAAAAGCCTTGTAAAAGGAATGGGTAAGGTAGTGTGGATTAGCCTGGCTGTGTGAAGTTTCCTTCCCTTCCTCCTTTTTCCTTCTTTTCTCTTTTCTTCTTTCCTTTTCTTTCTTTCTATGTTTGTTTAGTAATAACTGTCAGCAGACAATTGCTTTAGAACATTGTGGATCTGACTGCTTTAGTGTGCAGTTGTGGAAAGGAAATGATCTGGATAGAGTGAGTGTGAAAGAAAAGGGAGAATCACTCCTTCACTGTCACCTGGTTTAGAGGAAGGACTGACGAGGGCTGTGTCCTGGGCTCCAGTTTTGGGTGCCCCACCCAGCTGGGTGGTCAGAGCAACTCCCTCCACTGGCTGTGAATTGTCTTTCTCAGCGTGGAGGGTTTGCTCTAGGATGGGTTCTGCATACCTAGACTGAAGTAAGAAGCATCAGATTTGGCAAAGATAACACCAGCATTTGAAATTTTTGACTATATTTGTCTTAGAAGTGTATTTATCACAAAACCATTCTTATAACACCACGATACGTTTTTTTTTTTGGAGAGGGTCTCACTCTTACTCAGGCTGGAATGCAATGGCACAATCATGGCTCACTGCAACCTCAACCTCCCAGGCTCAAGTAATCCTCCTATCTCAGCCTCTCAATGTGCTGGGACCAGAGGCATGTGCCACCATGCTAATCACTTTTTTTTTTTTTTTTAAGAGTTGGGGTCTTGCTATGTTGCCCAGGCTGGTCTCAAACTCCTAAGCTCAAGCCATTCTCCTGCCTGGGCCTTCTGAAGTGCTAGGATTACAGATGTGAGCCACTGTACTTGGCCAAGAAATTTTTTAAAAATCATGATCTTCTACTACTCAACATAATCATTTTTTTTTCTCATCACAAATGTATTTATTTATTTACTTAATTCTGGGTGAAATTCTCGTTTATTTTTAAAGCTTCTACTTTGGGTTCAGGGCTATATATGCAGACTCGTTATAGAGGTAAACTCATGTCACAGGGGTTTGTTGTACAGATTATTTTGACACTCAGGTACTAAGCCCAGTACTCAATAGTTATTTTTTCCGACTCTCTCCCTCCTCCCTCCCTCCACATGCAAGTAGGCCCCAGTGTCTGTTGTTCCCCTCTTTGTGTTTATGTGTTCTCATCACTTAACTCCCACTCAGAGGTGAGAATATATGTGGTATTTGATTTACTGTTCCTGTGTTAGTTTGCTTAGAATAATGGTCTCCATCCAGTTCCATTCATTTTCTGGCTAAATGACATGATCTCACGCTTTTTTCTGTGAGACAAGGTCTCACTTTGTTACCTTGGCTAGACAACAGTGGCGTGATCATGGCTCACTGCAGCCCTGACTTCCTGGGCCCAAGCCATTCATCCACCTCAACCTCCCATGTAGCTGGATGTGGTGCCATGCTGCTCAGGCTGGCCTTGAACTCCTGGGCTCAAATGATCTGCCTGCCTTGGCCTCTCAAAGGGCTGGGATTACAGGTGTGAGCCACCACCCCCAGCTGATCGAATTCTTTTTTATGGCTGCATAGTATTTCATGGTGTATGTGTATTACATTTTCTTTCCTTTTTTATATATATATTTTTGGAAACAGAGTCTCATGCTGTCACCCAGGCTGGAGTGTAATGGCACAATTTCAGCACACTGCAACCTCCACCTCTAGGATTCAAGCCTCAACCTCCTGTGTAGCTGGGATTCAGATGTACACCACCATGCCCAACTAATTTCTGTATTTTTAGTAGAGATGAGGTTTTGCCATGTTGGCCAGAGAACTCCCGGTCTCATGTGACCCACCTGCCTTGGCCTCCCAGAGTGCTGGGATTACAGGCATGAGCCACCACACCTGGCCATATCATACTGTCTTTATTCAATCTGTCACTGATGCACATTTAGGTTGATTCCACGTCTTTGCTATTGTGAATGGTGTTGTAACGAACATGCATGTGTCTTTATGGGAGAATAATTTGCATTCCTTTGGTTATATACCCAGTAATGGGATTGGTAGGTAGAATGGTAGTTCCGTTTTTGGCTTTATGAGGATTTACAACACTGCTTTCCACAATGGTTGAACTAATTTATATTCCCACCAACAGTGTATAAATGTTTTCTTTTCTCTGTAACCTCACCAGAATCTGTTATTTTTTAACTTTTTAATAATAGCTATTCTGACTGATGTGAGATGGTATCTCATTGTGATTTTGATTTGCATTTCTCTAATAATCAGTGTTATTGAGCTTTTTTTTCATATTCTTGTTGACCGAGTGTATATCTTCTTTTGAAAAGCATCTGTTCATGTCCTTTGCCCACTTTTTTTTTTGAGATGGAGTCTTGCTCTGTTGCCTACGCTGGAATGTAGTGGCGCAATATTGGCTACTGCAACCTCTGCCCCCTAGGTTCAAGTGATTCCCGTGCCTCAGCTTTCCAAATAGCTGGAATTACAGGCATACACCACCACATCCAGCTAAATTTTGTTTCGTAGAGATGGGCTTCACCATGTTGGCCAGGCTGGTCTCGAACTCCTGACCTCAAGTGATCCGCCTGCCTTGGCCTCTCAAAGTACTGAGATTACAGGCAGGAGCCACTGTGCCCATTTATTGCCCACTCTTTAATGGGGTTTGTTTTTTCCTGTAAATTTGTTTAAATTTCTTATAGATGCTGGATGTTAGATCTTTGTCAGATACATAGCTTGCAAATATTTTCTCCCATTCTGTAGGGTGTCTATTTACTATATTGATACTTTCTTTCACTGTGAAGAAGTGCTTAAGTTTAATAAGATCCCATTTGCCAATTTTTGTTTTTGCTGCAATTGCTTTTGGCGTTTCCATCATGAAATCTTTCCCGGTTTCTATGTCCAGAATGGTATTATCTAGGTTGTCTTCCAGGATTTTTATAGTTTTGAGTTTTATACTTCAGTATTTAATCCATCTTGTGTTGATTTTTGTACATGGTGTAAAAAACAGGTCTAGTTTCAATCTTCTGCATATGGCTAGCCAGTTCACATAGCACCACGTATTGAACAAGGAGTCCTTGCCTTATTGCTCGTTTTTGTCAGCTTTGCATAAGATCAGATGGTTGTGGGTGTGCAGCCTTATTTCTGGGCTCTCTATTCTGTTTTGTTGGTCTATGTACCTGTTTTTGTACCAGCACCATGCTGTTTTGGTTATTGTAGCCTCGTAATATAGTTTGAAGTCAGGTAATGTAATGCCTCCACCCTTGTTTTTTGGGTTTTTTTTGCTTAAGATTGCTTTGGCTATTTGGGCTATTTGTTTGGTTCCATACGAATTTAAAATTTTTTTTCTAGTTCTGTGAACATTGGTAGTTTGATAGAAATAGCATTGAATCTATAAATTAATTATTTTGGGGAGTATGGCTGTTTTAATATTGATTCTTCCTATCCACGAGCATGAAATGTTTTTTCATTTCTTTATGTCATCTCAGATTTCTTTGAGTGGTGTTTTGTAATTCCCATTGCAAAGATCTTTCACCTCCCTGGTTAGCTGTATTTCTAGGTATTTACTCTTTTTGTGGCAATCATGAATAAGATTTCATTCCTGATTTGGCTCTAGGCTTGACCATTCTTGGTGTATAAGAATGCTAGTTATTTTTGCACATTAATTTTATATGCCAAAACTTTGCTGAAGTTGTGTATCAGCTGAAGGGGCTTTTGGGCCAACACTATGGGGCTTTCTAGGTATAGAATCACATTATCTGCAAACAAGGATAGTTTGACTTCCTCTCTTCCTATTTGCATGCCCTTCATTTTGTTCTCTTCCCTGATTTCCCTGGCCAGGACTTACAATACTATGTTGAATAGCAGTGGTGAGAGAGGGCATCCTTGTCTTGTGCTGTTTTTCAAGGGGAATGTTTCCGGCATTTGCCCATTTAGTATGATGTTGACTATGGGTTTGTCATAGATGTCTTTCACTATTTTAAGCTATGTTCCTGCAGTAATTAGTTTATTGAGAGTTTTTAATACAAAGGAGTGTTGAATTTTATCAAAAGCCTTTTGTGCATCCATTGAGATAAAAATGTGGCTTTTGTCTTAGTTTTGTTATGTGATTAATCACATTTATTAATTTGCATATGTTAAACCAACCTTGCATCCTGGGGTTGAAGCCTACTTGATTGTGGTGGATTCACTTTTTGATGGGCTGCTGGATTCAGTTTGCAAATATTTTGTTGAGGACTGTTTGCTTCAACGTTCATCAAGGATATTGGCCTGAAGTTTTCTTTTTTTGTTGTGTCTCTGCCAGGTTTTGGTATCAGGATGATGCCAGCTCATAGAATGAACTGGGGGAGGAGTTCTGCCTCCTAAATTTTTGGAATAGTTTCAGTAGGAATGGTACCAGCTCTTCTTTGTACATCTGGTAGAATTTGGCTGTGAATCCATCAGGTCCTGGGCTTTTTTTTTTTGGTTGGTAGGCTATTTATTATTGATTCAACTTCAGAGCTTGTTATTGGTCTATTCAGGGAATCAATTTCTTCCTGGTTCAGTATTTGGTCGGGGTATGTATGTGTCCAGGAATTTATGCATCTCTCCTAGGTTTTCTTTTCTTTTTTTTTTTTTGAGACAGAATCTTTCTCTGTCACCAGGTTAGAGTGCAGTGGCACGATCTCGGCTCACTGCAACCTCTGCCTCCTAGGTTCAAGCAATTCTCCTGCCTCAGCTTCCCCAGTAGCTGGGACTACAGGCATGTGCCACCACACTGTTAATTTTTGTATTTTTAGTAAAGATGGGGTTTCACCACGTTGGTCGGGATGGTCTCAATCTCTTGACCTTGTGATCTGCCTGCCACAGCCTCCCAAAGTGCTGGGATTACAGGTGTGAGCCACTATACCCAACCTCTTCTAGGTTTTCTAGTTTGCATACATAGAGTTGTTCATAGTAGTTTCTGATGATTATTTGTATTTCTGTGGGGTCAGTGGTAACATCCCCTTGGTCATTTTTGTGTGTGTGACAGAGTCTCTATCTCCCAGGTGGTGCAATCTCTACTCACTGCAATCTCTGCCTTCTTGGTTCAAGTGATTCTTGTGCCCTAGCCTCCCGAGTAGCTGGGACTGCAGGTGCGTGCCATCATGCCCAGCTAATTTTTCTATTTTTAGTAGAGACAGCGTTTTACCATGTTGGCCAGGCTTGTCTCAAACTCTTGATCTCAAGCAATCCACCCACCTCAGCTTCCCAAATGCTGGATTACAGGTGTGGGCCACTGCTAATTGTGTTTATTTGGATCTTCTCCATTTTCTTTATTAGTCCAGCTAGCAGCCAACTCAACCATTTTAATTCAATTATAGCCTTTGCCAAGGCAGAATGCTGTCCTGCCCAAGAGGACATCCACTTTTGGAAGTCTTTGGAAGAAACTGGTCCTCAGGTCAGTCTACCTGTGGTGTGTGTGGAGGGTCCTTCAGCCCTCCCCCTCCCCGGGCCAACAAGGAGATGGCAGAATGGAGATAAGGTGCCTAACAGGTAGATCTTGCAGGGAATAATCTCCCAAATCATCTCAATGCATTGATGAGCCTATGGAAAATGGTTTCTTTCTTGTCTTCGCAGCCACTTATATAAGAAGAATCTCGATGTGACCAAGATCCATAAGGGAAAGCCTCAGCAGCTTCTCAGAGTGGATGAACACGACTTCAGCATGAGGCCCGCCTTCGGAGGTACAACTGTCCTTCCCTGGTGCCAGGTGGGATGTTGGCCCCATGGATGCGAGGTGCTGCTCTGACTTCCTCCGGCAAACCCTTCCTCAGGTGGTGCGATTTTCTCACTCAGGCAGATAAACCCAACTTCACTTCTGAGTCCCTAATTTTCCCAAGGAGAAAAGAGCAGGAAGGAAGTGGGAGAGAGGGCTGTGGACTGAAGAGGGCCCACCAGTGACTAAGCCATTTACATTCACAAAGGAGATGGGCCCTGTGGCTGTAAACTTTTTGTCCTACAAAAATACAAGCAGGCAAAGAGAATCAGGACACAAAATTGCTCCTTTGCCACTTTTATATAGAGGAAGAGGCCACGAAAGCAGAAGTGGCCAGGGTCCTCAAAAGTCCTCACGTGGTCCTCCTGCCTCTGCACTATTTTGGCATGTGTGTGTGTCTGGGTGTGGGTGGAATTCCGAACAATGCATTGTAACTTTGTTCCCATGGCTAGCTGGAGTTGACTGTTTTGAGGGAGTCACCCGCTTTCCAATGCAGCAACAACTTAACTAATTACAAAGACTCCTTGCACACCTGTGCCCCAAGGGTATACATGCCTGCGCCCTCCCCTCCCTGAACCCAACTCTTGGGTTCAGGGAGGGGAGGCATGGCCAGCGGCTGTCCTTCCCAGGAACTAGAGAAATGCCATGGAGAAGGGGGGTAAAGTCTTAGTTCCAGCTGTCATACAAAACACCATAGGCTGGGCGGCTTATAAATGGAAATGGATTTCTAATGGTTCCAGAGGCCGGAAGTAAGATCAAGGTGCTGACAGTTTCCATGTGTGGCGAGGGCCCACTTTCTATTCATAGACAGTGCCTTCTCACTGTTCCCCCACATAGTGGGTGGGGCAAGGCAGCTCTCTGGGGTGTCTTTTATAAGAGCACTAATCCCACTCATGAGGGCTCCACCCTAAGGATCTCATCACCTTCCCAAGGCCCCACTTCCTAGTACCATCCCATCGCAGGTTAGGATTGCAACATATGCATTTGGCAGGGATGTAAACATTCAGGCCACAGCAGCTGGGAAAGGAGTCAGTCACCTGCTCTGACCAGGCAGGCAGCTTGATAAGAAGACCAGAATGCATGAGATCCCTGGCCCAACTCTTTCCTCTCCTCTTGGGTTAACTGAGGCCCCAGGGATTTCAGCTGATGAACCTTGGCCAAGACAGACCAGGCAGGCTGGCTTCACCTCCTCCTTCATCTCTGTCCTTGATCCTTGTAGGTCCCATCATTCTGGGGCAGCAGAAAGGAGTCGAGATGACCTCCAGGCAGGTCACCAATCCTTTGAGCCTCCATTTGTTTGTTTATAAAATGGGGATAGTAATCCCCACCTAGGGGGTTGTTGTCCAGATTAAACGAGATAATGTATGTAAAGCTCCTGACACACATTCGTTCCTGTCCTCTCTGAAAAACCCAGCTGTCAGACCTTCCTCTTTTGTGACTGTTACGGGATTAAGAAATTAATTTATCCCAGAGGCCTCTGCATTTTAAAAGGCCTCAAAGCCTGCCACTAAATTCCCTGAGCTCTGACACCTGCTAAGCAGGAGAAAAGCCGGGGGCAGATTACAGGCCTGTGACTCATCTCCTTCCCACTCGCAACCCGACTGACGCCCACGGAAGGTCAAGAAGAGGCCACCGTATTTCTGGTAGCTTGAGTTTCCTTGGGGGTTTGTCGTGAGCAATTCTGCCAAGGAATTTTATGAAAATAAAGTTATGCTGAATAAGCAGCTTTAAAATAGCTGCATCTGCTCCAGGAAGTCTAAGCAAGTCATCCCCAAAAGCGGGAACCTCCACTTTTCTTGCACAGCAACAGTTAAGAGTACAGAGGAGCACAGTGGCTAGGAGTCGCAATAACCAACAATAACATGCACAACTACCACTTTTTGTTTTTTTGAGATGCAGTTTCACTTTGTCGCCTGGGCTGGAGTGCAGTGGCGCAATCTTGGCTCATTGCAATCTCTGCCTCTTGGGTTCAAGTGATTCTCCTGCCTCAGCCTCCTGAGTAGCTGGGATAACAGGTGTGTGCCACCACACTTGGCTAATTTTTAGTAGAGACAGGGTTTTGCTATGTTGGCCAGGCTGGTCTTGAACTCCTGACCTCAAGTAATCTGCCTGATCCGGCCTCACAAAATGCTGGGATTTTTTTTTTCTTTTTTAAAATTTTATTTATTTATTTATTTATTTTTTTAAACATGGGGCTTCACCATGTTGGTCAGGCTGGTCTTGAACTCCTGACCTCAGGTGATCCACCCACCTTGGCCTCCAAAGTGCTTGGATTACAGGCGTGAGCCACCGTGCCCGGCCCTAAAATGCTGGGATTATAGTGTGTGCCACTGCACCTGACCACAACTATCGCTTTCATAGTGATTTTTTCTGGGCCAGGCACCATTCTAATCAAGGTACATATATATATGATCTTATTTTAATCCTCTCATCAATTCTATGAGGTAGATATTATTGTCCCCAGATGAGGAAACTGAGGCACAGAGGGGTGAAGTAAATGGCCCAAGTCAGCTGAGGTTTGACCCCCTCCCTTTCTTGTCTCCTAATTGCATGTCTCGATGCAGAGCTGACATATCCATTATGTGGCATAGGCACACTGCCTGGGGCCCACAACAAAATGTTTTGCTTTATCTTAAGAAAAATTTGTAAGCAGAAGTTGTTTTGATATATACTATTAATATGCTCATCATTAAACCAACACAATCATCAAATACACTTTTTAAAATTTTTATAGAGGAAGAGGCCCATGAAGCATAAGTGCCCAGGGTCCTCAAAAGTCATAATGTGGCCCTGCCTCAGTGCAGTCTTTTGCAGGTGTGTGTTGGGTGTGGGTGCTGTTCTGAACAACGTGTTATACCTTTTTACCCAAGGTTAGTGTTACTGTCAGGAATCTGGGCCATCACCTGGTCAGTACCTTCAGTGTATAGAGGAAGAGCCTGGGGACCCAGGAGTTAGGTGATGGCCACAACAGCCAGGGGCAGAACTTAGGTTTCTTTTGTGACATCAGCTGCAAAACGGAAAGCCTTACGAAAATGTTCCCACCAGGAGCTAGCTCTCAGGAACGGCAGGTGAAATCCTGCCATGTTCCCAGACAGCCTGACTCCAAGCAGAATGCTACGAAGCACCACAGTCCCCAGTCAGGCTGCTCCTTCCTCAAGTCAGTTCCAGGAGCAAAGTGGGCTTCTTGTGCTGTGACCATTGCATCTGCTGGGCCCTTCTGCAGGGCCCTCCAGGGCATGGAGGGTCAGGACTGCTCCCTGCCCCTGTCTGGGTAAACTTCTGACCCTGGGGAAGGCCCTGTCTTTGGAAGCAACTAAGGAAAGAGGCGTCACCTGCCATAGATGTCAAGATCTCAGCCACCACAGCATAGGTGGGGGCCACTCCTCCTTCCTTCCAGCCTCTTCTCCATGGCAGCTGGTCCCCTGGGTACCCCTGATCTCCTGCAGGGCTTTCCTGGATGCCCAGATGTCACTTGGATGAAACGGGGGAGGAGAGCAATAGTGAGGTACCAGGGCTCCCTGCCACCATGAGCCCATAAATAAGACCCAGAGTTCTGGCCAGCCAGGCAAGATGGGATGATCACAGGAGGGGGATTCCCACTGCTTGTGGCATCAATGATCTTTATCACCTGTACCCTCCAGGAGCACCTGAAGATGGCTTACAGCCAAGAAGCCTTCCCTGCAGGTGCTCCTGGGTGTCCCCATTTCACCCAGTGCCTCTTGGGCAGGTATCTATGAGAAAGGAGACTGTGCAGACAGCACGTAGGTAACTCTGTGCAGGTGACAGAAGATACCTCATTCCCTGGAAGCAGCCCCTGACAGGCTTCTAGTTAGAAGTAGAGCCTGGGCCCAACTCACCCAAAGTGCAGGCCCAGCCTAACACCCCTTTCCAGTAGCGCCTACCACATGAAACAGGTCATCTGAGCAAAGATGTCTCTCAATAGCCTCAATATTGTGTGGACTATGGCCTCTATTCCCATCTTATTTCTCTAAGAGGGACTCCTGTGGAATGCTGTTTAAAAGTAGTTGAAAGAGGCTGGGCGCTGAGGTGGGTGGATCACTTGAGGCTAGAAGTTCGAGACCAACCTGGCCAACATGGTGAAACCCCATCTCTATTAAAAATACAAAAATTAGCCTGGTGTGGTGGTGCGCGCCTGTAGTCCCAGCTACTTGGGTGGCTGAGGCATGAGAATCACTTGAACTCAGGAGGCGGAGGTTGCAGGGAGCTGAGATTGCACCACTGCACTCCAGCCTGGGTGACAGAGTGAGACTCTGGCTCAAAAACCACAACAACAAAAAATTATCATGCTCAGACTATACCCAAGACCAATTAAATTAGAATCTCTGGGGGTGGAACCAAAACACCATCTTTTTTTTTAAACAAAGTATTTTTTAAAAATTAAAAGTAGTTGATAGAGAGGAATCTGCTTAGGACTAGATACCCCTTGGGTGACCTTTTTAGTCTAAAAAGAGAAAAGATTAAAAATCTGTCAGCTTCCTAATAATCCCATGGATCAGTTGAAACAAAAATACCTTGTCTAAGCAACCAGCTGTTTGATTAGGTAGTGTGCCCTGGTTAGAACCTCCAGAGGCACAGGGTTTCTCCTCCTTCTATTAGGAGAAATGCTGCAATGCTGATTTTATTTTATTTTATTTATTTGAGACAGGGTCTTGCTCTGTTGCGCAGTCTGGAGTGCAGTGGCAGGATCAGAGCTCACTGCAGCCTCAACTGTTTGGGCTCAGGTGATCTTTCCACCTCAGCCTGCTGAGTAGCTGGGGCTACAGGCGTGCACCAACATGCCGGGCTAATTTCCTGTATTTTGTGTAGAGACAGATTTTTGCCATGTTGCCCAGGCTGGTCCCGAACTCCTGGGTTCAAGCTATCTGCCCACCTTAGCCTCCCAAAGTGCTAGGCATGAGTGTAAGCCACTGTGCTTAGCCCTGATTTTCTTTTAAATTTCATCTTTAAAATTGTGGTCAAATATATAATATAAACTTGACCCTTTTGACCTATTTGGAGTGCACAGTTCAGTGGCATTAAGTATATTCACGTTGTTAGAAAACTATTGGCACCATCCATCTCCAGAACTTTTTTCATCTTTCCAGACAGAAACTGTATTCATCACACAAGAATTCCCTATTTCTCTCTCCCTGCTCCAGCCCCTGGCAACCACCATTGAACTTTCTGTCTCCATAACTCACTAGTCTAACTACTTCATATAGGAATTAGACTACTTTCAAGGGGCTTTTATGACTGGCTTATTTCATCTAGCATAATGTCTTCAAGGTACATGTTGTAGCATGTGACAGAGTTTCCTTTTTTTAAAGGCTGAATATTCCATTGTATGTGTATAATTGACAAGTAAACATTTTATATATATATATAAGGTATACAACTTGATGCCTTGATATACATATTATAAAATCATCACCACAATCAAGCTAAAAATGTATCACGTCACAGAGTTACTATTTTCTTTCCTGACAAGAATGCTTAAGGTCTACTCTCTTAGCAAATCCCAACTATGCAATCCAGCGTTGTCAATTATAGTCACATTGCTGTACAGTCAGTCACCAGAACTCACTCATCTTGCAGAACTGAAACTTGTACACTTTAACCAATCGCTCCTCATTTTCTTCATCCTCCAGCCCCTGGCAGCCACTATTCTACCTCTGCTTCTGTGAATTTGACTGTTGCAGATTCCACATATAAGTGTGATCATGCAATATTTAGATAGGTCAAATTTAAGAAATTGGTCAGCTATTCCCTGGAGAGCTCTTGTAGGCATTGAAAAACAACTAGGCAAATAGGAATTGGGTCAAAGATAGGCCCAGGAGGGAGACCAGCCTCACCAGGAGGGTGAGAGTTGGTTGTTGCAGGGTGGGCAGGGAGCTGAGTATCTGCAGAGAAGAAAAAGGGCCCAAGGCCCTCAGGAGTGAGACGAGGAGTCGGGAGAGAGCTGTGTCAGAGACCCCGGAGGCAGGGAGTTTCAAGGAGGGTGCCCCACTGAGAAAGGTCAAAGAGGCTGAGGCCTAGAAAAAGTCTCTGCCACTCAGCAAGTGCAGTGAGGAAGGAGGGGTATGCTGGTGGGAGGTGCCCATGGCTGGTTCAGATGGGACGGTAGAAGTCGGACCGCTAAAGGGAAGCAGCCACCAGGACCTGGCAGGTTGTATTCTCCCTCCTGGATGCCTCCTTCAAGGTCAGTAATCCAGGGATCCTCAACTTGAGGGTGGATCGGCATCACCCACCGGCTGCCTTAAACCTAGACCCCTGAGCACACCCCCAGTGTCTGATTCATCAGGTCTGGAGGATGGCCGAAGAACTTGCATCTCTAAGTGCCTGGGTGATGGGGGTGCTGCTCTGGAAGGGGGAGCCACGGATGGAGCCCAGCCTCACCCACCCCCACCCCAATCACACGTGGTGCTCACCATCTGTTCTGGAGTCAGCCCTCACCTTGAGAAAAGTCAGGCCTATTTTTAAACCGAAATGTTTGATTACTCCCACCAAGGGAAAAAGAGTCATTGCCAATATTTCAAATTAACTCACTTTACAAGACACCCTTGAGGAAAGGAACATGAAGCAAACCCAAAGTCAAGCCATATAACCCCAGTAACAAGAATTCCCCTGTGCCAGCAATTTCAGGGCAGCTGGGTCCAGTCTGGCCACTGCTGCCCCTAGGGACTAGACGGTTTACAGCCTTGCAGAGACAGGGCAAAAGGCACCTCCTTCCCTTCCTCCAGAGTCTCTCTCCCTCTCTCAGGGATGAAGAATGTCTGAAATATTTCCCCACGCAATTAAGCTTAAGAGCGGAAAAGAGCAAGGCTGCTCGTGGGCAAACTTCTTTTCACAGAGGAGAGGGATGCAGGGCTGTGCACCTGGGGAGTGGGCTGTGGACAGGGAACTTTGAATGTTGTGCTTAGGTATTTGGTCAACACATTCTTTATAGTTTCTACTGAGGTAAACTGTTCCAGACCTGTTCCAGCAGACTCTCTAGAACACCTCAGACACTCTATCTCTTAAAAAATTTTTGAACGGTAAAACATTGTATTACTTTCCTGTAAGTTTCATAAGAAACTATCACAAACTTGGAGACAACATAACATAGATTTTTTTATCTTACAGTTCTGTGGTTCAGAAGTCCGAAATAGGTCTCGCTGGGTTCGAAGCAAGGCGTCAGCAGGGCCGTGTTCCTTTCTGGAGGTTCCAGGCATCATCCATTCTCTTTCCCTTCCTGGGTTCTAGAGGCCGTCCACATTCTGCAGCTCCTGGCTCCCTTTCTCTGTAGTCAAAGCCAGCAACAGTGGGTTGAGTTGTTTAAACACTGCGTCAGCTGACCTTCTCTTCTGCCTCTCTCTTCCACATTTAAGGATGCTTGTGATTACATTGGGCCCACCTGGGTACTTCAGCCTACTCTTAAGTTCAGCTGACTATCCACCTTAATTATCTGCTACCTTAGTTCCCCTTTGTCATGCACTGCACAAATTCCCAGATTCTGCAGGTGTGGATGTACAAATCTCTGGGCCATTAGTCTGCCTACTACCAACATATATATGTAAAGCGCACGTCTTAAGTGTATAGCTTGAATTTTTGTACATGTAAACAGTTACCCTTGAAAACACTATGTGGATTGAGATATAGAACTTTGCAGGTCCCAGAGGCTCCCTCACACCCCCTCACAATTGGTACTTCCCAAGGGTAACCATTTTTGTGACATCTGTCTCCATGGATTAGTTTTGCTTACTCTTGAACTTCATGTAATGAAATCATACAGCATGTGACCCTCTCTCTTAAAACAACCCCATCCATCTTTGGAGTGGTGGGACCACCGGAGAGTATGCATCATTGTGAGGGCCAGTCTATCTCTCTGAGGCTCCTATATAGACAATCTTGAGAGACGTAATTATGGTGCTGTTCAGAAAAAGTCTATCTTCCACATGACAGTCCTTCAAATAGTTGAAGACTGTTTTCCGAATTAATTTTTATGAGCTCAATAACCCATGCCCTTCAACAGATTCTAATAGAGTGTGATCATGAACATGCCTGCCCTGCACAGTTCTCCCTGGTCTGTACTATTCACAGAGAGCTCTCAGTTCCAAACGCTGTCCCTTCTGGATGTACTTGGCTCATGCAGAGCCAGGGGAATCATCCCTTCTGTTTTTCTAGATGGCTATATAAATCTTTTTCATGTCCTTCCAAAGTTATTTTATGCATTGAAATATGCATTTACATCCTCCCTACCCCACTTTCTAGACAATTGTGTTATACCGGCTCTTGTATAGCTATACATACTCTTGTTGTTATTGTACTATACATACTCTTTTGTACATTGTTTTTACTTTGCGCTATATCTTGGGAATCTTTATCAGTTCATAAATGGCGTCTTCATATTTTTAATGGTTGCTTATTCCATTGAAGGACATTTAAATTGTTTCCACTATTTGCTATCACAAGTCATATTATATATGTCATTTTTATGATTTTGTACAACTCTAATTTTGAAAATCATAGGAATCTCTAAACAGATACGGAAAAAGCTCTTGATAAAGAACACCTATTGATGACAAGAAGACTTGGCAAACTAAGATCTCCTTACAACAAGCAAAAAAATTAAAATCCAGTGGAAAAATGTGCAAAGAATAGAAATGGGCAATTTGCAGAAGATGAAATCCTGAACCAGAAACATAAAAATGATCAGACTCATTGGTAATTAGAGAAATAAAAGGAAAACACTGAGAAAGAACTTTATACCCATCAGATAAGTGAGCCTTAGAAAGCTGAATCATGACAAGTTGGATCATGCAAGTCTCTGGGCTTTGAGGAGTCCGTGCTTGGCTAGTGAGTGTGAGACCATGTACGTAGCACACAGGATGGGGTCGGCACCACAGTCACCAGGACCCCATGTCTGCCTCAAGTCAAGAACACACAGCTGCGCAGCATCATGGGAATGGCTCTGGGAGGACTCTGGGAGGAGATGGGGAAGTAAGGATCTGGAAGGGGGAGACTGGCGAGCAGACAACAGCTACTCTCCACTTGAGTCTGAAGCCTGCTGATCTGGGTAGGTTGACCCTGCGGGAAGCCCCATTTGGGGCTGCCTCTGTGGGCCTGATGGTGGATTTGGGCCGTTGTTGGTTACAGGGACTTTCCAGGATCCCATCCCAGTTTACCTTGCCACATTTTCTTCCAAACAAACTTTCACACGCCCTATGCTACTCCTATATATTTTGCTCCCAACTCCCCAAACACAGTCACACCTTCATGTCATTTCACTGTGACAAGAATCACGGTGGATATTGAAGCAATGTGTCTTCATCATCAGAAACCTCTACTCCAAATCACACTGGACTCTCATAGCAAAAGCCATGTCAACTTAGTCATTCAGCTTCACTCATCGGTCCAGCCACCTCCCTCCATCACCACTGCATCACTACTCCTTCCTCATACTCACTGTAGCATCAAACGCTTGCATATGTGCACACACACTCACTCACACACACATGCCCCTCCCCCAGTCAGAGAGGGGTACGACAGCCTTCTGCAGTCCATGAGCGCTCAGTGTGCAGTAAGCAGACGCAGGTGCTGAGATGAACAGCAGACCTACATAGGCTTCGGTCTGGACCCAGAGGCCCTGGTGTGAGAGGATTCCCTGCTGGAGGCCAGAGGACCATGGATTTGCCAAAGACAGCTGAGATCCATTGTACCCCAGCATACACCAGTCCAGACAAGCGCTTAGTGGCAGAGACCAGCTGGCCAGCAAGGATTCACGGGCCTCCTTTTTCCTCTGTGCCACAGGTCATCTAGGGTGGGAGGAAATCTGAAACACTTTGAAAGCTGGACTAGACTGAGCTACAGTTCATTACAACTTTCCCACACTTAGCAGACATAAGGGCTTGTGAGAAGGATCGAAGAAACTATCTTTTAAAAACGTGCACATCTGAGAAGTGTGGGTGAATGATCTACTTGCTACACTATACTTATGCTCATTACATAAACTTAAGTGCCCTTCCTCCTCCCATTAGATAGAAGTAACTAGTGGTTTGGCCAGGTGCGTGGCTCATGCCTGTAATCCCAGCACTTTGGGAAGCCAAGGCAGGTGGATCACCTGAGGTCAAGAGTTTGAGACCAGCCAGACCAATATGTCGAAACCCTGTCTTTACTAAAAATACACAAATTAGCTGGGCGTGGTGGCAGACACCTGTATTCCCAGCTACTCGGGAGGCTGAAACAGGAGAATTGCTTGAACCTGGGAGGCAGAGGTTGTAGTGAGCTGAGATTGTGCCACTGCACACCAGCCTGGGTGACAGAGTGAGACTCCATCTAAAAAAAAAAGAAGCAACTAGTGCTTCAAAGTCGAGCCCAAATGCAGCCCACTGTGATTCTTTCTCCAGTCCCTGTGGCCTAAATTTAGCAAATCTTGTATGTGAAATGTTCTCCAATGCCTTTTGTTGGACTTCATTGATCCCTTCTCTGGCCTCCTATTACATATCATGAATGCTTCTTTTTCACTTCTGTGATGTGTCCTGAAACAGAGCCAGTTGCCCCTCTTCATGGATTTTAAGCTCCCGGAGGAAGGAACTGTGGCCTATGCATCTCCGTGTTCTGAACTGCGTCCTCTCAGGGCTTGGTCTGCTGGACACAGTCAGTACAGGTGTGACCCACTCAGTCAGTGCAGGCACATGGCCCCTAGGAAGCACTCACATGTGGAAGGTCTTATTACATTCATCTCTGATGCGGATCTATTTCTTTAAATATCATGACATATAAAATATCAAATTAAGAGAAATAGTGAAAAATTGTTATTAGATATTTAATTTTTGTTTAATTCATTTTACAAGTTTGACAAAATTTCATCCTGAGACGAAGCCTTGTGGGAGAGCCTGAAGAATTCACTGACCACAGCATTTCCTTGAGCAAATCTTTGCTGTGTTCTTGTTTCGCTGTAATATGGCAAGTTCTCCTTAGCTGATAATCCAGAACTTTAAAAATCGTTTTTTTAAAAATCTCCATAATAACTGGGAGCACGGATTGCTCACAATGGCCAACCTTTCTTCAAGTGTGGCCCACAGATTTTGCTGCTGCTGGGTGTCCACCTTTTATTCCATGGCACAGGTTGGAATGCTCTATTTCTGCCCACTCTGCTGGAGCTGAGCAAAACTGCATTCACCCCTGACAGCAGCTTTGGAGCCCATGGCCAGGAGACAGTTCAGGACCCTTGTCAGGGCCCGTGGAGTCCAGGGGCAGTGGGCAGTATGCTGGCATGGCAGGCAGCCCATCCTGGGTGCCTGCGATCTCCTCAGGAAATCAGTTTTGCAGATGGGGCCCTCAGTGGCATAGACACCAGTGCTAAGAGGTTGTCAGTCATTGCTTCAGCCCCTTTCAGACAGGACTGTCTGCTCTGTCAGTGCTGAGAGAAGTATAATGAAGAGTAAGAGCCTCAGGCTCTGTCCTCTAGGTGAGTTAGGCCATAATAGTAATGAAAGTGATGATGTAACTGTGTGTGTGTGTGTGTGTGTGTGTGTGTGTGTGTGTGTGTGTGTGTGTATGTATTATTTTTTAAAATTATTTAGACTGAGTCTCTCTCTGTCATTCAAGCTGGAGTGCAGTGGCGTAATCTCAGCTCACTGCAACCTCTGCTTCCCCTGTTCAAGAGATTCTCCTACCTTAGTCTCCAAGTAGTTGAGATTACAGGTGTGCACCCCTACACCTGGCTAATTCTTGTATTTGTAGTAGAGATGGGATTTTGCCATGTTGGCCAGGCTGGTCTCGAACTCTGGCTTCAGGCGATCCACCTGCCTTGGTCTCCCAAAGTACTGGGATTACAGGTGTGAGCCACCATGCCCAGCTGATGTAACTATTTATGATAAACATCTTATATGCCAAACCTTTCCATGGACTTTACATGGATGAGCACATTTAATCCTAATAATAGCCCGATAACCACATGAAGTTGGTACAATTTTTATACCTATTTTAGAGATGAAGAAACTGAAGGAAAGAGAAATTTAATCCTAATAATAGCCCGATAACCACATGAAGTTGGTACAATTTTTATACCTATTTTAGAGATGAAGAAACTGAAGGAAAGAGAAATTATGTATGTACAAAGTCACACTACTAAGAAATGATGGCAAAAAATTTCAGATACAGGGAGCGTATCAGTGGGGTTTTCTTTAACCTTTTTTGTAGCAGGCATAGTGGCTCACATAGTAATCCCAGGGTTTTGGGAGCCTGAGGAGGGAGAATCCCTTAAGCCCAGGAGTTCGAGGTTATAGTGAGCTATGATCTTGCTACTGCACTCCCACCTGGGTGACAGAGCAAGACCCTGACTCTAAAAATAAACCAAAAAATAAGTTTTTTGAATCACAGAGTCCTTTGAGAGTCTGTTTCCCAGAACAGTAATTAACAATCTCTGCCTCTCTCTTTGTCACACACACACACCAGGGTAAGCACACCCCTGCATGCACGCGCACATGCATGCGTGTGCATACACACACACACACACACACACACACACACACACACACACACACACACTTTTATATGCAGTTTCAGGGTATTCACAGAATCCCTGAGCCAGTCCCCATGGGCTCCATGGACACAGGGATTCCCCTGCCTGCCTCACGCAGATAAGCTCAATGCATGGATGACGGTGGACAACAGAGCACAAATGCAAGCAAGCCGTCAGGAGCAGCTGTGGGTAGCATGAAGGACACCCAGAGAGGGAAGAGGCAGGGATGCAGGGCTAAGCTGGGGATCTGAGGGACAGAGAGATGGCCCCACTCTGCCCTAGAGCTGGCTTCATCTTCCAGTGCATGCACAGAGCATGGTGGTTGCTCAGGCTTATCCTCCACTTCTTGGTATTGGTCATTCTTACAGCAAACAGAAGCCCCTCAGCCCACTGGAGAGCTGGTTGGAGAAGCCAGGAGTAGGGAATTCAGGGGCCCACTTCCTGAGTCCAGGTTGATGAATGACTCACTTGTGGGACCACAAAGCCATCAACACCTCTCTCCTCTTCCTCCCACACCTCAGAGGAACTTCATGCCATTGGTCTTAGATCTTGGTCTCTATTGATGTGCCAACCTCCCGCAACCACACTAGTGTGGGTGAGAGTGGGGGGTTCTGGTGTTTTCTTGAGTGCAGATTTTGGAGGCTGACAAAGCAGAAAGACAGCTGCTCTCCCTGAAAGTTGATGGAGGAAGCAGATGTGTGTTATGCTAGGAAAAAAATGGGACACTGTGGGGACAGCCTTACCCAGGGGCCCAGGAAAATTCCCTTAGAAAAAAGGTGGAGTTTAAGCTGAGACCCTGGTCAGTTAGCCTAGATTTAAGACTCAAGCTCCTCAGCCTCATCTTCTCAGACAAGCTTTTAGACCGCTGTTTCCAAATAGTGATTTCTCAAAATATTAATAGGTGTTATTTTTCTTTCTTTATTTTTTAAACTTTGAGCTATAATACACATCGAGAAAAGGATGCTTAACAAGTGTACAGTGAAATGGCTTAAAATAAACACCCAGGTGACCATCATTCAGAACAAGAAAAATAATATTTCTATTCCCCAGAAACCCACCACCTCTCCACATGCCCTTCCAGTCGGTTACCTTAAGGATATCGCTCCCTTGACTTTTTATGCCTTCATCTCCAACACACATAATCTTCAATCCATAATTTAGCTTTGTATGTTTTGAAATTTTATACAAATGAAAACATACAGTACGTATTCATCCATGAGATGAAAACCTCTTATGTTATTGCATGTAACTATGAAATTCCATTGTATGAATACACCACAATGTATCCTATACTAGAGATGGACATATGGGAGACTTCCAGCTTTTAGCTATTACAAAGAATGCTTTGTGAATATTTTTGTGTATGTCTCCTGGTGTACATTCACATACATTTCTAGAAGTGGAGTCCCTGGGTCATGGGGTGTACATAGCTTCCATTTTGCTGGGTAATGCCTTCCAAGGTAGTGGCACCAATTTGCACACCCTCACCCCACCATTTACAACGTATGAGAGTTCCTGTTGCCCCATATCCTTGCCAACACTTGGGGTAGTGTTACTATTAGTATATAGTAATAATATCTCATTGTGGTTTTAATGGAACTATTAATGAGGTTGAGCACCTTTCAGATGTTTATCACTTTGTTGTTGTGGTAATAGTATTTATTTTCTTTTTTTAGCTTTTTAGATTCAGGGGGTACGTGTGTGTTTGTTAAATACACGTGTAAAGGTGGGCATTGGGCTTCTAGTGTAACCATCACCCAAATACATTCATTGTCAATTTCCTCTTTTGAAATGCCTATTCAAATCTCTTGCTTGTTTCTGTACTGGGTTGACTTGTTCTTAATGGGACTCTTAGGAGTTACTTATGTGTTCTGTGTATTAGTTCTTTGACAGTTAAGTGTATTACATAGTATATTAGTCCATTCTCATTCGACATGCAAATAATTCTCATACTGCTATAAAGAACCGCCTGAGACAGGGTAATTTATAAAGGAAAGAGGTTTAATTGATTCACAGTTCAGCATAGCTGGGAAAGCCTCAGGAAACTTACAGTCAGGGCAGAAGGTGAAGGAGAAGAAAGACACCTTTACAAGGCGGCAGGAAGGAGAAGTGCTGAGCAAAGTGGGGAAGAGCCCCTTATAAAACCACCAGATCTTGTGAGAACTCACTCACTATCATGAGAACAGCATGGGGGAAAACACCCCCATGATTCAATTACCTCTACCTCGTCTGACAAGTGGGTATGATGAGGATAACAAGAGTTACAATTAAAGATGAGATCTGGGTGGGGACAGAAAGCCTAATCATGTCAAATAGTGAATATTCCAATACATGAAAATTATATATTTCTCCATTTATTTAGGTCTGCTTTAATTTCTCTCAATAGTGTTTCATAGTTTTCTATGTAGAGGACTTCAGAGAGTTTCATAGACTTATTTCTATGTACTTATTTCTAGGTACTTTTGATGTTATCATAAATGATACTTTTGAAAAAAATTCATTTTTAAAAAACTGCTGGTAAAGAGAAATATAATTGATTTTTGTATGCTGACTCTA
Organism: Sapajus apella; assembly: GCF_009761245.1. Lineage (NCBI taxonomy): Eukaryota > Metazoa > Chordata > Mammalia > Primates > Cebidae > Sapajus > Sapajus apella. Next base: position 59,533,284 of record NW_022436946.1, read on the forward strand.
TAACAATCTTGCTAAACCATTTTATCAGTCTAAGAGTTTATCTGATGATTTTTAAATTTTATGTACTCAATCGTACAACATGCAAATAATGTCATAACTTTCCAATTGTCAGAACTTTTTTTTCGCTCCCTATTGCACTGGCTAAAACCTTCAGGACAATAGGAGTGGCATCAATGGCATTCTTGTCTCGTTTTCAATTTCAAAGGAACTCTTACAACATTTTACTGTTAAAGATGATATTTAATGTAGATTTTTTGGTAGCTCTCCATCAGACTGAGAAAATTTCTTTTTTTAAAAAAAATCATAAATAGGTACTTATTTTAACAAATGCCTTTTCTGCAATTACTGAGGTAATTAAAGAATTTTTCTTTTGTAGTCTATTAATGTGGAAATTTATCTTGATTCTATGTTTTATAGTTTTCCAGTTTTATGCAGTCACTCTCAATCTTAATGTTTAAAAATCTCTTTGCACATAGTAAACTTACATATTTTAAAGTCTATCTTATTTCAGTATCCAAAGACCCCTATGGATCTGTTTATATTCTTTATTTTCCTGCTGGTTATTGTGTATGCCTTATTTTCTGATGTGCCTGCTTATTTTTGCTTATGAACTATGTATTTATAATATTTTAAACAGGAAAAAAATAGAGACCAAGGATGATGTTATCTTCCTCCAGAGAGGATTTATGTTTATTTCTGCCAGATGCCTGGTGGCATTAACACCCAAGGTTGCTTGAGGGCACTCTCACTCCAGAGAGCTTTAATCTGTGTTCAGTGACTGACATAATTTAAGCTACAAACCCTGCAAGGGTTTATCTATTCTGGTCCACCTTCATTTCTAGAGTGCAGTCTTTGGGATGTACAATGTACAATGTACAATGCTCCACTAAGTGAGCACTTGGACCTTAATCCTGTCCCACAGCCCGCTGAAGTCATCAAAAGCATTTCTCTGCCTCTTAATTCCCCTCCTGAGTTGGCAAATGCCCCTAGGAGAAGCAGATCCAAATACTGGGCCATCTCCTTGGGACTCTGCTGCCCCCAGACCCCCAATGCTGGCCTGTTTTGTTAACTTTGATGCTTTCAAATGTAAGTTTTTCTTATGGCACATTGGCTCACACCTGTAATCCTAGCACTTTGGGAGGCTGAGGCGGGTGGATCACTTGAGGCCAGAAGTTCAAGACCAGGCTGGCCAACACGGTGAAACTCCATCTCTACTAAAAATACAAGTATTAGCTGGGTGCGGTGGCGTGCACCTGTAATCCCAGCTACTTGGGGGGCTGAGGCATGAGAATCACCTGAGCCTGGGAGGTGGAGGCTGCAGTGATCAGTGATCATGTCACTGTACTCCAGCCTGGGTGACAGAGCAAGGTTTTGTATTAAAAAAGAAAAAAAAGTAAGTTTTTCTATTTTTGTTCAATTTTTAAATTTTCAATAGAAATGTTAGTGTGAATTACTTAGCTTGCTATTACTGGAACTCCTTTATTGATTTTCTAGTGTTAAAATCAGTTTTGCTTTCCTGGAGTGAATCTGATTTGGACATGATTTATTATCTTTTTAAATGTTTTGCTGGATGAGATAAATCCCTAAAGTGTGCTTTCCAGGACCATGTGAAGAAAAATTAAGGTGGAAAGCTGGGAAGCAAGAGCCCTTGGCTAAGCATGTATTTCCCTTATGTTGCCTTGAATTTGTCATCTAACTAGCTACACTGCCTGAAATCTCACCAGAGAAGAGAAATCCCAAAGAGAAGTCTCTGTGTCACCAGGCCCCTCGTTATTTTTTTAAAATTATTTATTTACAGAAAGGGTCTCATTCTGTTGCCCAGGTTAGAGTGCAGTGGCATGCTCACAGCTTACTGAAGCCTGGACCTCCCGGGCTCAAGCAATTCTCCCACCTCAGTCTCCTGAGTAGCTGGGACTACAGGCACATGCCACCACGCCCAGCTAATTTTTGTGTTTTCTGAAGAGATGGGGTTTTGCCAATTGTTGAGGCTGGTCTTGAACTCCCAAAGTGTTGGGATTAGAGATGTGAGCCACTGCACCCAGCCCAGACCCCTCCGCTAAAGCAGAACACCCCACAGCAGTGTTAAGGGGCCAAGCCTCCTTAGTTTAATGAGACTATTTTCCTTCTAAATAGGACTCATTAGGACTCAGCCCCATTCAAAACATAAAACTGGTCATGGAAGGAGAAAAACCAGGAATTTTAGAATTTCTCCCAAACGCAGGTTGAGAAGGTCTATGAAGAGGCGATCCGGAGAGCCAGGCAGTGGGGCAGGTCAAAGGCAGCGCTCAGACCAAGCAGGGCAGGGCCTTTGGTCTCTGTTCAAATTTGAGGTGTAAGTTTCCCTGAATGTGACTTTGGGGCCTCCTGAATAGACAGACTGTTTTCCTCCAACAGCTGGGGGCACCTGAGACCTCGACCTGCACTCCTCATGGGCAATACCTCCAGAACACTGATGCCTCCCTTGCAGTTTTTATCAAATTCCTCCTTAAAATTTTATCAAATTTTAAGTGCCTTAAAAGGGCACTGGAGCTCTGAAAAGCAAGCCAGGCCCTGAGAACAGACAGACACAGTAACTGACACCAAGCCAGCTGACATATTTTATCTGGAAAATGCCTGAGCCAAAGCGAGCTCCTGGTCAAACACTGCACATTATCTGAAAACCAGGCCACCAGAACATGAGTCCAAAGAGGGCCATTGCTATATTGTTTCCTTCCTGTGGCTCTTGGGACTGCTGTATCCAGCAGGTCACCTGGCACTTTAGAGAAAGGGGGTACAGGAGAGACACGGAGAGTACAGCACAGGAGGAACACTCCATGTTCCACAGGAGGCCATGCTGCCCTGGAATTTAAAGTGCCACTCTGGGCCATTTGAATACCTTAGACTAACGAAGGATCCCCAGGCTAGGGGAATGAATGGTGTTGGGAGACCCTAGCAGAGAGTGGGATCTAGGTACTAGGAGAGAGTTCCCACCAGGCTGCCCACAGACCCTCCCTCTGGTTGCAAGTCCCTCAGGGAAGAAACAGAGGCTAATTGGTAAGCCATGAGGAGGGGCCTCCTCCCACAGAGGCCATCCCTTTTCTGGCACCCTCAAACCACTTCTGGAGCCTGGAATAAAGAGAATGCCGGCTGGGCGTGGTGGCTCATGCCTGTAATCCCAGCACTTTGGGAGGCCGAGGTGGGCGGATCACCTGAAGTCAGGAGTTCAAGATCAGCCTGGCCAACCTGGTGAAACTCCAGTTTCTACTGAAGATACAAAAAATTAGACAGGCATGGTGGTGGGTGCCTATAATCCCAGCTACTCAGGAGGCTGAGGCAGGAGAATTGCTTGAACCCAGGAGGTAGAGGTTGCAGTGAGCCGAGATTGTGCCACTGCACTGTAGCCTGGGCAACAGAGTGAGACTCTGTCTTAAAAAAAAAAAAAAAAAAGAGAGAGAGAGAATACGAATGACTATCAGAGCAAAGATTTCTCATGGGCCCTGATCTTAGCTATCATCTGAGGAACAGAGAAAAATAGTTATCTAAGAGGGAAAAATAAAAATAAAAACTAAAGCATTGTACTTATTTTCTTTCACATTTAATAACACAGAAAATAGTCACCTAACCTCACCAGCAATGAATAAAATACTTTCATTCTATCAGGCTCAACCAAAAAAGGGAATCTTTAATGGTGGGATTTCAAGTGTTTGCAAGCCTACGGGGAGCCATGGGGGAGTCAGCGAGGCCATCCCCTGCCCTGGACTACTTCCTAGAGGACCTCTACCCTGCATTTGGGCTGTAGCTGAGGACTGGGGTTTCTAGTACCTATGCACGCCGTGTGAGAATCTCTGATCCTCCTTCCCTACCCATGGCCAAAGTCTCAGGCCCTTCCAGTTCTGCTCATTCCTCAGGACTCAGACTCACCATGTCCCCCTAAGGTTCTCCCTGCTCAGGCCACAGTTGGTCAGAACATCCTGGTCCCATGCTCCCTGGTCAGGGCTCAGAGTACCCAGGTGCAGCTGGGCTGGCATCAGGACAAAGCCCTTTCCCCAGAGGCCAAGTCCGGCTGCACCTGACTTTGAGTGTAATGGCATATATTCATTAATATGCGTGACAGGGCCAGACGTGGTGGCTCACGCCTGTAATCCAAGCACTTTGGAGCCCAAGGCGGGCAGATAACCTGAGGTCAGGAGTTCAAGACCAGCCAGACCAACGTGGTGAAACCACGTCTTTAAAAAAAAAAAAATATATATATATATATA
>NW_022436946.1:59537621-59580804 GCF_009761245.1 Sapajus apella
ATATATATATATATATATATATATATATATCTGACAGATGGTTGGCTTTTCCCTAAGTTTAAAAAATATATTAACATCTAAAAAACATTTCACTAAAGCAAAACATACATGCAGAAAAGTGCACTCATTATAAGTGTACTGCTCACTAAATTCTCCTAAAGTGAACTTATCTGTGTAACCATCACCCAGCTCAAGGAAAAGGACAGGACCCCACAGACAAACTGGGTTTTAGAAGTGTTGCTGTAGGCCAGATGAAGTTCAGTGCTTGTTTCTGTGCTGGGTTTTCTCATACTTCTAATCTGACATGGCCTGACAAGGTTTCATTGTCCTTTGCTGTGATGTGACATTACACAGAAAACGCCTTGTCTCACACTGGGTTGAAGGCCTCTAGAGGGCTGGACCCCAGCTGTATGTTAGGGTCTCTGTAGACAGAGCCTGAATGACCAAATGAATCCAGACCTGGGCATACAGGTGTCCAGCCCGCAGTCGGAGGCTCTTAGGCCTCATTCTCTTTTTCAGATGTCACAGGAGGCCAAATGACCAGGGTCTCCAGTCAGGCACTAGAGCAACATTATTACCTCTACCCTACAGAGACAGTGCTGGGATGTAGAAAGTAATGATCAGCGCATCGATTCATCCAATAAGCATGGATTACACACCCACCTGGCCCAGGGATGGCACGTAAGGCAAACACAGTCCCTGACCTCGTGGAGAGAGCTCGGGCACCCAACAGGTCAGGAACTAGCAAGAAACCCTTATAGAATTCTAAGCCTCTGCCCTACCCTGCTCCAGTCCTGGCTCCCAGGGGGGAAGCTAACTGGGGCTGTCCCCAGCCCAGAGGTAGAGAGGAAGGTGCCTTAACCAGCTGTCTCTGCTCTTCTGCAGGCCCTGCCATCCCGGTGGGTGTGGACGTGCAGGTGGAGAGCCTGGACAGCATCTCCGAGGTGGACATGGTATGCAGCGCCCTCGGCTGGGCGGCCTCCAGTGAGAAAGCATGAGAGCTGTGGCGTGGTGGGGCTTGGTGGGGCAGGCTGTGCCCGTGTGGGCGGAGCGGGAGCTGGAGGTGATAAAATGGGCACTTGGAGGTCGGCCTGGGAGCAGTAATATCCAGAGGGGCATCTCAAGCTGCATGGGCAAAAATAACCTGTGGAGTTGGCTAAATGTAGGTTCCTGGGCCCCATTTCACACTTTCTGATTCAGAATCTCTCATTTTCAAGACACTCCACAAATAATGCGAGTGGTCAGATGAACCACACCTGGAGGGTACTGGAGTGGGCAGTTTCAGGCAGATATTGTGCAGCTCTCTGACGTTCAACTCCTGCTGCAAACGCAGTTCCCCTACTCACTCTGTGGCAGTGCCCCCCATTCCATGTCTACCCCAATTCTACCACCACAGGCCTGGGTGTCCTGCAGGGCTCACAGTGGAGGGGGCACCCCCCACCCCAAGGCCCCAGCCTCCTCTCTTCCTTCTTCTGTGTGCCTCTTTCAGTTTGCAAACTTCCTCTTTCTTCTGCCTCAAGGACCTTGAACATGCTCCGGCTTTGGCCCTCCCCACAGCTGCCTCCCTCTTATTCCTTCAGGCCCCCTGCTAAAATGAGGCTTCATCGAAGAGGCTTCCCTGACCTCCTGATCTAAAGAATTTCTGTTTTTTCTTCATAGCCTACTTCATCATTTCTAATTGTGCTATATGTTTATTTGAGGGGCTTTCTTGTATATTGGTTGTCTTCCATGCTTGACTATAAGCTCCATGAATGCAGTGACTTGTGTTTTTCTTTACCCCAGTATCTCTAAGTCTAGTCCAGTATGGCCCCCCCAGGAGCCCTCAAAATGTGTGGAGTAAATAAAAGTTGGGGGAGGCTCCACCTTCCAGCACTTGCATCCCATGGCAATGCTGTTGTGTGCCCTTGAAGGATGGGAGCTCCCCTGACTCCTAATCAACCCAGCACAGCAGAGCTGATATGACTGACGCGAAGGCTGTGCCCCCCGCCAATAGCTCCAGCACCCGGTAAAATATGGGGCCCAGATGTGACAGGTGCAGGTATGACAGTTTCCAAGATGCTAGATTGTACACTGCCAGCCCCCTGGCTATCAGCCCCTGATGTCCAACAGCTGAGCCCACTTTCAGAACCAGCTCTGTCTAGAACGGCCTGGCTGCCCTAAACTGAGTCAACCCAGATGCCTGCGCTAAGTGTGAAAACTTTTGCCCCGTATGGCTCAGGATCCCAGGGAGAGGTATCTAGAATGACCTGCCTCTCACATAGCAACCACCAACTGTGGGAAGGCAGGTGGACTCTGGCAGTAGGTAGGTAACATCCAAGGTAGCCATGCACCACTGGCATTTGTGAATCTGCACTTCCCCGGGCGATGACCTTCAGCTCCATGACCTAGAAGGGAAATAGCCAGAAAGGGCATTTGGCTGGTCTCTTCCTACTCATGTATTGGCTGCTCTCCTTGCATGTAGAAGGGGAGGTCCTGGCAGCTGCTGAGACTCTGGGGGCCAGGATCAGTCTAGGGACAGATTCTTATTCATGCACTATTGCGGTCCTCCCTCATTCTTTCCTCTCTTCCTGGGGCTCCGTCTGGGCCCGCCACAACCATGCACTCTTTCCACCCTTCCTCCACCCAGAAGAGGATCTTTTGGGCAGTTAGTTTTCTATTTGCACCTGTGTCAGCTCTGGCTATGGAGAAGGACCAAACTCTTAATTTAAGACATCAATCATGCAGGCAAAGAGACACATTCAAACAAGATCAGATATCAGGCAAAAATTACAGTAGATATGCAATTGCTCCCCCCCTTATCCATTTATCTCCCCAATCTTTCAACAAGCAAATATTTACTGAGTGTCTACTATGACCTTTGCCAGGTACTAAATTCTATGGTGAATGGGGATTCAATGGCAGGCAAGATACAATTTTTCCTTTAATGAGCTTACAAGCCTAATGGCAAGAATCCTCCTAAGAGGGATGTTCGACTATCCACGTTTCTGGAAGTGACCACTAAGCTGAAATGGAATGGTTAGCCAGTGGGTAAGGAACCATGTGTGCAGAGGTCTAAATGAGAGAGAGCAGAGCTTTGGAGAAATCCTTCCCCACTGACACAGGGCCAGGCTGCCAGTGTCACAGCTGCAGTTTTCATTTGCAAAGGCTGAGGGGCTGGTTGCTCAGTCTCCAGGGCTCCAGCCACATGATACATAAAAGTGAGCCATTCTCTTTTCAACTGCACGGTGCCATCATGCCACAGGGCTGCAGAACTGTCACCTCTGAATCTGGAGGCTGAGCCTGAGATGTCCATCACAGTAGTGGATTATGGGTCGATTGTAAGGAAGGAAACTTTCTAAGCCATTTCTGTCTGGTCTTCCCCCCGCTCCCACAGGACTTCACTATGACTCTGTACCTGCGGCATTACTGGAAGGATGAGAGGCTCGCTTTCTCCAGTGCCAGCAACAAGAGCATGACCTTCGATGGTCGGCTGGTGAAGAAGATCTGGGTCCCCGACGTCTTCTTTGTTCACTCCAAAAGGTCATTCACACATGACACCACTACTGACAACATCATGCTGAGGGTGTTCCCCGATGGACACGTGCTGTACAGCATGAGGTAGCTGTCCAGGGCCATGGTTCCTTTGTCTAGTGCTGTTACAGTATGTGTGGTCAGGCCCTTTGGCCCTGAAGACTGTCACTACACTTGGGTCTGTGGGTTCCTGGATGGGATGAGCCTTTTGATGCCAGTCAGAGCTGTCTAAAGATGATGTAGCCACCCCAGCAGGGGGGTGACTTCCCCATCATTGGGAGTCTTAAGCTTGGGTGAGAAGACTACTTTGGCCTGAATGAGTCGATGGAGACAATGAGCTTCCACATACTGTGCCTTCCGTTCCCAGAGAGTATGCGATTCTAGGTGATTGGTAATAAAGATTTTTAAAAAACACTCCAAAAAGAAAAAGTCGGGCACGGTGGCTCATGCCTGTAATCCTAGCACTTTGGGAGGCTGATGCGCGCCAATCACCTGAGATCGGGAGTTCGAGGCCAGCCTGAGCAACATGGAGAAACCCCGTCTCTACTAAAAATACAAAATTAGCTGGGTGTGGTGGCTCATGCCTATAATCCCGGCTACTCACTTGGGAGGCTGAGGCAGGAGAATCACTTGAACCCGGGAGACAGAGGTTGCAGTGAGCTGAGATTGCGCCATTGCACTCCAGCCTGGGCAATAAGAGTGAAACTCCATCTCAAAAAAAAAAAAAAAAAAAAGCTACTGTGTATTGAGTGCTATTGCAGAGTGGCTTCTGGAGCATGGGGAGTTATGTAAGCAGACATACTTCACATTTTTAAAAACGAATTTTTTTTCTTACTTGTCACTGACAAAGCTCATTGTCCCACATCCCCTGGTCTGCTCGTACAGTCCACCAGAATGCAGTGCTGATATTTGACACTTCTGGCCTTGGGTGGGAGTTGGGAGGGGGCCTCCCAGGCACCTCTGGAGGAGTTGGCCCTGCTGGCTGAGGGCAAAGCCCAGAAAGAGGCACAGGAGAGAGCCATTAGCAGCCAGTACCCCCAGTGGCTGGGGGTAGGGCTCATCAGCCCAGTACCGGGGATCTGGCAGAGCACTAACACTCCACTACAGAAGACAAAACTCTAGAAGTTAAGGTTCTATAACTCAGATAACTATATTTCCAAACGTCTGCAGCAGATGTGAGGAGGCAGCTTCTCTCAGTTGTGTGCCGTGCCTTCTTGCTCTGGGCAGATGTAGGAGCCAATAACTCCCTGCATAAGCCAATATGTGACTCTGGGTTCTCTAGGATTACGGTCACTGCCATGTGCAACATGGACTTCAGCCACTTTCCCCTGGACTCCCAGACCTGTTCTTTGGAGCTGGAGAGCTGTAAGTATCCGCATTCCTAATTCCCTCGCCTTCTTTCCTCTCTGATCTTTGTGCCATTTTAGGAATCATGAGACTGAGCACTGCCTGCCAGCGTCAAGACCTATTTACTTCTGGGCTGGCATAGGATTTCCCTGTCGCTTCACCTTGCATGAGAAGCAAAGGAGTCAGATTAACTTGTTTTCCTCTTCCCAAAGATGCATATACAGATGAAGATCTGATGCTGTACTGGAAGAATGGGGATGAATCCCTAAAAACAGATGAGAAGATCTCCTTGTCTCAGTTTCTGATTCAGAAATTTCATACAACTTCCAGACTGGCCTTCTACAGCAGCACTGGTAGCTATCTTTCGCCACAATCTGATTCAAATGCACAAGAAAGCACATTTGAGTTCTTCTTCAGCCATAACCCCAAGGAAAATAACGTTGTGTGTGTGTTTTGTTTTTTGTTTTGAGACAAGGTCTCACTCTGTCTCCCAAGCTGGAGTGCAGTGGCGAGATCACGGCTCACTGCAGCTTCAACCTCCCAGGTTCAGGTGATCCTCCCACCTCAGCCTCCTGAGTAGCTGGGACTACAGGCATATGTCACCATGCCCAGCTAACTTTTTAAATTTTTTGTAGAGATGAGGTCTTACTGTGTTGCCCAAGCTGGTCTCGAACTCCTGGACTCAAGTAATTCTCCTCCCTCGGCCTCCCAAAGTGCTGGACTGCAGGAGTAAGCCACCATGCTCAGCCTAAATTTTGATTATTAAAATAATGTAGCCTGGGTGCTATGGCTCGTGCCTATAATCCCAACAGTTTGGGAGGCTGAGGTGAGGATTTCTTGAGCCCAGGAGTTAGAGGCTGCAGTGAGATATTATTGTGCCACTACACTCTGGCCTGGGTGACAGAGCAAAACCCTGTGTCTACAAAAAATAGACTTTTGAGTTGTCTACTTTTAGGCTGTATACTTTCGGATTATTAATTAAAAGTGATTGCAAAAACTGCAATTACTTTTGCACCAACCTAATGATAAAATAAAATAATGCATAGTCTTACAAAATATAAATAGCACTTAAAAGCAGAATGCAAAGAGGGAAGAAGATGTTATCCTCTGAAATACCATCACCAGAGGTGATCACTCCTAACAATTTAGAAAACACTCGGCAAGAAATCTTGCTTTAATTGTGTAATTTTACAATGGAGTCAGATTTTATGTGCTATTCTGTAACTTGATTTGTTCTGTTTAATATATGGATGGATAGCTTTCTGAGGAAATGTATTTATTGCCTATATTGAGATCTGTAGAGTCATTTTAATGCTTAGTATAACCTCGTCTCAGACCCTGGGCCCTGTCTGAAGTTTTAAGAGGAATGATTTGCCAGCTTTTCTCTAATCTCACTATTAACTGTTGCGTAAGCTTCCTAGGGCTACAGTAACAAAGTACCACATACTGGGTACTTCACACAATAGAAGTGCATTCTCTCATAGCTCTGGAGGCCTGAAGTCCAAGAGCCATGCTCCTCACGAGGGCTCTAGGGAAGGATCCTTCCTGCCTCTTCCTAGCTTCTGGTGGTTGCCAATAGTTTTTGGTGTTCTAAAACTACAGCTGCCTCACTCTGTCCACCATCACGTGGCCTCCCTGTGTCTCTGTGTTCTTCACATGGTATTTTTTTTTTTTTTGAGATGGAGTCTTGCCCAGGCTGGAGTGCAGTGGCAGGATCTCAGCTCACTGCAACCTTCGCCTCCCAGGTTCAAGCAATTCTCCCACCTCAGCCTCCTGATTAGCTGGGATTACAGATGTGCACCACAATGCCTGGCTAGTTTTTTTTGTTTGTTTTTTTTAGTAGAAACAGGGTTTTACCATGTTGGCCAGGCTGGTCTCGAACCAGGTGATCTGCCTGTCTTGGTCTCCCAAAGTGCTGGGATTATAGTTGTGAGCCACCGTGCCCGGCCCTTTACATGATATTCTCCTCTCTGTGTGCCTAGGTCCACATTTCTCTCTTCTACCAGGATACCAATCATTGGATCAGGGCCCCCCCAATCCAGCGTGAATTCTTTTACTTTGATTACAACTGCAAAGACCCTATTTCCAAATAAGGTGACATTCACAGGTGCTGGGAGTTAGGACTCCTCACACAACGTCCCTTTAATTCAGCAGGTGATCACCGAGGATCTCCTTGAGTGAGGGCTGCGTAGGGCCTGAGGGGAAAGAGAGAAGCCCAGATCTTGGTTCTTGGCCTCAAAGATTTTTCAAGGCATTGAGTGGAAGTCCCACAGAAAGGAAATGCTCAAGATATGCAGGAGTATAGATCTAAGTGCTAAAATGTTTGTGTAAACAGTGAACGATTTAGGTTTTGGAAAGAGAGAGACCTGAATCACGAATGGCTAGAAAGACTAAGAAAGGCCCTGTGGAGGGACTGAGTGTGAACTGGACTGCTGGATGGGGGAAACGAGGCTCGGGGATGAGAGTGAGCAGGTGGGCTGAGGCCCAGGACTCTTGGCCGAGCTGCACAAGCGGAGTCTCGGGAGCCTTACGGAAGTTAATGAGTCAATCAGGCTGAGCTGGGGACCTAGGCATGGGCACATTTTAAAAGATCCCCAGGCGCATAGCAGCACTATTCAAAAAAGCCAAAAGGTGGAAACAACCCTAGTGTCTATGGACAGATGAATGGATACACGAAATGTGGCATAGACATGAAGGGACAAAATTATGATTCAGGCCAGGTGTGGTAACCCACACCTGTAATCTCAGCACTTTGGGAGGCCGAGGCGGATCACTTGAAGTGAGCAGCTCAAGAACAGCCTGGCTAACAGGGTGAAACCACATCTCTATTAAAAATACAAAAAAAATTAGCCGAGGATGGTGGTGCATACCTGTAATCCCAGCTACTCAGGAGACTGAGGCAGGAGAATCACTTGAACCCTGGAGGTGGAGGATGCGGTCAGCCAAGATTGCATCACTACACACCAGCCTGGGCAACAGAGCAAGACTGTCTCAAAAAAAGAAAGAAAGAAATTATGATTCATGCCACAATATGGATAAATTTTGAAAACACTGCTAGGTGTGAAATCAACCACAAGAGAATATATATTGTATGATTCCACTTACATGAGTTACCTAGAATAGGCAAATTCACAGAGATAAAAGTAGAGGCCAGGCTAGGTAGCTTATGTTTGTAATCCCAGCATTCTGGGAGGCCAAGGCTGGAGGATCACTTAAGGCCAGGAGGTCAACACCAGCCTGGGCAACAGAGCGAGACCCTGTCTCTATTTTTAAAATAAGATTAAAATTAGCCAGGGGCCAGCCATCGTGGCACATGCCTATAATCCCAGCACTTTGGGAGGCTGAGGTGGGCAGGTCACCCCAAGTCAGGAGTTCAAGATCAGCCTGGCCAACATGGCGAAACCGTCTCTACTAAAAATACAAAAATTAGCCAGGCATGTAAAAATACAAAAATTAGCCACACTCCTGTAATTCCCAGCTACTCAGGAGACTGAGACAGGAGAATTGCTTGAACTCAGGAGGCGGAGGTTGCAGTGTGCCGAGATTGCACCACTGCACTCCAGCCTGGGTGACAGAGTGAGACTTTGTCTCAAAAAAAAGAAAAAAATTGGCCAGGCATGGTGACACATGCATGCGGTCCTAGCTACTCAGGAAGCTGAGGAGGGAAGAATGCCTGAGCCCAGGAGTTTGAGGCTGCAGTGAGCTATGATTGTGCCCTTGCACTCCAGCCTGGGCAATGAAGCGAGACTTGTCTCTATTCAAAAGAGAGAAAGAGAGAGAGAGAGAGAGAGAAATAGAATAAAGTTTCCCAGAACTCATGGGAGGGGGAATGGAGAGTTATTGTTCAATGAGTGCAGAGTTTCTGTGTGGGATGATGAACAAGTTCTGGCAATGAATGGTGCTGATGGTTGTACCATATTGTGAATACTATGCTTGGTGCCAGTGACCTGTACACTAGGCTGGCCCTGGAGGCCTGGGTTGAACCAAGTGCAACTGACTCTGAGGTTTTGGAGAAGTCACTAAGAGTCTCATTTTCTCATGTCCCAAATGTCAGACTTTAGAATCATGTGAACAGCCTATTTCTTTTTGTGACAGGTGTGGAGATTGGGTGATAAAGGGTTAGGGTCTCACAATAAAGGTGACAATTTCACAATAAAGATGACAGTGACCAGACCCTAGCTCTCCCAGCTCCTGCCTCAGTGGTACTGGCCTCAACAAAACAGAACAACTCTAACCTCTTATGCTCTTGAGCAGCAAGTCACTCAAGAAATGTGGTTGTAATTTGCAAAAAACAAACACAAAACAAGCAATTATAGCCTGGGTGACATGGCAAAACCCCTGTCTCTACCAAAATACACACACACACACACACACACACACACACACACACACACACACAAATCAGCTGGGCATGGTGGCATGTACCTGCAGTCCCAGCTACTCAGAAAGCTGAGGTGGGAAGATCGCTTGAGCCCAGGAGGTTGAGGCTGTAGTGAGCTGTGAGCGTGCCACTGCACTCCAGCCTGGGCTACAGCGTGAGACCCTGTCTCAAAAACAAACAACCAAAAACCCAAACAACTAAAACTTCCCTTCTGTTTAGTTCTGCCCTTCCCCAAAATGCTGTGAAGAAAAGTTAGGTAATACCAACTGAGATCGTAAATGTACTAGAATTGGCAAGATAATTAGGTATAGGAGAAAGGGCTTATATTTTGGAAAAGAAAGGTATTATATTAAGCCAGTCATTAATTTCAACTTTATGTTGCTGACGAGAGCCATGCCAGTGAAAGATGGGCTCCCAGGGACAGAGTTTGCTTTTACTTCTTAGATGGAACCTCACTGGCTTCTTCCTGTGTCCCCCAGGCTGGTACAACCGTCTGTACATTAATTTCACGTTGCGTCGTCACATCTTCTTCTTCTTGCTCCAAACTTATTTCCCCGCCACACTGATGGTCATGCTGTCCTGGGTGTCCTTCTGGATCGACCGCAGAGCTGTGCCTGCCAGAGTTTCACTGGGTAAAAGCATTTCATAAGGTGTGGTAGGGTGGTTATTTTTTCAACTTATCACTATATTTTTAAAAAGTAAAAATTATTATTTCAAGTTCTTAACTGATGAGCTGTCAGAGTCAGAAGGAGCAACTTCTCCTGTTTCTTGCCTTCACCATCTAGATGCTGGTCTCAGTTTCCCCTACATTATGAGAGCCAAAGGGACCTAAAACAACGTCAACTGTGATTACATCACGTGAGAAAGATTCGGGGTTAGACTTCAACAAGCGTCAGTATCAGAGCTCCATACTTAGATAAATAAGATGATTCTGCAAATGCCAACAATTCCTTCTGTAATTACAAAAACTTCATTTGCTGGCCTTTTAGACAGACTGCGGGCTTGGAGGCAGGCCCAGAATATGAGATTTCTGGGAAAAGGAGGGCCATGTTCCCTGGAGCTGTGGTGTAGACTTTCACAGACCCTGAATTCCATAGTAAAAGTTTACAACATGTCATTGTAAACTTAGACAAGATCAGGCTAGGCTTTGAGAAATATGATGGTTTAAGCAGCAAGACAGAGTGAAGAAGAATCCCGCACGACGGGCCTCTGGGAATTTCCACAGCCTTTAAGGACTTAGTAAGCCTGGCTTAGATGAGGGAGTGTGTGTCTATTCCTTGAAGTTTGGGAGAATTCCTTCAGAGGTGCCCCTTAGTCGCTGTCTTTAATTCCACATGAGAACAGGTCCTCTCCTTGTCAGCCACATCACAGAAGCACAGTCTTTAAGGTGCTTGAAGTAAAAGGAGACAAGCAGCGAGCTGGCTCCGGGGAGAGGAGGCCTGGCGGCTGGAGGGGCAGATCGTCGCCGCTCTCCGAGGCGGAAACACATCTGGGAATTTCTCATGTGGTGTAACAGACAGAGTGTGAAATCGGGGCTTAGTGAGACGCGGGGGCCGTTCAGCCGCCCAACGATCGCCGGCTGTTGCAGGTATCACGACGGTGCTGACCATGACCACCATCATCACGGGCGTGAACGCCTCCATGCCGCGCGTCTCCTACGTCAAGGCCGTGGACATCTACCTCTGGGTCAGCTTTGTGTTCGTGTTCCTCTCGGTGCTGGAGTACGCGGCCGTCAACTACCTGACCACCGTGCAGGAGCGGAAGGAACGGAGGCTGCGGGAGAAGGTGAGAGGGCTCCTTCGGCCCTTGCCTAAGTCCGTGCCACTCGGTGAAAATGAAGGTCGGCTGGGCGCGGCGCAGACGCAGGGGGGGCATGCAGAAAAAGATGTTTGTGCAAAAGGAGGCGGATCTTGTTTTAGAATAGGTTCTGGCTTCTAACCCGAAGGATTCCAGAAAGCAGAAGGCCTTTGGACAGACTAGGAGCAGGAAGGCTTGGGTCTTAGACTCAACTTTGCCACCTATGCTGAGCCTCAGTTTCCTCACCTCTAAAAGAGATTGCAGAACACTCACCTCTACCGTAAGAGTCACATGAGATAATGTATGTGAAAGTTGTTTCGATCTTACACATACATCAGGATCTAGACAAACAAATTGTCCCTATTATTACTGAACGTGTCTAGGGACAATGTCTCCCTGTCTTATGACCAGAGAAGGGGGAGTTCTAGAACAAAAAATGCCTTTATTTATCAGTGCTCAGTGAAAATTCAGCCACAGTAAGGACTAAAGCTAAATATTTTATATATTTTTCTTTAAAAAAATACTTTTTGGGGGAAATAGGGGAGAGACAGCAGGGGGTGGGGAGCTGGGGAGGGATAACATGGGGAGAAATGCCAGATATAGGTGATGGGGAGGAAGGCAGCAAACCACACTGCCATGTATGTACCTGTGCAACCATCTTACATGTTCTTTACGTGTACCCCAAAACCTAAAATGCAATTTAAAAAAAAAAAGAAAAAAAACTTTTATGTGTGGATGTAGCAGAAAATTGGAAGTAATATACTATCGGCTGGGCATGGTGGCTCACGCCTGTAATTCCAGCACTTTGGGAGGCTAAGGTGGGCAGATCACCTGAGGTCAAGAGTTCAACACCAGCCTGGCCAACATGGTGAAACCCTGTCTCTACTAAAAATACAAAAATTAGCTGAGCATGGTGGCACACACATGTAATCCCCACTACTTGGTAAGCTGAGGCAGGAGAATCATTTGAACCTGGGAGGTGGAGGTTGCAGTGAACCAAGATCACACCAATGCACTGCAGCCTGGGCAACAGAGCAAGACTCTGTCTCAAAAAAATAATAATGAAAAAAGAAATACTATGCCATCTATGCTGTACTGTACTATATTATACTACAGTTGATCCTTGAACAAGGCAGGGGTTGGGGTGCTGACCCCTTGTGCAGTAGAAAATCCAAGTATAACTTTTGATTCCTCCAGAGCTTAACTACTAATGGCCTCATATTGACTGGAAGCCTTATTGATAAGGTAAACAGTCGATTAACACATATTTTATATGTTATATGTATTATAAAATGTGTTCTTACAATAAAGTAAGCTAGAGAGAAAATGTTAAGAAAATCATAAGGAAGAGAAAATATCTTTACAATTCATGAAGTGGAAGTGGATGGTCATAAAGGACTTCATCCTCACCATCTTCACTCTCAGTAGGCTGAGGAGAGGGACGAAAAAGAGCCTTTGGTCTCACTGTCTTCAGGGTGGCAGAAAATCTAAGTGGATCTGTATAGTTCAAACCTGTGTTGTTCAAGGGTCCACTGTATACTATGAGATAGAATGCAACTGGGAGATTTTACAAAGCCATACTCACGAGCCTTTGGCACAGCGAGGCAGTCTTTTTCATTCATAGTCAGATTCTTTTTTTTTTTTTTTTTTTGAGATGGAGTTTTGCTTTTGTTGCCCAGGCTGGAGTGCAGTGGCACAATCTTGGCTCACTACAACCACCGCCTCCCAGGTTCAAGTGATTCTTCTGCCTCAGCCTCCCACGTAGCTGGGATTACAGGCATGCACCACCGTGCCCAGCTAATTTTGTATTTTTAGTAGAGACAAGGTTTCGCTATGTTGGACAGGCTGGTTTAGAACTCCTGACCTCAAGTGATCCACCCTCCTTGGCCTCCCAAAGTGCTGGGATTACAGGTGTGAACCACGACGCCCCATAGTCAGACTCTTATTCATTTTAGTGTTAGGTCAGTGCAAAAGTAATGGCATAAGCTGTAATTACTTTTGTACCAACCTAATAGTAAATAAATAATGCTGACTCGCTACCTAATCATTGCCAATCACTGCACTAATCAAAGTGGGTGTTCATCTAAAAGCTGTGGAGATAAATGGACATGAAAATCTCACATTGATGCACAACTGGGCGGCCATTAGCCTTTTAGCATAAAGGAGCTTTTAAAGTTAAAATAATTTATTTTGCCATGTAATGCCATTTTAGTCAATGGGACATTTACATTTTAAGAAAAGAGAATATGTTGCCTTTTTGAAAATTGTCTTTCAACACCTGCATTATACCTGTCAAGTATTTCCACAAAGTCTCTGTTAACTTAAAAAAAAATCAGAAATTTATAAATTTAAAAAAGGAGACTTTATTTCTTATAAAGGATTACAGTCTACAAGGTAGCTCCTGCAGGCTGGGAAGTGCCGCCTCCGGTAGAGACCTGGAAACAGGTACTTTGAAGGAGGAGGTGTTGGAGTAGGAACTTTATGCTGAGTATGGCTAAACATACATATTCAATAGATTATGAATATTTCATAAATATTTCAACAGATTTGTGAATATTTACGATCTTAATCCTGACACATGCCTATTGAACAAATGTACATGTAACATACAACCCATGTTCACCTTGGGGTGGAGACTTAACATTTCAATGTATTACAATTAGACCCTATATGCAAAAGAGACACAAAGGCACTCAAGTGAACAGCCTCTGTAAACTGACCAGGACTGGTCCATGGTTGATGGTCTTATCAAGCAAAGGTTCCTAAAATCACTCTCTTGTCCAATCAAAACTATAGTTATGTCTGGTGGAACAGGGGCTGGGGGGTTTGTCAGTCAGTGTCGGATGGTTGGAGAGCTGCAAATTTTTTTTTTTTTTTTTTTTTAATACAGGCTCTGGCCCTGTCACCCAGGCTGGAGTGCAGTGGTGTGATCTCAGCTAACTGCAGCCTCCATCTCCCGGGCTCAAGCTGTCCTCCCTCCTCAGCCTCCTGAGTAGCTGGGACCACAGGCATGCACCACCACGCCAAGGCTAGTTTTTGTATTTTTAGAAGAGATTGGATTTTGCCATGTTGCCAAGACTGGTGTCAAACTTCTGAAGTCAAAGCCATCTGCCTACCTTGGCCTCCCAAAATGTTGGGATTACAGGTGTGAGCCACTGCATCAGCCCCAAATTTTTTTAACATTGCTTATCTCGAGGCCAGTGCTTGTTTAGCTGCTAGAGAAAAAGAAAAACCTTGTAGCAGTGAGAACACAGTGTCTTCTTTAAGTGCAGGGGTATGTGACTTAACTCAGGCCTCTAATGGCCTTAGGTAATGCTTGTAATTTGGTATCTTATGGCCATAAATTATCAGGGACATAGATGAAGCTGGAAACCATCATTCTCAACAAACTAACACAATAACAGAAAACCAAAAACCGCATGTTCTCACTCGTAAGCAGGAGTTGAACAATGAGAACATATGGACACAGGGAGGGGAACATCACACACTGGGGCTTGTTGGGGGTGGGGAGCTAGGGAAAGGATAGCATTAGGAGAAATACCTAATGTAGATGATGGATTGATGGGTGCAGCAAACCACCATAGCACATGTATACCTATGTAGCAAACCTGCACATTCTGCACATGTGTATCCCAGAACTTAAAGTATAATACAAAAATATTAAAAAAAAGAAAAATCTAGAAAAGGTAAAAAAAAAAAAAAATCTGTTCTGTCTTATGATCTGTATTTCAGCATTAATGCTGGTCAGTTGTGTCTAGACCCCAAAAGGAAAAAGGAAAACAAGGTGTGTTTGACATCTTGTCCCATCATGACTGGGAGCTCAGTTTTTAAGGTTTCTCTGGGGTCCCCTTGACCAAGAGGAGGGTCCATTCAGTCAGTTTAGGAGGTTAGAATTTTATGTTTAGTTTACATCTCCAAATATATTATACTAGATTGCTTATTTTAAAGCTCTTTTTTACTTCAGAAAATTTACTTGTTTAAACTTTCATTACCTAATGTAGGTACACTGATCATTGTCACAGGCCTTTGGACTATATTTAAACACTTTTGATTTACAAATCATTAGACTTTCCTGTATAGAGCAGTTGAAAAAATAGCAAAGCCTTCATCTGACAAATAGGGGGCTCACTAACGTTCACCAGCACAACTTGCCTGTTTCCATAGCAGGTCCTGATCTTTGCCAGCAATTGTATGACCTTATTTAAAGAGGCAAGGAAGTCATCTATGGAAAGAGCCCTGGGGCCCCTAAGTCTCCCCGTCCGTCTGTGTGGTAACAGACATTGGGAGGTGAGAGCTTGTACTCTGCTGTTGTCAAATGTAGGATATAAGGCCAGGAAGCATCGTTGCTGGAGTGCAAACAGTGGTGAGAAGACACACACTCTCTCTCCTGCTGCCTCACAGAGAAACCAATATTTACGGTCATTGAAATGGTTCCCAATAGAGCTGAGGTTCCTAAGGGAAGCCACGGAGTACCTGCCCTGGAATCACCTCCTAAGTCTATTAAAAATAGATTCCCCGGCCACACCCTAGGTCTACTGATTCAGAATCTGAGGATGGCACCCTGAAATCAACATTTTAAGCAAGCTCCCAGGTGATTCCGATGCTCACTGAAGTGTGACTTCCACTCTGTAAAGGGAAAAGCTGCCTGGAACTCGACAGGTCCACCCCTGGTTTGAATGGCAGACAAGTGCAGGCATGACCACACGGGAGCACGTGGGAGCCCAGGGCCTGCCTCCCCTCAGCTGCTCCAGTGCTTTGGCTGATTAGCCAGACCTTGCCTGACATGCCAGGAGCCACTTCCTCTTTCTTAGAAACAAGCTGATCTGTGTGGCATTTCCTGATTTGAACTCAAAATCTTAGGAGAAAAGTCTGTTTTCATTTTAGCAGAAAAATATTCAGTTTAGAGCAAGGAGAAGAAGTAAAGACCTGTTCCTTAAATAAATAAATAAATAACTCTTCATTATAATATCACACAATTTTATCAGTTTGGGTGTGATTATATCTAAATGCAAAGAGTTGAATAGGGCTGGGGATGGTGGTACACGCCTATAATCCCAGCACTTTGGGAGGCCAAGGCAGATGGATCCCTTGAACCCAGGAGTTCACAACCAACCTAACTTGGTGAAATCTCATCTGTACAAAAAACACAAAAATGAGCTAGGTGTGGTGGCATGTGCCTGTAGTCCCAGCTACTGGGGAGGTCAAGGTGGGAGGATCCCTTGAGCCCAGGAGGTGGAGGCTGCAGTGAGCCGAGATGGTGCCACTGCACTCTAACCTGGGCAATAATAAAGCAGGACCCTATCTAAAAAACAGAGAGAGAGAGAGAGAGAGAGAGAGAGAGAGAGAGAGAACCTCTTACTGACCTTTTATCCCTAACTCCCTTATATCTATGAGTCTATGTTAATTATTCAAGAATTGTTGGCCAGGCGTGGTGGCTCACGCCTGTAATTCCAGCACTTTGGGAGGCAGAGGCAGGTAGATCACTTGAGGTCAGGAGTTTGAGACTAGCCTAGCCAACATGCTGAAACCCCATCTCTACTAAAGATACAAAAAATTAGCTGGGTAGCGTGCTGCACACCTGTAATCCCAGCTACCCAGGAGGCTGAGGCAAGACAATCACTTGAACCCAGGAGGAGGAGATTGCAGTGAGCTGAGATTGTGCCACACTGTACTCCAGCCTGGGAGATAGAGTGAGACTTCCATCTCAAAAAAAAAAAAAAAAGATGTTACTGATGGAACAAGATACAAAAAATAATAATGAAACAATCATGCCTGATGGAAAAAAAAAAGCCCCCTAAACCCCAAACAATTTCTTCAAGGATAAGAATACTTCAAGCCATTATAATTCTGCATAAAACCATTCATCTATTTTTGCATTCTAAAGCTTAATGATATTCATCTGAGAGTTTCAGGATCCATAACAATAAGAGGCAGGTTCTGAAACTTCATTGTTTTGCTTTCCCAGATGGGAAAATAGAGGCACTGAAGGGCTGAGAGCCAGGTCAGAAACAGATTAAAATCAGCGCCAGTTGGCTGTGTCAGGTGGGCCTCCTCTGTCAACACCAAACTTCCAGGCACCAGTGGAAGCCCGCTCTCCACTGACAACTATAGGGAGAGGTCAAGTGAAACCATTTCCTTCCTTCCCACTTAGAATGTCTTGTAAATATTTCCATACTTGCAGAACTATTAAAAGAATAGGGTAATGTGCATTCAGGTACCCAGCACCTAGATCCAACATTGCTAACATTTTGCCATTTTTGTGTAGCAAAAACTGCACCAACAGATACATGTTTATATGGAGAAAATGTGTTAGGCATTCATTTTCTGAACGACTGTACATTCAGAAAATGAATGCCTAACACGTTTTCTCCATATAAACATGTGTCTGTTGGTGCAATTGAACTGTCTAAAAATATATTGCAAATACCACGACCCTTAACTTCTTAAATGTGACTTTTTAAGGTAAGGACACTCTTCTACCTCATCATCTTTTTTTTTTTAAAAAAAAGAGACAGGGTTTTGCTCTGTCACTCAGCCTGGAATGCAGTGCTGTGATCACTGCTCACTGTAGCCTCAACCTCTTGAGCTCAAGTGATCCTCCTGCCTCAGCCTCCTGAGCAGCTAGGACTACAGGTGCATGCCACCATGCCTGGCCAATTATTATTATTTTTTTTTTTTTTAGTAGAGAAGGAGTCTCACTATGTTTTCCAGGCTGGTCTTGAAATCCTGGCCTCATGTGATCCTCCTGCCTTGACCTCTCAAAGTGATGAGATTATAGGCATAAGCCACTGTGCCTGGCTCCTAATCATCTTTTGATTCACGCACAGAAAGGTGGAGTCCTGCAGCTGGAATCAGACTATATGGACTTAAAGTCCTGCTCTGACACCAGCTGTGTGGTCTCAGAATCATATAGTTTTCTGGGACCTAGTTTTTGCCCCTGCAATTGAGGGCATTTGGACTAGATCAGTGGTTCTCAATTCTGGCTACACTGTAGAATAATCTGGGAATTTTAAATTAATTGCTCTAATGTGCAGCCTGGGCATGGCCAGTTTAAAGAGCTGCACAGATGATTCTAATATGCAGCCAGGGTAGAATATCGCTGGACTAAGTAACCTCTGGAGATTTTGTAGTTCTGTCTTTCTGTGGCTCTGAGTAGCAATGTGGCTTTTCTCTTGGACCAGGCGCCTTGCTCTGCCACTTCACAAGGTTTAATGATATTCTTTGTGCTTGCTGCCCATAGTTCCCATGCATGTGTGGAATGCTCCATTCAAAAACCATGATGCTGGATGGAAGCTACAGTGAGTCTGAAGCCAACAGCCTGGCTGGGTACCCCAGAAGCCATATCCTGACGGAAGAAGAAAGGCAAGACAAAATAGTGGTCCACCTGGGCCTGAGTGGTGACGCCAACACTGCCAGAAAGAAGGGGCTCCTGAAGGGCCAGATGGGTTTTCGTATCTTCCAGAACACCCATGCCATTGACAAATACTCCAGGTTGATATTCCCTGCCTCCTACATATTTTTCAACTTAATTTATTGGTCAGTGTTTTCCTAGGGCCTCCAAGGCTGTTCCTAGAAGAAGGCATAGACATGAAGGGGCCTGGCCAGTCATGGACAGATGGACTTATTGACCACACACCCCTCACCAGACAGAGCAGCAGCTGCTGGACCACCCTGAGCAGGACCCATCTCTCAGAGGAGCCCAGGAGCCCTCCAGCTGCCCTGACCCTGGACCTTGTGAGGTTGCTCTTTGTTCATTCTGTGTCTCACGTCACACTTCATGTCTCTCTGGGACCGCCGTCTTCTGTTCTTGTGTGTGAACTAGTTCACAAGAACTCTCCTCCTATAAACAAGGACTCAAATGCCTTCCAGACATTCTTAGATCCTCAGGATGCCTAGGATTCAGTTATGGAGGGTAAAGAAAAAACCGGAGGGCAAGCGTAGGGGCATTCTGGATAGGAGACAGGAAATTAGGAACAAACCTCCCCTGTAAACGCATACAACTGGATCAAGTGCCTGTCTAGAAGGAAAAAGAGCTCAGATCCCAGACAGGAAATGATTTGGCCTATGGGAGTATGGCAACCCACAGGATTTTGCAATATTAGAGAAGAGTATTCATATAACCATCCATTCAACCATTTATTAAATATCGAGGTCCCACTCTGCACCAGGTACTGTGGAAATGAAAAAAACAGTCTCTTTCCTTAGGGATCTTATCTGAGCTGTGCTCATTCTACATGTGGCGTGATGTGCTCCTGCTCTTTCCCCTCCCTCAACCCCCCTTTCCCCACAGACCCATTCTGTTTGCTGTTGCTTTTACTCTTAGGCATATAAGGCAGTGTCCAGGAGAGACAAGGTACAGAACCTTCAACTGTCCTCCTCCAGTGGAGTTACGCAGACAGCACTGATTTTTCCCAGCAATGATGATGCCTGGCGACGTGCATGGAGTATTGCCAGCCAGGGAAACTCACCCAAGCTCACCAAAATGTACAGTTTTTTTTGTTGGCGTTGGCCATGGATTTATGGCTGATTGCCCACATGGCTGACTATAGTCTTTAGCCCCACCAGAAGTTGAGCTGGTACCTTGAGGTCCAGGGCACCCATCATAAATCACACTGCTGGCATTGACTATCTGGTGTGGTCCAAGGCCCCAGTACACAAAGACCCTCTGTCACGCAGGATATCCCAAGGGCATAGAGGTTCCCTTCCAGGGGTTGGGGCCAAGGTTCAAACAACCTTTATTTGGGCAAGGTTAGTCCTTTACTACACAGCAACTCTTGTCAATTCCTTATCATTAATATTAATTGCAGTGTTACTATTATATATTCAGGCAATAAACATTTTAAAATATCTCTGCACTAAGTATAGTGGGGTCCAAATGAAGAATAAGAATAGTCAAAGCTCTCAGAGAAGGAACTAGTAGAGGAAATGCCACACAGATATCTATAATGTAAGGTTAAGACTGTTTAGTGCCTCAGTAATGGTTCAATGTGAGATGAGAATTCCGAGGAAGGAAAAATAGTCCCACTGAGGAGATGGGCCTCATGAAGAAGGCAGCCCTGAGATGCCCCTTGAAGGTCAGGATTTTAAGAAGAAATTTTAAAGATTCTAGGCAGAATACATCCTAGATCCAGGCTGTTTAATGTGGTAGCCACTAGCCACATGCCTATTTAAATTTAAATTAGCTAAAATGAAAATGTTAGCCGGGCATGGTGGTGTGTGCCTGGGGTTCTAGCTACTCAGGAGGCTGAGGTGGGAGGATTGCCTGAGCCCAGGAGTTCCAGGCTGCTGTGAGCTGTGATGAAGCTACCGCAGTCCCGCCCGAGCGACAGATCGAGGCCCTAGCTCTACAATAATAACAATTACGATTTAGATTAGTTGAAGTTGAATAAAATTGAAAACTCAGTTCCTTGGTTACACCACCCACACTCGAGTGTGTTCAGTAAGCACAGTTGCCAGTAGCTGCTGCATTGGGCTGTGCAGACCTAAAAACCAGAAAGCTCTACCAGCCAAGAGACAGCCTGAGCGGACGCATGGGGATAACAGGAAGGTTTGCCATTGCAGAGGATAGGGTTTACGGGCATGTCATTCATTTTGACAGGATCCCAGCTATGGGAAAAGGAGGTGAGAGAACAACTTTTTTCACAACAGTAGGGGTCAAGGCAGGTCCCCACCATGCCGGTGCTTATGAGGACAACTTCCCACCCATGGAGTTGTTGGACCTAAGACCACTAGATTTCCCAGCCTCATAGACCAATGAAGAACAAAAGTGCATAAACAAGGGTGATTGGGTGGTACAGGGTATGTCGACTTGTTTAGAAACCTTTTATCTCTTGAGACTTTCCCAGGCCACAGTGCTGCTCAAAGAATGATAATGTTATTGTCATTAAATACATCGTTTTGCTTTGGTTGTAAGTCTTATTTAATTCCAACACTACTCCGCTTCTGACTACTCTGCATTGTTTTCATAAATTGTGGTTCTTATAATGTGGTTGCCTATTCACAAAGTAAAACAAATAAAGATGTATTTTTGCTAGCTTCTATGTTAAACTGGAGTTAATTCTATAGCAGACATATTTAGGATCATAAACTATGTTTTATCATGCGGGGCCATGATACAATGACACCATTGTATTTAGCATTGCCTTATGACGGTATAATAGTCTGACACTACTTGGAAAAGTAGAAAATGTAAAGAGGTAAAGTGGAGACAACATCGGTAGGAGTAGAAAACAGGAGCTTAAGGAAATAGTGAGAACCTGGGATGATTCACCCTGAAGGCAGGAAGACAGAGGAGCAAACACAATTGTTATTTGTTATCAGGGATGCATGAATTATACTTTACTTCACTGAATCTAAGACGTTGTGAAATGTAAGATGCACCCATATTGTACGTACTGAGAAAAAATATTAATAAATTCTGGAATGCCAATGATTATAATATGAATTCTGATTTCACCAATATGAAACTGTGAAAAAATATTAATGTTACAATAAAAGAAATGGGTTTTATACAAAAACTGGTGATTGGACATACTTCATTGACACCAAGAAGCCACTATTTATTTAGCACTTGTCCTCAAGGTCTTGTGCTGAGGTGAGGGATGGTGGTGACAGGTAAAGAAATGAATGGGAAACACTCTTCAGTCATTAAGAAGTTTATACTCTAATGGATGTGGTTCGAAGGAGGGAAAGATCACAGAATTTGAGGAGTGTTTTCTGGCAAATTTTGAGCAATTAATAAACACAGCTTTGACTACTAGAAAAGGGAAGGAAGGGATGATAACTTGGCAGAAGGAAAGCTCAGGTGTGTTCAGGGGTCAGTGAACAGACACCATGTGGAATGTACAAAAGATGTAAGATGGGAAATGTAAGTTGGACAAAAAGGGCTTTGAGCAGGGAAGTAATAATTTTTTGGAAAATCAATTTGCCATCAGAACATAAACAGGTGTATTTTTTTAACCATTTTAGTTGCCAGTGACAGAAATTCAGCTAAAAATGGTACAAATGAAAAGGAGATATATTGGAAGGATATGCCAAGAGCTCATAGAATGAAAGAGGATTTGAAGGAAGCACAGAAGCTCTGGGGACTTAAGGGTCTGGAATTGGGTTTCAACATGTCCCTTCAGGGTCATGTCTCTATCCATACTCTGTCTTCATTCTCACCCACTGCAGACAATTTTCCTCCACCTGGTGTGGGTGGGTAGGGGGGTGGGAGTGGGGAGTGGTCTTGACAGTCTTAGGCCCACAGCTTTCTAGCTCAATTACCCATTGTCAAGGGTCTTTCTATGCTCATCCCACTTAGAATAAACCTGGGGAACGAATTTGACTGGGCCATATAAGTTGAAGATGATCAGAGCTCTGTGCTGTGTTTAGGTTGAGAAAGCTGGAACTCTTCAAAAATACTTTTATTTGGTTCCATCTTTTTGCAAACATCTGTTGAAGGGAGGCCATGATTTGAAAAATGAAAGACTGCTTAGTTTGAGGAAATCAGTGAAGAAGGAAAATAACATTAATAATAGTGGAGAACGTTCACACAAAGTTCAAATGTGTGAGGGCCACAGCCTATGCATTGATATTCACAGAGACCAGAAGCCAGGAGAAAGAGCTGACATGCGTGGAGGATGAGGAATTTGACAAGGAACTAGAAATGTCAAATGAAAGCAGTAAATGTTGGTGTGAGACTGAGAGGGAGATAAAGATTTGGAATCGTATCCTAAATAGGCTGAACGAAGCTATGAAATGGACCAGACTCCTGAAGAAGAAGAAACAGTTGACAGCCAGTCACACAGACCAGCTTTATCCAATTAAGAGCTCAGAAGTATATATTTCGGTGGGAGGAGGATTGTGGAAGAAGCTGAGAGGAAGGAGTTTTTCAGTGGGAGGAGGGTGGGGCTGGGAGCAAATGAAAACCATAAACATGAGAAGGGTAAAGATTGAACAGATGAGGCAAGGTGTAGGCAGGAGCCTCGGTGGCCACAAACCGAGGTAGACAGCCAAACTTGGTTGCCTCTACCAGTGATTTAGGAAGGTAAAAGGAAAAATGTTCAGAGAATATGTTACTTGCTATGGAAAGACGATTACAGATTCTCATTATTTTGAAGGCTTGAAACATAACATGGTCGCATACCCAGCCTGAATAAGGGCTGTGTTCTCAACGGCTGGTTCCCCAAACGATTCCACTGGAAAGTGGGGGAGTGGCACATAACTGGCTCATCAGATCCAGTCGTCACAGAAGAGAAGAGAACAGCCATGAAAGTGACCATATTAGGTAAACGGCCAAGTGTAGAGGGCATTCTCTGTTCAGCACCGTGCTGAACGCCAGATGTGTGGTTCCTAATTCAGTTCTCACATCAACCTTGCTGTGGCAGGAAGGACTTTTCCCTACTCCATACCTGCTAAGCTGTGGGGACTTCCACAACTGTATTCAACATGTCTAGGTAGGTGGACCTTGCATGAAACAATCCGTTTCTCATAGTATTTTCAAGAAAAAGGTGATTCATTCCCTTAGATATATGGACAGAGAAGTGGTTAGAAAGAGCAGACAGAAAATCTGGGTGATGCTGAAACACATATACATGGTTATCTCTACACGCAGGTGAGAACTTGGAGTTAAAGTAGGACATCCAGTTAGCTCCTTGAGGCAGGAAGCTGGCTTTGAGAGACGCGCACATGCATATTCAGGGCAGCCAGGGCAGAGGCATCATGGGTTTCTAGCACCGACTCTGTTAAAAGGCACTATTCATTTAATCAGTGCTCAAGGAGAATCCACAGTCCCTGCCACCACCACCATTTGAAACGTCTTGTCTTTTTCATTCCATTGCAAAAGAATAGACAACTGGGGCCTGGGGGATTAGCACCGGTTTGGAAGCAGCTGACTCCCCACTCCCACCATCACTAGGAAATGGTACCGGTAAGGAAGGCTGTGTGCCTTACATGTGTCTGAGGACAAGTGCGCCGGGCTGTTCTCATCTAGAGTCAAGTCCTGCGCTAGGAGGGTCTCATGGCCCAGCCCGCCCAGCCTCCAGAGCCATCCGGAGCCGGCCCACATCTGCAGCCCAGGAACGTTCCCCATTAGCAGACTGGATAAAGACTCAGCCCTGACCCTTGGACCTTCAGATGCCATTAAAAAAATGACATTTGGGCCAGCCATCGATTACATTAGGTTTCGGATTTATTTTAAAAGCTAAATTGAAAAATAAACCTTTGCTGTAGTACACTGCTGTTTAAATTGGCCAGGTTCATGGTGGTGAATGCGTTTCTCCACCTTGTCCATTTAGCCCAACATATCTCAAATTTTAATGTGCATATGAGTAACCTCCATAAAATGCAGATTCTGATCCAGTAGGTTTGGGAGGGAACTCTGGATTATGTGTTTCTAACAAGCACCAGGAGATGTCTGTGCTGCTGGACTGCGGACGGGACTTTAAGTAACAAGGCCCTGGAGCCCCTGCCCATCATTTGAAGTGAAACTCAGATGTGTCACCTCCTGTCTGTGGCAACCTGACAAGATAGCTCACATTCGCTTCCCAAGGCAGAATTTATTATTATCTCATCGGTGTTCCCAAAGCAGTTTGTGCATTCAGGCACTTCCTTTAGGTTGTGATTATTCTACTTGAACAGTGGTTCCCAGGCTGGCTGCATGTGAGTCACCTGGGGAACTTTTGAAAAGTATCAGTGCCTAAGTTCAGTCCCATTCTGATTTTATTGTGGTCTCAACTCTCTCTCTCTCTTTTTAGATGACACTCTTTTTAAAAGGCTATTGTGGGGATCACTTGAGCCCTGGAGTTTGAGACCAGCCTGGGCAACACAACAAGACTCCTTCTCTACAAAAAATTTAAAAATTATTTGAGCGTGGTGGCAGTCACCCATCGTCGTAGCTGCTCAGGAGGCTGGGATGGGTGGGAGGATTGCTTGGGCCCAGAAGGTTGAGGCTGCTGTGAGCTATGATTGTGCCACTGCGCTCCAGCCTGAGTGACAGGGTGAAACCCTATGTCTGAAAAAAAACAAAGGCTGGTACTAAAGTCTGAAATAAGTTTCTCTAGGAGCGTATTGTCTGGACATGGTTTCCAAACTGTGTTCCCTGGGGAGAAGAGGTTCTCTGGAAGGGCTTTGGGGTCTACTCTGGAGGAATGGGTGCAAGACAGAAGAGCAAGAAGGAACACAGTGCGTGGGGGTAAGGGATGGTGCCAGCCAACCAGCCCAACAGAGAACACAGAGCTGACTCTGAGCAGGCGCTCTTACAGGAACCCAGCGCTTTAATTCTTCCAGGAGCCCAGTGAAGGAGGGGTTAGAGAGGAGAGAAGAGGTAAAGGTGGTGAGCTCCAGGGCCAGGATCGCTTCTTACAAACGATTGATGAGGCTTCCAATTTCTCAGAATCTTTGTCAACACTTCCTACTGTCTGTCTTTTATTTTAGCCACCCTAATGAGTGTGAAGCGGTATCTCATTGTGGTTTCAATTTGTATTTTCCTGATTTTAGTGATGTCGAACATCTTCTCATAAGCTTATTGGCTGTTTGCATATTTTGGCTTATTGGCTGTTTGCATATTTTCTTTGGAGAAATATCTATTCAGATTGCCCATTTTAAAGCTTGGTTGTCTTTAATTATTGGGTTGTAGGGATTCTTTATGCATTCTAAATACAATTATCAGATATTTATCAGAAATATGCTTTGTTAATATTTTCTCCCAGTTGGTTGTCTTTTCACTTTCTTGATGGTGTCTGTTGTGTTGAAGCAGCAAAATTTTAAATTTCAACAAAGTCCAGCTTATCTGTCGTTTCTTTGGTTAATTGTGCTTTTGGTGTCATACCTATGCCAGGCATACATTTAATTTTATAAAGTCCTGATAGGTGTTATGTGAGTTGTGCATGTCTTAGCACAGAAACATGCTCATCAAAGGTAGTTACAAATGAAGCTCGGAAGTGGTGAATATACAACTACGGCCTTCGTGAGGTTCAAGTGAAGACTTTGTGGAAGAAGTTGCCAAGGTGAAGCAAAAAAATACAAGTTCATGGAGTTTTTAAAAGTTATCTACCAATTGCAATCAAATGGAGAAAATAGGCTTGGTGTGAAAATTCATGTTTACAGTTTGGAGATAAGTTGCTCCTGAGGCCTGTTGATGTCTCCATTTTACAGCGGAAAAAATCCCTGGACTCCGTTTCCTTATGTATAAAATGGAGGTACTAACTCCTACCTTGCCTAACTCGTAGTGTTGTTGTGAGAAGCAAATGAGTGAATGCATGGGAATGCGTCTGTCAGCTTAAAGTCCTGTCTAAGTGCAAAGTGGTGGCGTTGTCTATGATAAATTCACACAGGTTTCCCTTGAGCAGCTGTTGTAGAACTTTATCTTAGTCTGTTCAGGCTGCTATAACAGAATACCATCCACTGGGTGGTGTAAACAATGAACATTTGTTTCTCATAGTCCTGGAGGCTGGGGAGTCCAAGATCAAGGCCCTGGCTGATTCAGTGTGTGGGTGAAGGCTCTTCTTGGTTAGCGGTATCCTCACTTGGAGGAAAGCAGAGAGAGATCATCTCTCTCATGTTTCTTCTTATAAGGGCATTAATCTCATCTGTGAGGACTTCATCCTCATGATTTAATCACCTCCCAAAGGGCCATGCCTCCAAATACCATTACATTGGGAATTTAGGTTTCAGCCTAGAATTTGGTTGGGAGCAGATGCCAACGTTCAGCCCATTGCAAAAATTTTTACCCATGTAATGCATGATTCTAAGCATTTTACATTAACTTATTTGCCTCTTTAAGAAGTAAGTATTATTGCTATCATTCTAGTTTTACAATGAAGAACTTGAGGTGTGGACAGGTTTCCCTCCCAGAGTCCATGCAGGTAAATGGCCAAGCTGGGATTTGAACACAGATAGAGCTGGCTAGAGTCTGAGCTGCTACGATTGCGCTGTCTGTCTTTCTAAGAAGATGTCGTCATACCTGAGTAGGATCCCTACTTTATAGTAACCCTCTCCAACCCCAGCCTTTGCTTACTTGTTGGAGTGTTGCTATCTTCAAATTCTTTGGAGTGTTACCCACTAGACATAACAGATGATGCTGAAAGTTTGCCTAAAATTTAAATGCTTTTCCATTTTTGTCTTCTAGATGTTTGTAGTGAGATGGCTGGGTAAGCCATATGCTTCGCACACACTATAGCAATCTTTATATTTATGGGACAATCAGAATCACCAACCTGATAGAACAGATCCCATGATCTCCTATATGAGGCTGTCTTTCCCAGGACGTGCAGCATGGTGTCCAACTGAGGTGGGAAATGCCCTTTGGCTTTGACTGCTAAGAAATTAGCATTCCTATATCCAAGGTCAATTTACTCTGATCTCTCTGTCCTCACCGCCTGAACAGTTTGGCCTTGCTACTTATGGATTTCTCTGGTGCCTCAGGCTTTGCCTCCTGTTGCCTGAGAGGCTATGGTAACGGAGCCGGACAGGTACCTTGCATGACTGGGTGGGGACACGTGGGGATGGAGAGAGCATTTCTTTCTTTTCTATTTTAAAACAACTAGGGGCCACTAGTTAACACCTGTAAATAGACCAGAAAGCAAAACATTTTTTAAGCAAAATAATTCTGGTTTTCTAAAAATTGCATGGCCCTATTACTGAGGTTTCAGAGCATGAGCTGTAGAAATTCTAAATTAGGTGAAATTTCACTCGGCAACTCCAGAAACTACTGAATATTCAACTCAAGAAGAACCAACTGAGAAAACCACCTGTGTTGCCAACTTTAGCATTTTCTATAGAACAATTAAAAGCAGAAGTCACAGCCCGGAAGACCACATCACTAGAGATTGGCTGGCTCCATCTCCAGCATTGACTGAAAGGGACAGGAAATTACTAGCTGTACCTAAATGGTACTAATAAAAAATAAGAAGCTCCTACAACCTTATAGCCACTTGGGGAAACCAAACAAAACTGAATAACTCATCTGAATGAGTTTTCTGTTAGTAAAAGAGGTAGATTAACTTAGGCGAGCCCCAACATCTATCCCACCTGAAATAGTCGCGATTCTGAAAGATGCCTAAGGCAGGTTCACGGCACCAATGATCAGCTGCAGCCCCCGCAAACCTGTGATTTATATTCACATCCAAGCTGCCCTGGATGTTCTCCTGGGCCCAGGATATGGAGCAAGGTTCATGGTGACTTCAGAAGCCCCTAGGGAAGCCTCACAGGGCAGAAATACACAAAAATTAGTTCCACTGGCACATAAAGTACCCTGTGTTTTCTCTTTCTCTTACAGCAAGGAACCAAATAATCTGGGGGAAAAAAAAATGAAGATGGAGATGAATGAAAATGAAGATGAAGATGAATGAAAATGAATGAATGAAGATGAATGAAAATACTGCAGCTTATTATGTTTTTATTTTTCAATAGATTAAAACAGAGTGGAATTTATATTAACTCATTTTAAGAAATTATATGCAATCAAAGTTACTCTGTGAGTCAAGACAGTCACATGCTGAAAAAAGTTAAATACAATAAATTGCACAACTTATGTTGTGCTATGTTGTTCTTTCCTGTTGTATCTTTACCCATGAGTTCAATTTAAGTGTGTTGTGCATTTTATCATAAAATTAAATCACACTCTTTCTTTTCTTCAAGAGTTGACAGTTCCTAATATGGCTTCTCATTCAAAGAATTTATTCTTGTCATCCTCCTAAACCTCTATTCCATTTCAATGAATCAGCTCCTCTAATTAGCAGGGAAGAATCTGGAATTAATTAACTATAAGATCTGAGTTGTTATCAAAATGTCTTGTTGGGCAGCACGGTAAATAAGAAGAATGTGTCACAAATAAAATCATTTTACAGATCAGTCATTTCAGGAAGGTGCCTGGGGAAGACAGAGATCATGAAAAAGCCCAGGTCTGGGGATCAAAAGCACAAGTTTTCCTATTAATCACGTGTCCTGGTGCAAATGACTTTATGTTTCAGGGCCTTGTGTACGTCCTTACGGAAGTGGAGGTAGTAACGGGCTGTGCCTGCTTCAAGGGCTTGTTCTCAGGGCCAAGTGAAATCACACATGTGGAAATGTTTTGTAAATGCCCAAGCACCATTCAACTGCAAACTATCATTATTCCCCTGCTATTGGATTTGCTTGGGGAGACAACCAAAGAAGCCCCTGAATTTTGTACTCAGTCCTCAGACAACAAGCTGAGGGGACCCCATGTTCACAGCCTCTTCCATCCTAGCACCCCCATGAAGGGCTGCTCACTGCCACCCTGGCTTTAAGCCCAGATGAATCTCACGGCATTTCCTCTTTTCACCACAACATCTGCCCTTAATGACTTCCCTGAAGCTCGATGAGCATATCAAACTTGATCAAAAAGAAGCCTGGGGACTTCTTGTGAGTCTATATTTGAGCCTAGAAGCCTATGGGTTTCAATCAAAGGCAGATTTGGAAATGAAGAAAAGGTTGCCTTAAACAATTTTACTATGATTCCAGCAGAGGGAGACAGGACTGCACTTTCCCACAGGATATGCATTTTCATTTAGAGGTTTACAATATGAAGAGCCCTCCCTCCCTCCCTCCCTTCCTTTCTTCCCTCCCTCCCTCCCTTCCTTTCTTCCCTCCCTCCCTTCCTTCCTTCCTTCCTTCCTTGCCTTTCTCCCTCCTTCCTTCCTTCTGAGTTGGGCAGATCACGAGGTCAGAAGGTCAAGACCATCCTGGCCAACATGGTGAAACCCCATCTCTACTAAAACACAAAAGCCAGGCATGCTGGTGCGTGCCTGTAGTCCCAGCTACTGAGGAGGCTGAGGCAGGGGAATCACTTGAACCCAGGAGGCGGAGGTTGCAGTGAGCCGGGATGGCACTACTGCACTCCAGCCTGGCAATAGAGCAAGACTCTCCCTCCCTCCCTCCATCAAATCATGGCCGTCATGATTTGAATGTCGCTTGGTGGAGAAAATACATGGCTGAAGGCCGTTACAAATTCAGCTATGCATCCAAAATGATTTTGTGTCTATTGATCACAAGAGCCACTAGGGCACTTGGAAATAGCAGCCAAGGCATGTTACATATTCTTACTGACTCTTCATTGATAGTTCATATTTATAACCTCTAATTTAAACAAGAGATTACATTTTAAAAACCACTCATGGCTCCTGGTGGAAAGAGCTAGCAAAAGTAAGAAGTTGGGGTTGCCTCACTGGAAGGAGACTAAAGTGCCCAACTTCCTAAGAAGAATTTTGGTCAAGTATTTAATGGATTGCTTAGAGAATTGCAAGATGCCTGGTCTGAGTAGCTGTAAGCCATTTATTATTTGTGGGTTTTTCTGAGCCAGGCCTTTAAGCAGGAGATGTTTGTTATTTAATCATCAATGAGAAATAGGCGGCATGCGGTGGCTCACACCTGTAATCCCAGCACTTTGGAGGCTGAGGCAGGTGGATAGCCTGAGGTCAGGAGTTTGAGACTTGGCCAACATGGTGAAACCCCATCTCTATTAAAAATACAACAAAATTAGCTGGGTGTGGTGGCAGGCACCTGTAAACTCAGCTACTTGGGAGACTGAGGCAGGAAAATTGCTTGAACCCAGGAGACGGAGATTGCAGTGAGTCGAGATTGTGCCATTGCACTCCAGCCTGGGCAACAAGAGCAAAACTCCGTCTCAAAAACAGAAAATAGTGAGAAATAAGGACTCAAAAAGAAATGTAATTTTTCATCCAACAGTGTACAAAGTATTATACTGGGTGCTTAGTGTAATAAAATGACGAATAAGATACAGTGATGCCATTTAGATTGTCCTTTGAGAAAGAGTACTAACATAGCATATGTGAAACAGTAGCCAACCATTTTAGGCAGCAGATAATTAAACCCTAAAGTCATGTGGTATAGAATAAATGCCACTGGGACATAGACAAAGAGAGCTCCCAGTGAGCTACCGTGGTCAGGAGAGGTTATTTTATGGAGAAGATGAGCTTCACATGATGATTTAAGTTTAGATAGACTTTTCAAGGTGAGAAAAATTGGGGTAATTATGATATTGCATTTTTAAAAATTAAATCAATGCTAATCAGAAATACTTTTTATTCCAACCCTTGTTGAAATTTTTCTGAAAATGTATGAATATATGGACATCTGAAATTGTTTCCTATATTTTTAAAATACTTCAGAATTAAACTAAGAAAAATTGAATGTATTTATACAATTCCTTTTTAGGAAATAAAAGCTTTAGGCGTTTGATGGGTTAATTTATTATTCATTAAATATTTATTGAATACCTACTGTAAACCAGGTAAGGTTCTAAGTGGTGAGGAAAATAAGCATGTCTCATTGATTATTAAAATCTTGGGGAGATCAACAATAAACAGGTAGTTAGACACGCTTCAAAGGAAAAGAACAAGTTGAAGTGACAGCAAATA
Organism: Sapajus apella; assembly: GCF_009761245.1. Lineage (NCBI taxonomy): Eukaryota > Metazoa > Chordata > Mammalia > Primates > Cebidae > Sapajus > Sapajus apella. The sequence goes on from NW_022436946.1 coordinate 59,569,035, forward strand.
ACAGTTGTAAAATCTACTTAGATAGAACAGACAGGGAGAGCAGAGCTGTGGTTGAGATTTAAAGAATGAGCAGAGCCAGGCCTGCAAAGTGGGGAGCAGAGCTCCAGGCGGCCCCCCAGGGTTAGTTTGAGGTGCCCAGGTATAGCACCATATGTAGGTTGTATGTATATGCATATAAAATCATATATTTTGCCAGGCGCTGTGGCTCACGTCTGTAATCCCAGCACTTTGGGAGGCTGAGGTGGGTGGATCACGAGTTTTGGAGATCAAGACCAGCCTGGCTAACACGGTGAAACCCCATCTCTACTAAAAATACAAAAAACTAGCTGGGCGTGGTTGTGGGTACCTATAATCCCAGCTACTCAGGAGGCTGAGGCAGGAGAATTGCCTAAACCCAGGATGTGGAGGTTGCAGTGAGCCGAGATGGCACCACTGCACTCCAGCCTGGGCGACAGAACAAGACTCCATCTCAAAAAAAAAAAAAAAAAAAAAAAAAACCATATATTTTATATATACTGTATATACTATTTCATTTGCTTATATGTTTCAAGGAATTGCTTATGTGATTGTAGGGGCTGGCAAGTTTGAAATCTGGAGGCCAGGCCAGTAGGCTGCAACACTTGGGCTATACTGCTATAGTCTTAAGGCAGAATTTCCTCTTACAGAAAACCTCAGTTTTGTTGCATTTGAGGCTTTCCAGCTGATTGGCTAAGGCCCACACATGTAATTGAGGGTAATCTCCTTCTACGTAAAGTCAACTGATTGTAGATGCTAACCACATCCTCACAATACATCTTCACAGCTAGATCTAGATTAGTGTTTGATTAAATAACAGGGGACTATGACCTAGCCAAGTTGACACACTAAACCAACCATCCCAGCACGGAACCATCACATCTAGCACAGCGTGTGGAGTTCTGGAGACACGACAAGAAAGTCAGATAAGTTTGGGGAAGCTGGGTAGAGGTCTTGAGGCTAAGATAGAATTTAGCTTTTATTCCAAGTGCATTGGGAAACCACAGAAATGTAACAGCAGGGAATGGAGATTCATGCATCTTAGAGCCTATTTTTCATTCTCTTGTTCGGTGGGACCCAAATTTAAAAATAAGCCACTCTGGCTACTGTCTGGGGAATAAAATAAAGAGTGTATTTTAGGGAGAATAAATAGGGAGCCTAGTCAAGATCTAGTGGAGAGGCAGAAACCCCATCAGTGACTCGAACGGGGAACATTTGATAGAAGTTGTTAACTATGCACAAGGTGGATAACTTTTAAAAGGTGTAGTAGAGGTAGCAACTGCTGAGAACACCCTAGGCTGAGGGAAGAACAAGGAAGGAACTTGGAAATCTAGAGGCAGTCCTGTAAGTTCTGTGATCAACACTCTGATGAGAAGGTGAGACTCCTGCAGGAACATGCTATTCACCACTGGGGGGAAGAAGAAACTTGCAGGGGGCTGCTTGCTGAAACCACGAGGCCTCAGCTGCTTTGAAGAACACCACAGGAAGTAGCTGCACACTGTGCCCCTTCCTGCCATTCAAAAAAAAAAGAGAGAAGAGGATTCTCTTCTCCCTCTTCCAGCCTTGTAGACTTTGTCCTGCACCCTCTACTGGCAGAGCCTAGCATTGTGTTGACTGGCAAAGCAGAAATGTAGTTTACAGAGTCAGCTCAAGTATCATACAGTAGAGCAAAGAAAGGTGGGCTTGAGGATAAGAACAAATAAGTGGATAACTGGCACTGGGATCAAGGGTGGACTTGGTGGCCAGGTGCGGTGGCTCGTGTCTGTAATCCTAGCACTTTGAGAGGCCAAAATGGGAGGACTGCTTGAGACTAGGAGTTCAAGACCCATCTGGGCAGCATAATGAGACCCTATCTCTACCAAAAATATAACAAATTAGCCCTGCTCCCCACTTTTCAGGCCTGGCTCTGCACATTCTTTAAATCTCAACCATAGCTCTCCCTGTCTGTTCTACCTAAGTAGATTTTACAATGGTTATTTGCTGTCACTTCAACTTGTTATTTTCCTATGAAGCATGTCTAACGACCTGTTTATTGTTGATCTCCCCAAGATTTTAATAATCAATGAGACATGCTTATTTTGCTCACCACTTAGAACCTTACCTAGCTTACAGTAGTAAACATGCTTGTAGTCCCAGCTACTCAGGAGGCTGAAGTGGGAGAATTGCTTAAGCCCAGGAGATTGAGGCTGCAGTGAGCAGTAATCACACCATTGCATTCCAGTCTGGACACTGTCTCAAAAAATAGTTTATTTATTATTTTTATAATAAATAAATTTAAAAGGGTGGACTTGGAGTTGAAGCTTTTAGGAAGCTATTGCCATGGTCAAGGAGAGAGTTGATGGGGACTGGATGAGAGTGGTAGCAACATGGTTGGAGAAATAGACTCATTCAAGTTATCTATTGGAGGTAGGTGCTCAGAAAATGTTAAGTTAGCGTCTTTATTCATTAGAAGAGAATATTGAAAATATGAAAATTCTATGGTATGACTCTTAACATTACACAAATCATTCCAAACATGAAGTCTTATTGGCAGTATTTATTAATTCAATTATTTGCATAGTAAAAGAAATTTTAAAAAGTTGAAATAAATGGAGAGATATTCCATTTTCATGGATAGAAAGCCTCAATATTTTTAAGATGTCAGTTCTTCCCAACTTTATCTATAGATTCATTGCAATTCCAATGAAAGTCTCAGTGAGTTACTTTGGGAATATTGACAGATTCTAACAGTTATACAGAAACAAACAAACAAAAAAGAACGATCAATACAATATGAAGGAAGAAGAACAAAATTGGACTACATATATTAACCCACTTAAAGACTTGTTATAAAGCTACAGTAATTAAGACAGTGTAGTCTTGATGAAAGAGTAGACAATAGATCAACGGAACAGAGTAGAGAACCTAGAAATAGATAGACAAATATAATCAACTGATCTTTGATAAGTGATCAAAGGCAACTCAATGAAGAAAGGACAGTTTTTTTAACAAATGGTGCTGGAATAAGTGGACTGCCACATGAAAAAAAAAAATCTAGACTTAGAAGGTATTTGGAAAAAACGGTGGACAGGAGGCAGGACCACATTGCAGCTCCCAATTGGACAGACAGAACAGTTTGTGGAGACTTGCATTGTGAACTTTTGCTCCAGAACTACTGCAGGAATATACCAGGAAAGCTGAGAGAATCTACAGACCCTTTGAAGGAAGCGGATTGCTCTTTCAAGACCTAGGAGACAGCCCAAATACTGCAAGTGCCCATGCTGTGAAAATGGGAAAGGGGAATCATCCACCCCCAAACACACACCATGACTGGGGAATTTGAAGGTTCAGATCACAGGAAAAGGATTTGACTTTACCTGGAGCTGAGACAATTTAGGGAGCCAAGTGAAATACAAGGGTAGAGGAAGCAATGGGAAAAGCCCTGTGGACGCTCTAGGTCTCCAGGGAAGTCATTTCTGACTTGTGTCACAGGGGTCCTTGGGGAGGGCTGCCAGAAGAATTGGGAAAATACCACAGGGAGAAAGAAACCTCCCAATGAACTTTATAATAATTCCAAACAAATGAGAAGTTTTCTGGCCAGAACTTGGGGGAGGGCATGAATCTAGGGTACATACTCCACAGGCAGGGAGGTGCCCCTGAAAGCCCTGCTTGCTTTCTCAGCCAGGATGCTGGGAGCCTGGGCAAATTCTCAGCCATGCTTACCCATTGCCTAGAAAGAAACTCAGAGTTGTTTGAGGGGGGCATGGTGGGAGTGAGACTGACCTTTTGGGTTTCATGGGAGTGGGGTGAAGCCTGTAACTGCTGGCTTTCCCAGCTTCTCTGACAACCTGCATGACACAGCAGAGGCATCCATAACTCTCCTGAGAACATAACTCCATTGACCTGGGAACCACACCCCCATCTCCCACAGCAGCCACAGAAAACCCCGCCCAAGGAGAGTCTGAGCTCAGATATGCCTAACCCTGCCCCAACCTGATGGGCCTTCCCTCCCTACCCTGGAAGCCGAAGACAAAGGTTATATTCTCTCAGGAGTTCTAGGGCCTCACCCACCGCCTGGTCCTCCCATATACTACCATAGCTAATGCTCTATGGAAAGTGCCACTTCCTGGCAGGAGGCCAACCAGCACAAAACTATTGCATTAAACAGCTACAACTAAGGATCCTCAGAGTCCATTTCACTCTGCCACCTCCACTGGAGCAGGTGCTGGTATCCACGGCTGAGAGACCTGAAGACAGTTCACATCACAGGACTCTGTGCAGACTACCCTCCAGTACCAGCCTGGAGCCTAGTAGCCCTGCTGGGTGGCTAGATTTGGAAGAGAATAACAATCACTACAGTTCTGCTCTTAGGAAGCCATATCCCTAGGAAAAGGGGGACAGTGCTACATGAAAGGAGCACCCTGTGGGACAAAAGAATCTGAGCAGCAGCCTTGAGCCTCAAATCTTCCCTCTGACAGAGCCTACCCAAATGAGAAGGAACCAGGAAAACAATTCTGGCAATATGACACAACAAGGTTCTTTAACACCCCCCCAAAAAATCACACTAGCCCACCAGCAATGGATACAAACCAAGAAGAAATCCCTTAATTGCCAGAAAAAGAATTCAGTAGATTGATTATTAAGCTAATCAAGGAGGCACCAGAGAAAGGTGAAGTCCAACTTAAAAAAAAAATGATACAAGATATGAGAGGAGAAATCATCAGTGAAATAGATAGTATAAATAAAAAAAAAATCACAACTTCAGGAAATAAAGGACACATTTAGAGAAACACAAAATGTACCACAGAGCCTCAGCAGTAGAATCGAACAAGCAGAAGAAAGAACTTCAGAGCTCAAAGACAAGGTTTTCGAAATAACCCAATCCAATGAAGACAAAGAAAAATGAATTTTTAAAAAATGAACAAAAGCCTCCAGGAAGTTTGGGATTATGTTAAATGACCAAATCTGAGAATAATTGGCATTCTTGAGGAAGAAGAGAAATCTAAATGTTTGGAAAATATATTTGGGGGAATAACTGAGGAAAACATCCCTGGCCTTGCTAGATATCTAGACATCCAAATATAAGAAGCCCAAAGAATACCCAGGAAAGTCATCAAAAAAAGATCACTACAGAGGCACATAGTCATCAGGTTATCTAAAGTCAAGATGAGGGAAAGAATCTTAAGAGCTGTGAGGCAAAAGCACTAGGGAACCTAAAAAGGAAAACCTATCAGATTAACAGTAGATTTCTCAGCAGATTCTACAAGCTAGAATAGATTGGGGCCCTATCTTCATCCTGCTTAAACAAAACAATTATCAGCCAAGAATTTTGTATCCAGTGAAACTAAGCTTCATAAATGAAGGAAAGATACAGTCTTTTTCAGACAAACAAATGCTGAGAGAATTTGCCAATACCAAGACAGCACTACAAGAACTGCTAAAAGAAGCTCTAAATATTGAAAGAAATCCTGGAAACACATCAAAACAGAATCTCTTTAAAGCATGAATCTCACAGGACCTATAAAACAAAAATACAATAAATAGATAAATAAATCAATCAAGGTATTCAGGCAACAAATAGCATGATGAACGAAATAGTACCTCACATCTCAATACTAACATTGAATATAAATGGCTGAAAGGCTCCTTTTAAAAGATACAGAATTGCAGAATGGATAAGAATTCACCAACCAAGTATTTGCTCCCTTCAAGAGCCTCACTTAATACATAAGGACTCACATAAACTTAAGGTAAAGAGGTGGAAAAAGACATTTCATGCAAACTGACACCAAAAGCAAGCAGGAGTAGCTATTTTCATATCAGACAAAACAAACTTTAAAGCAATAGCAGTTAAAAAAGACAAAGAGAGACATTACATAATGATAAAAGGTCTTGTCCAAAGAGGAAATATCACAATTCTAAATATATATGCCCCTAACACTGCAGCTCCCAAATTTACAGAACAATTATGAGATAGACAGCAACACAATAATAGTGGGGAACGTCAATACTCCACTGACAGCAGTTGGCAGGTCGTTATGACAGAAAGTCAACAAAGAAACAATGGATTTAAACTATACCCTAGAATAAATGGGGTTAACAGCTATTTACAGAACATTCTATCCAACAACTGAAGAATATACATTCTATTCATCAGCACATGGAACATTCTTCAGGATAGATCTAATGATAGACCACAAAACAACTCTCAACAAATTTAAGAAAACTGAAATTACATCAAGTACTCTCTCAGACCACAGTGGAATAAAACTGGAAATCAACTCCAAGAGGAACCTTCAAAACCATGCAAATATATGGAAATTAAATAACCTGCTCCTGAATGATCATTGGATCAACAAGAAATCAAAATGGAAATTCAAAAATTCTTTGAACTGAACAATAATAGTGACACAACCTATTAAAACCTCTGGGATACAGCAAAGGTGGTGGTAAGAGGAAACTTTGCAGCCTTAAATGCTTACATCAAAAAGTCTGAAAGAACACAAATAGACAATTTAAGGTCAACCCTCAAGGAACTAGAGAAACAAGAACAAACCAAACCCAAACCCAGCAGAAGAAAAGAAGTAACCAAGATCAGAGCAGACTGAATGAAATAGAAACAAACAAAAATACAAAAGATAAATGCAACAAAAAGCTGGTTCTTTGAAAAGATAAATAAAATTGATAGATCATTAACAAGATTAACCAATAAAAGAAGAGAGAAGATCAAATAAGCTCAATTGGAAACGAAATGGGAGATATTGCAACCAACACCACAGACATACAAAAAATCATTCAAGACTACTATGAACACCTTTACATGCATAAACTACAAAATCTAGAGAATATGTATAAATTCCTGGAAATATACAACCCTCCTAGCTTAAATCAGGAAGAATTAGAAACCCCAAACAGACCAATAACATGCAGCAAGATTGAAATGGTAACAAAAAAAATTACCAACAAAAAAAAAGTCCAGGACCAGATGGATTCACAGCTGAATTCTGCCAGCCATTCAAATAACAATTGGTACCAATCCTATTGACACTTCCACAAGATAGAGAAAAAGGGAATCCTCCCTAAATCATTCTATGAAGCTAGTATCACCCTAATACCAAAACCAGGAAAGGACATAACAAAAAAAAGAAAACTATGCACCAATATCCCTGAAGAACATAAATGCAAAAATCCTTAACAAAATACTAGCTAACCAAATCCATCATATCAAAAAGATAATCCACCATAAGCAAGTGGGGAGCATACCAGGGATGTGGGAATGCTTTAACATACACAAGTCAATAAATGTGATATGCCACATAAACAGAATTAAAAACAAAATCACATGATCATCTCAACAGATGCAGAAAAAGCATTTGACAAAATCTAGCATCCCTTTATAATTAAAACCCTCAGAAAAATCAGCATAGAAGGGCCATACCTCAATGTAATAAAAGCCATCTATGACAAACCCACAGCCAACATAATACTGAATGGGGGAAAAAATTGAAAGTATTCCCTCTGAAAACTGGAACAAGACAAGAACACCCATTCTCACTTCTATTCAACATAATTCTAGAAGTCCTAGCCAGAGCAGTCACACAAGAGAAAGTAATAAAGGGCATCCAAATTGGTAAAGAGGCAGTCAAACTGTCACTGTTTGCTGATGATATGACCATATACCTAGAAAATGCTAAAGACTCCTCCGAACGGCTCCTAAAACTGATGAGTGAGTTGAGCAAAGTATCAGGATACAAAATTAATGTGCACATATCAGTAGCTCTGCTATACACCAACAGCAACCAAGCTGAGAATTAGATCACGAACTCAACTCCTTTTATAATAGCTGCAAAAACAAAAAACAAAAAACCCAAACACACACACACACACACACACACACACACACACACACACACACACACACACAAAACTTAGGAATATACCTAACCAAGGAGGTGAAAGACCTCTACAAAGAAAACTACAAAACACTACTGAAAGAAATCATAGACAATACAAACAAACAGAAACACAACCCATGCTCATGGATGGGTAGAATCAATATTGTGAAAATGACCATACTGCTAAAAGCAATCTACAAGTTCAATGTAAATCCCATCAAAATATCACCATCATTCTTCACAGAACTAGAAAAACAGATCCTAAAATTCATATGAAACCAAAACAGAATCCACATAGACAAGGCAAGCCTAAGCAAAAAACAAATCTAGAGGCATCACATTACCTGATTTCAAACTATATTCTAAGTCCATAGTCACCAAAACAGCATGGTACTGGTATGAAAATAGGCACATGGACCAATAAAAACAGAATAGAGAACCCAGATATAAACCCAAATACTTACAGCCAACTGATCTTTGACAAAGCAAACAAAAACATAAAGTGGGGGAAAAGGGAGCAGGCAAGACGGTTGAATAGGAACAGCTCCAGTACACAGCTCCCAGCAAGAGCAATGCAGAAGGCACGTGATCTCCACATTTCCAACTGAGGTACTTGGTTCATCTCATTGGACTGGTTAGACAGTGAGTGTAGCCCAAAGAGGGCAAGCCAAAGCAAGGTGGGATGTCACCTCACCTGGGAAGTACAAGGGGCCAGAAAACTCCCTCTCCTAGCCAAGAGAAGACATTAGGGACTTTTCCCAGCACTCTGGCACTCTGGCTCAGATACTACGCTTTTCCCACGGTCTTCACAACCCACAGACCAGGAGATTCCCTCCAGTGCCTACAACACCAGTACCCCGGGTTTCCAGCACAAAACTGGGTAGCCCATTGGGAAGACAAAAAGCTAGCTGTAGCAGTTTTTCTTTTTTTCATACCCCAGTGGTACCTGGAACACCAGCGAGACAGAACCGCCTGGGAGGCTTGAATTCGGGGGATGGGCATCCACCATTGCTGAGGTTCGGGTGGGTGGTTTTATCCTTGTCTGTGTAAACAGAGTCGCTGGGAAGTTTACAGAGCGACTGGGTGGAGCCGACGGCAGCTCAGCAAGGCCACTGCAGGCAGGCTGTGTCACTAGGCTCCCTCCGTGCTGGGCAGGGCATCTCTGAAAAAAGGCAGCAGCCCGTCAGGGACTTACAAATAAAGCCCTCACCTTACTGGGACAGAGCACCTGGGAAAAAGGGTGGCTGTGGGTACAGCTTCAGCAGACTTAAATGTCCCTGCCCACAGCTCTGAAGGGAGCAACAGATCCCTGATACAGGACAGACTGCCTCCTCAAGTGGCTCCTTGACTCCTGTGTATCCTGATGGGGAGACACCTCCCAGCAGGGGCTGAGAGACATCTTATACAGGAGAGCTCTGACTGGTACCTGGTGGGTACCCTTCTGTGACAAAACTAACAGAGGAAGGAACAGGCAGCAATCTTTGCTGTTTTGCAGCCCCCGCTGGCAATTCCCAGGCCAGCAGGGTCTGGAGTGGACTTCCAGCAAACTCCAGCAGACCTGCAGCAGGGGGGCACTGGCACAAGACTAGGATGTCCTCTCTCACCACTCCTATTCAACATAGTATTGGAAGTTCTGGCCAGGGCAATCATGCAAGAAAAAGAAATAAAGGGTATTTGATTAGGAAAAGAGGAAGTCAAGTTGTCTCTATTTGCAGATGACATGATTGTATACTTAGAAGACCCCATCATCTCAGCCCAAAATCTCCTTAAGTTGATAAAGCAACTTCAGCAGTCTCAGGATACAAAATCAATGTGCAAAAATCACAAGCATTCCTATACACCAATAACAGACACACAGAGAGTCAAATCATGAGTGAACTCCCATTCACAATTGCTACAAAGAGAATAAAATACCTAGGAATACAACTAACAAGGGATGTGAAGGACCTCTTCAAGGAGAACTACAAACCACTGCTCAAGGAAATAAGAGAGGACACAAACAGATGGAGAAACATTCCATGCCCATGGTTAGGAGGAATCAATATTGTGAAAATGGCCATACTGCTTAAAGTAATTTATAGATTTAATGCTATACCCATCAAGCTACCATTGACTTTCTTCACAGAACTGGGAAAAACCACCTTAATTTTCATAGGGAACCAAAAAAGAGCCTGCACAGTCAAGACAATCCTAAGCAAAAAAAAAAAAAAAAAAAAAAAAAAAGCTGGAAGCATCAAGCTACCTGACTTCGAACTATATACTACAAGGCTACAGTAATCAAAACAGCATGGTACTGGTACCAAACAGAGATATAGACCAATAGAACAGAACAGAGGCCTCAGAAATAATGCTATACAACTACAACCATATGATCTTTGACAAACCCAACAAAAACAAGCAATGGGGAAAGGATTCCCTATTTAATAAATAGTGTTGGGAAAACTGGCTAGTCATATGCAGCAAGCTGAAATTGGTTGCCTTCCTTACACCTTATACAAAAATTAACTCCAGATGGATTAAAGATTTAAACATAGGACCTAAATACCATAAAAACCCTAGAAGAAAACCTAGGCAATACCATTCAGGACACAGGCATGGGCAAAGACTTCATGACTAAAACACCAAAAGCAATGGCAACAAAAGCCAAAATAGACAAATGGGATCTAATTTAACTAAAGAGCTTCTGCACAGCAAAAGAAACAATCATTAGAGTGAACCAGCAATCAACATAATGGGAAAAAATTTTTGCAATCTACTCATCTGACAAAGGGCTAATATCCAGAATCTACAAAGAACTTAAACAAATTTACAAGAAACAAACAAACAACACCATCAAAAAGTGGGCAACAGATATGAACAGATACTTCTCAAAAGAAGACATTTATACAGCTAACAAATATATGAAAAATAGCTCATCATCACTGGTCATTAGAGAAATGCAAATCAAAACCACATTGAGATACCATCTCACACCAGTTAGAATGGCGATCATTAAAAAATCAGGAGACAATAGATGCTGGAGAGGATGTGGAGAAATATGAATGCTTTTACACTGTTGGTGGGAGTATAAATTAGTTCAACCATTGTGGAAGACAGTGTGGCAATTCCTCAAGTATCTAGAAATACCATTTGACCCAGCAATCCCATTACTGGGTATATACTCAAAGGATTATAAATAAGACACATGCACACATATGTTTATTGTGGCACTGTTCACAATAGCAAAGACTTGGAACTAACCCAAATGCCCATCAGTGATAGACTGGAAAAAGAAAATGTAGCACATATACACCATGGAATACTATGCAGCCAGAAAAAATGATGGGTTCATGTCCTTTGCAGGGACATGGATAAAACCGGAAACCATCATTCCCAGCAAACTGATATAAGAACAGAAAACCAAACACCACATGTTCTCACTCATAAGTGGTTGTTGAACAATGAAAACACATGGACACAGGGAGGGGAACATCACACACCGGGGCAGGTGTGTTGGGGGGTGGCAGACTAGGGAAGGGTTAGCAGGGGATGGGGGAATAGGGGAGGGATAGCATTAAAAGAAATACCTAAGGCCGGGCGCGGTGGCTCAAGCCTGTAATCCCAGCACTTTGGGAGGCCGAGGCGGGTGGATCACGAGGTCAAGAGATCGAGACCATCCTGGTCAACATGGTGAAACCCCGTCTCTACTAAAAAAAAAATACAAAAAATTAGCTGGGCATGGTGGTGTGTGCCTGTAATCCCAGCTACTCAGGAGGCTGAGGCAGGAGAATTGCCTGAACCCAGGAGGCGGAGGTTGCGGTGAGCCGAGATCGCGCCATTGCACTCCAGCCTGGGTAACAAGAGCGAGACTCCGTCTCAAAAAAAAAAAAAAAAAAAAAAAA
>NW_022436946.1:59580904-59627470 GCF_009761245.1 Sapajus apella
AACAAATGGTGCTATGCTAATTGGCAAGCCAAATGCAAGAGAATGAAACTGGATCCTTATCTCTCACCTTATACAAAAATCAACTCAAGATTTATCAAGGACTTAAATCTAAAACCTGAAACTATAAAAATTCTAGAAGATAACATCAGAAAAACTCTTCTACATATTGGCTTAGGCAAAGTCTTCATGACCAAGAACCCAAAAACAAATGTGACAAAAACAAACATAAACAGGTGGGACTTAATCAAACTAAAGAGCTTCTGCACAAAAGGAACACTCAGCAGAGTAAACAGACAACCCACAGAATGGGAGAAAATCTTCACAATCTATACATCAGACAAAGGACTAATATCCAGAATCTACAACAAACTCAAACAAATTACAAGAAAAAAAATTCCATCAAAAAGTAGGCTAAGGACATGAATAGATGATTCTCAAAAGAAGATATATAAATGGCCAACAAACATATGAAAAAATGCTCAATATCACTAATGATCAGAGAAATGCAAATTAAAACCACAATGCGGGCTGGGCGCAGTGATTCACGCCTGTAATCCCAGCACTTTGGGAGGCTGAGGCAGGCAGATCTCCTGAGGTCAGGAGTTTGAGACCAGCCTGGCCAATATGGTGAAACCTCGTCTCCACTAAAAATACAAAAATTAGCCAGGCATGGTAACGCACACCTGTAATCCCAGCTACTTCTCAGGAGGCTGAGGTGGGAGAATAGCTTGAACTCAGGAGGCAGAGGTTGCCGTGATTCGAGATCGTGCCACTGTACTCCAGCCTGGGTGACAGAACAAGACTCCATCTCAAAACAAACAACCAACCACACAGTACAATACCACCTTACTCCTGCAAGAATGGTCATAATTTTTAAAAAAATTAGTTGTCTTAACATCTCTTTCTTGAAAAAAAATTAGTTATATGGTGTGAATGCAGTAAAAAAGGAACACTTCTACACTGCTGGTGGGAAGGTAAACTAGTACAGCCACTATGGAAAACAGTGTTGAGATTCCTTAGAGAACTAAAAGTAGAACTAACATTTGATCCAGCAATTCTGCTACTAAGTATCTGCTCAGAGGAAAAGAAGTCATTATATGAAAAAGACACTCGCCCATGCATGTTTATAGCAGCAAAATTTGCAATTGCAAAAATGTGAAACCAGCCCAAATGCCCAACAAACAACAGGTGAAAAAAGAAACTGTGATATATTTATATATATACGTATATACACACATACACATATCTCATCCCTTATGAAAAAATATATATACATATATACACACACACACACATATATATATGTATATACACACAATGGAATACCACTCAGCCATAAAAAGGAATGAATTAATGGCATTCACAGTAACCTGGATGGAGCTGGAGAGTATTATTCTAAGTGAAGTAATATTCTTCATAAAGTAACTCAGGAATGGAAAACCAAAAAACATTGTGTGTTCTCACCTTCTCACCTGTAAGTGGGAGCTAAGCTGTGAGGATGCAAAGGCATAAGAATTTCACAGTGGACTTTGAGGACTCAGGGGAAAGGATGGGAGGGAGGAGAGAGATAAAAGACTACACATTGGGTTCGGTATATACTGTTTAGGTGATGGGTGCACCAAAATCTCACAGATCACCACTAGAGAACTTACTCATGTAACCAAATACCACCTGTTCCTCAAAAAGCTATGAAATTTTTTAAAAAAAGTCTAGACATGGACATCGATTTCTACCACATGTCAGACGTCAAGTATGTGGTGATGCATGTGATGGGTAAAATTAAGCCTCTACTATCAAAAGGTCATAGTTTAAGGTGATACTCTAATGGCCTATTGAACCGTGGCACCACAGTTGTGGCTGGAGTGGTTGTGGAACACTGGGCTGCATGTGTTCAGAACACAAAACCTAGACTGTAAAACATTTAACTCAAGCTAATTGAGCTTATTGTCCATCTAGATTTCTCATCCCTTATGAAAATTTCAGTATAGATGGTGGGCAGTCTGCAAAAAGCCAAATGTCATCATTATATTAAATAAGTAAAGCACTTTCAGACATCAAGTGTCACCAACACGAGCTAGTTTATGGCACTGGTAACTCAGCAGGGAAGCAGAGACAGGGAAATGACAAAAAGAGCACTTTACAGATGGGCATTAAAAAACCTAGAGATCAAGGAATCTGACCTGAATTAAACGAGCAGATGCAGAACGGGGTGGTTCCTTTGGAAGCACACTATAAATACCACAGGCTTCCCGACAGGACTGATACTAACAATCTGACTGATGTTTTGTCCCCTCTTTGTTTTATTTGGATGTTCTGAGTAATCTGAGTGTTTAGCTCCAGATATGCAGTGGGCCAAGGAGGAAAGGGGCCCCTTTACAGGAATCGAATTCATGATCCAAGTCATGGCTACCTGACTCGGGATGAGAAGAAAAACTGCAGAGTTCAGCACATTGATGATTGTTCTCCCAAATTTATCCTTTGCTTTCTTCAAGATAGAATTTTAGGTAGGTGTAAGATAACTCACCAAGAGACTGCATTTCTACATTTGGACTCCTCATAGTTAGGAGAGACTACGAGGCCAAGTGCTTGCCAATGAAACGTGAATTGAAGTGATGGGTGCAGCACCTATGTCACTTGCTTAAAAGAAAACTGCTTGCCTTTCATGTTTTCACTTTGCCTTTTGGCAGCCAGACTTTAACTGGGTACACAAAGACCACCCCCTGAGAAAGGGCAGCAAAAGGCACTTTGTCCTGGAGCAGATTCCCCATCAGCCTGGACCACTCACCTCTAAGCTGATGGCAAAGAAACACCATTCTATCTTGCTTATTGATCTTCCCATGGCCTGATTACAGCAGCAGTTTAAATTGTGGGCTGGGCAACATGGTGAGTAGAGAAGCAGCTGCGTCAGGACCTGAAAAGTGGCTCTTTGGGTCGTTGTTTCATCAGACTCCTTTCCTTTGCCTTTTTATTTGGCCCTCATCCCCTATCTGGAAAGGACCAGCCCAATGCCGGGAGATTATGTTTAGGCACTGAGCTCAGAGCCAGAAGCAAAATCGGTGCACGTGTATGGTCATCCCTTGGTAACAAGGGGATTGGTTCCAGGACCCCGAGGATTCCAAAATCCACGATGCTCAAGTCCCTTCGGAAAATGGGGTAGTATTTGCATATAACCTAGACACATTCTCCTGTATACTTTAAATCATCTCTAGATTACTTCTGATATCTCATACAATGTAAATACTAGCAAATAGTTGTCATACTGTGTTAGTTTTTTGAATGTGTGTTCTTTACTTGCTTTTCTATCCTCAGATATTTTTGATCTGCACTTGGTTGAATCCACAGATGTGAAAACTCATGGATGCAGAGGACTGACTGTGGCTAGAAAAGGTGCTGCAGGGAGCACTTGGAAACAGCTGATGAACCTGCAGCCACTGTCAGGGAGCAGCTGGGGTATGCTGCCTCAGTTTACCCATCAGTCAGTGAGTGCCTTGTGTGTGGCGTTGGCTGGCTCTGAGGGCTTGGGGGAGGGGGCATTTGATGGCCACGAGAAAGTAAGCTGGAGTCAAGTACTGCTTGGTCCTTCCTCTGCTGATGAGATTATTGCCCCGGAGACCCTGCATTGGTGCAGGGAAGGCCATGATGGCTGGGGAATAACAAGAGGCGTGAGAAGAGAGAGAAGGCTGGTATACTGAATAAAGGAGAAGAAGAATTTTGTCAAAAAATAGTGTCTTTTAAAATTGGTCTGGAAGTGTTATGCTTCAGTAAGTCAGTCTGGACCCTTGATGAACTCTGATGCTGGCCCTAACTGGTTTTCTCAGGCTGCACCTCCGCTTTCCAGCTCCCTCCTATGTCCTTGTCCTATAAGGAGGGCGCAGAAACTCTCCACAGTAGAGCCACATGGTGTTAGTGGGAAATAAAGTTGATGAAGAACATTTACAAGTGGCAAAGTAGTAAAATGCCATGGCTTTCTGAGCTCTCATGATGGCAGTAAGAGGGATGCATGGTTGGCTCAAGCCCAAAGCAGAAAGGGCTCTAAGACAGGGCCCCTCCCTTCAAGGTGCTGCCATAGGAGCTTCCGGATGGAGGAAGTGGCCTTGTTGCAAAGGCTTAGCAGCTGGACCGCCTGTGCTGCCACAGAGCTGACTCGGGACCTGCTGAGCCAGCTCTCTGCTTAGCTAAGAGAGGGCAGGAAATGCGTGTTTGAGGCCTTCTGGTTTGCTCTCTTTGGTTATGCCCAGGCTCCTGGCTCCTGGAGCTAGTCCAGGATCCTCTAAACGAGAAAGGCATTTTCCAATCTGGGCATTAGGAGCCATTTAATGCTCTTTCTACCTCCCCAGTGTAATGCCTTATTGTCCTGTTCATTGGTGTACTCAGCCCCAGAGTATCTCCCTTTTGCCAATTTTGTTCTTTAAATCAGCAAGTCACTACGAATTAAGTATGTAACCATGCCTAATTACGTTGACCTCTGGAGACATCACATATTCTGCTTTTATTCCTATAGGTTGAATGTTTTTGACGTCTATTAATTGAAAGTATGTTAAAGGATGATTTACACAAGAGGATATAATCATGACTCTCACATAACTATAAAATGAATGACATTGAAGATTTTTTTATCTCATTATTTAGTTACGGGACCAGTAAGATGTTACAACTGCTTCAAATAAGGACTTGATTTATAGATATTTATACTCTCCACAGCACAAAAGGAATAATTTGCATAGCTATGGACAGGAAAGATATATGCTATTATCAGTTTTCTACGTGTTAACATCTACTATTACAAAATTGTAAAATACCTAAAGACAATCAAAGGTATACATCCCTATAGGATTAGATGATTCCTGGAGGACCTGCTGGACAAGGCTCAGCATTCTATTAAAAGAACACCCAGTAATCTATTTTGCTCATTTTAAAATCTGACAATTTTTCCTGACCATCTTCCTTCTCCTTGTTATTATATATAACTCTAAAGATTATTCTTGATCACAAAAAAAGGCTGGGCTCCTTAGGTTTGGCTGATGACTTCTACAGTGCGTCCAGAGAGTTATGCATCATAGAGGCCTCCTTTGGCGTTTGCTTTGTAAAATTTAGAGCCATACAGTGTTGAATGATTCCAAATTAGCTTCTGCCTAGAAGTTATCATAAGGAATCTCAGATTGGACTTGTAAAAGTGTCCATTATTTTCTATCTTGCTAAGATTAGGAGACCAAGCCCTAGAAACTCCACCAAATTTTACCTGCAGATTTGAGTGAATTCCTTTCTTCTAGAGGTTTCAGAAAAATACCCCAAGTACTTGCCTGGAAGTGACTTTCCTTACTAACTGTAAGACTGGACACTATAAACTGGACCTATGTCAGGTTTCCTGGGAGGACTTTGTAGGCATTGATTCTGTAAGTACAGCCAACCTTTATTCCTTAAAATGGCTTGTCTGTTTCAGGGGACTCCAAAAAAAGAAAAAAAAATGTCTTGTCACACCTCATTGAGTGAATATTATTCTCAAATAGGGCATTCAAGGCAAGGCTTTCATTACATAATTGATGCTTCCAGTTGTATTTTGGCAAAAAGGAGGACAGATTCTTACTAAACCTATGCAAACAACTATATTGCCAAGAGATGTAAAAAGACTGGGTAAGAGTTTCTGAATTCAAAGAAGGAGAATTGTGTGAGTGAGAATCATGTATCATTTACAAATGCTTCATTTAAGTTTATAAAAGCAGAATTTACAAACTTATTGTGAATTACAGATAGCATAAGAAGAGAAAAAAAGGCTTCTTACGATCCAGGAACAGAACCTTAAAACAACTACATTTCAAATAACCTTAACAAAGTTTCCCTCATCAATTCGTTCTGTGTAATTAATTCTCATTCTGTTGGATCTTGGGTTAGCAGTTTTGTGAAACTGCATTTCAACTATAGAGTTCTGGGAATCCTGACTCAGTTTACCAGGACAGTCTGAAAGTTATCAAAGCCATGTCAGCTCAGCTTTGAAAAGTCAATATTTTGGCGTAGCTAGTGTAGTCTCTTCCACAAGGCTCTGAGACTGTCTTTTGATGAAGACACAAACTCCGGCCTGTAGATAATAGCAGTCTTGGAGTAAGCATCAAAGCAAAAGAAAAACTGTCTGCAAATAATACACACTTGAGGCTACAGTTAATTTATTAGTGGTATTTTTCAAATGTGGAAATTGCAGTGAGGTTCATTATACGAATATGCAACTGACAAGAAAATTTACTTGTTTCTGTGCCAAACAAACAAAAAAGCCTCTTCCCCAGTTGCCCTCCCAATCTCAGCCACATATACAGCCCACGCAGGTACTGAGCCCTGGGGTTTCAGGGATTCAGCCACAGGAAGTGGGGGCAGGGAGCTGTCCAAATCCAGCCCTCAGCTAAAGCAAATAATAATGGCTGGAAGCTTAAAATAGATCCAGGGAGGAGCTCATTAACGTGAACACAGGAAGCAATTCCGCACCTCTGGCCTTATTCCTTTTGGAAATTGCTTTGGTCCATTTTTACTTCCTTTTATTCAATGCACCAGAACATACAGAATTTTACCGACATTTTACCACATTTCACGATGAACTAATTTAGATTGGACAAAATAATTGTTCCACTGGGACACAGGAATTCAACTTCAGTTCAGAAAATCCCTGACATCTGACGTAGGAGGATTTATAGGTTTAGTGGAAATTGCTTTCTCCTGCTCTCCAGATTGCATCCTGTGGGTTGATTTTTTTTGCGTGAGTAAACATCCTTCTAATAATGAACAGACCAATGATGTCTTAAGAGAGAAAAAGAACAACCTTTTCCTTTTTGCTGTTTCTGGAGAGAGCTGTTTGGATTTGAAAACCCGTCTTGGCTGTCCCAAATATGAAATTTGGCATCTTTCTTTTGTTGTGGGGATGGGTTTTGGCCACTGAAAGCAGAGTGCACTGGCCAGGAAAAGAAGTCCACGAGATGTCTAAGAAAGGCAGGTGAGTGGACATTTAGGGATAGAGGATTTACGAAAAGAAGGTGTGCAAAGTGAGCTTACAGTATTGTCCTGGAAGCAGCATCATTTCCAGCGTATGGTGTTTTGTGTGGATGCGTTTTTCTTCCCTTTCCCTTTGTTCTCCTGCTGCTCCCCTTTTAGAAAGTTAGAATTACGTTTTCTTTTAAAATGATGCTAGATTAGATCATTTTATCAGTGCTTTTTTTTAAATTCCTTATGAATTGCCCTGGGTGAAAGGTAGATTCTGGAAAATAGAATATATGTACTTTTTTCTTTTTTTTAAATCAAGGGCAATTGTTTGATGTCTGCAACCTAGGGTTAGAACAAATCTGTGAATTCTCAAATAACCAATGGGACTCTATTTTGTGAGAATGATTCTGCTGTAATTATTTGCTAGATTTGTGAATCACTTTTTAATATTTTAAAGGAAAACAAAGCAGCTTTCTTCAAGCTGTATGGCTACAAGAATCACCAATAGATGGTACCCTACCTGTAAATTGGGAGGGCCAGGGATGGAGCTGCAGGTAAGCACTTGCCTGTGGTCAACACTAAAGCTGCATGCCACCCTGTCCATGCCAGTACTTGCAGAGGGAGCTTAGACAGGGAACCGGGCTCCCCACCAGCTCCTTAGCTCTCAGCCTCAACTGGGCCATTCTGACGGCAGCACTGGCAATGTCTGTCTGGAGCGCACGCCTGCTTGCCCGGCATCAGTCAACAGTATAAGAGACTTGGAGACAACCTAATCCAGTGCTCTCTCTGTACTGATGAGGAAATGGAAACAGTAGGGCATTCTTGATTCCTGGTCCTTTATTAGCCTTAGCTTCACATTGAACTTCAGCTTTCTTTGAGTGTAAATATAAATAGTCTGAGAGATCAGTGAATACGAAAAGAAATCTAGCTTTTGGGGGTTTGGGGTTAGGAGGGCTGTGTGTCTAGCGCCTCAGTGCCCTCCCCCCGGGGCTGGTGGGAGCCCTCCACACATGGGCTCCCAAACAGCCAGCTGTAGCTCATAGCATTTGTTTCAAGCTGTTCTTAACAATATCACAAAACTAGGAGCTAAAATACCCAGTGGTCTTGGTGAGCCCTGTGGTACTAAGGCCTGTTACCATCAGAGTCAGAAGTTGCATGGACAAACACTGGAACTTGTGGAGTGGTGCAGCTGCAGAGATGATTTCATCCAAATGTGCTTGTAGGGATTAAAAGCAACAACAACAACAAACTCTATTGGTTGTCATCAAAAACTTTTCTCAGGCCAGAGTTGGCGTGGTAACCTATTAGCAAATATTGGTGACTAAGAAGTCTAAGAGAGTGAAATAGACTTTCTTTTATTTTTTATTTAAAAAATTTTAATTGACAAATTATGATTGTATATATTAATGGGGTACATACAAAATGATGTAAGGATATATGCATACAATGTGAAATGATTAATTAATGTATCTGTTACCTCAAATACTATTTTTTTGTGGTGAGAACTTTTGAAATTTACTCAGCAATTTTGCAATATACAATACACTATTTTTAACTATGGTCACCATGCTGTGCAATATGTCTCAAACAACTATGCCTCCTGTCTAACTGAAACTACCTTTTGGCCAACATCTCCTCATCTCCTCAATCTCCCAGCCGCTGCTAACCATCATTCTGCTCTCTGTTAATATGATTTCTATTGTTTTAGATACGGTTTTTGTCTTTGTGGCTTGGCTTATTTCACTAAACATAATGTCCTCCAGGTTTATCCATACTGTTGCAAATGACAGAATTTCTTTTTCTAAGGTTGAATAGTATTCCATTGTATACTACATTTTCTTTATCCATGCCTCCACTGATGGACACTTAGGTTGTTTCTGTAACTTGGTTATTATGAATAATGCTGCAGTGAAAATGAGAGTGCAGATATCTCTTCAACAAACTGATTTCAAGTCATTTGGATATATACCTGGACATGGGATTGCTGATCATATGGTAATTCTGTTTTTAGTTTTTTGAGGAACCCCCATACAACTGTTTTCCATAATGGCTGTGTTAATTTATGTTCCCATCAACAGTGTTACAAGGGTTTTCTTTTCTCCACATCCTTGCCAAGGCTTGTTATCATTCATCTTTTTAAGTTTTTTTTTTTGTTTGTTTGTTTTAGAGACAGGGTCTTGCTCTGTTACCTCGGCTGGATTGTAATGGTTTCAAGTGATCCTCCCACCTCAGCCTCTTGAGTAGCTGGGACTACAGGTGTGCTACCATGCCTGGGTAATTACGAAAATTTTTTTTTCTATAGACAGGGTCTCACTATGTTGCCCAGGCTGGTCTAGAACTCCTGGCTTCAAGTGATCCTCCCACCTTGGCCTCCGAAAGTGCCAGGATTATAGGCATGAGCCACCATGCCCAGCCATCTTTTGATAATAGCCATTCTGACTGGTGTGAGATGATATCTCATTGTGGTTCAAATGTGCATTTCCATGACTAATGATGTTGAGCATGTTTTCATATATCTGTTGGCCACTTGTAGCTCTTCTTTTGAAAAATGCCTAGTCAAGTCCTTTGCTCATTTTTAATCAGGTTACTTGTTTTCTTGCTATCGAGTTATTTGAGTTTCTTATGTATTTTATACACAAACCCCTTATCAGATGTGTATGACTTGCAAATATTGTCTTCCAATCTGCAGGTTGTCTCTTCACTGCATTGTTTATTTTGTTGTGCAGAAGCTTTCTAGTTTGATGCAATCTCATTTGTCTATTTGCTTTTGTTGCCCGAGCTTTTGGAGTCAAATGCAAAAAATTCACTGCCTAGACCAATGTTGTGTAACTTTTCTCCTGTGTTTTCCTCTATCAGTTTTACAGTTTCAGGTCTTACATTTAAGTATTTAATCCGTTTTGAATTGATTCTTGTAAATGGTGTGAGATAGAAGGTCTGATTTCATTCTTCTGCACATGGATATCCACTTTTCTCAACATATTTATAGGAGAGATGTATTTTTGTTTTTGTTTTTTTCATTGTGTGTTTTTGGGACCTTTGTCACAAATCAATTGAATGTAAATGTATGGGTTTATTATTAGGCTCTCTCTTCTGTTTCACTGGTTGATGTGTCCATCTTTATTCCAGTTCTATGATGTTTTAATTATAATAACTTTGTAATATGGCTTGAAATCAGGTAGTGTGATGCCTCCAGCTTAGTTCTTTTTGCTCAAGATTATTTTGGCTATTTGGGATCTTTTGTGGTATCATATGAATGTTAGGATTTTTTTTTATGTCTATGAAAAATGACTTGGAGTTTTGACAGGGATTGCACTGAATCTGTAGATCACTTTGGGAGTATGGACATTTTAACAAGATCAGTTCTTTCAATCCATAACATATCTTTCTATTTATTTGTGTCTTCTTTAATTTCTTTCACCAGCGTTTTATAGTTTTCATTTTACAAATTTTTCACTTCTTCCATCAAATTTATTCATTAGTCTTTTTTGTAACTACTGCTTATTGGACTTTTTAAAATTTCTTTTTTAGATAGTTTGTTGCTAGTATATAGAAACACTACTGTTTTTTGCATGTTGAATTGTATCTGCAACTTTATTGTATTTGTTCATTAGTTCTGACAATTTTTTTGGTGAAATCTTTAGGGTTTTCTATATATAAGATCCTGTCAGGCCGGGCGCGGTGGCTCAAGCCTGTAATCCCAGCACTGTGGGAGGCCGAGGCGGGTGGATCACGAGGTCAAGAGATCGAGACCATCCTGGTCAACATGGTGAAACCCCGTCTCTACTAAAAATACAAAAAATTAGCTGGGCATGGTGGTGCATGCCTGTAATCCCAGCTACTCAGGAGGCTGAGGCAGGAGAATTGCCTGAACCCAGGAGGCGGAGGTTGCGGTGAGCCGAGATCGCACCATTGCACTCCAGCCTGGGTAACAAGAGCGAAACTCCGTCTCAAAAAAAAAAAAAAAAAAAAAAATCCTGTCATCAACAAACAGCAACGATTTCACTTCTTTCTTTCCTATTTGTATGCCTTTTCTTTCTTTCTCTTGTCTAACTGCTTTGCCAAGGACTTCTGGTACTATGGTTGAATAGAGGTAGTGAGAGTGAGTCTTGTTACTGATCTTAGAGAGTGAAATAAAATTTCTTTGTAATTTTACTTTTAAAAACTTTCATTTTTTGACCGGTGGGGTGGCTCATGCCTGTAATCCCAGCACTTTGGGAGGCCAAGGCGGGCAGATCACCTGAGGTCAAGAGATTGAGACCATCCTGGCCAACATGGTGAAACCCCCAGCTCTACTAAAAATACAAAAATTAGCTGGGCGTGGTCTGAGTGCCTGTAGTCCCAGCTATTTGGAAGGCTGAGGCAGGAGAATCACTTGAACCCAGGAGGCAGAGGTTGCAGTGAGCGGAGAGCATGCCACTGCACTCTAGTCTGGCAACAGAGCGAGACTCCATCTCAAAAATAAAAATTGAAACTTTCATTTTTTTAGTTATGAAAGACACATATAAATATTATTTAAATTTACCAAAAAACGAGAAAAATTTTTTAAAACACACAGGTATTACCTATAATCTCCAAACCCAGAAGTAACCTTGTTAACATTTTTGTATATTTTCTTGTCTTTTTTGGTAAGCATATACTGAACACTAAGTAGTTTGGAATTATGCTATGCATACAGTTTTATAACCTTATTGTATTTAGCATAATATTATCTTCATGTTTACTTATTTTAAAAGCCAACAGAATTATCATTTGATTGGCTGCATAATCATGCAAATACGTAAATTAATGCACAGTGTGCCATCATTTCAGGATTTTCCTCTATACAGACATTTGGTTGTTTCCTCTTGGTTATTACAAATATTCTGTATATACATCTTTCTATATAAAGAGTTGCTCACATACATAATCGCTTAATTAGGATAGACTTCTGGAAGTGTTCTGGATCAAATGGCACAAGAACATTGAAAGCTCCAGATATATGTGGGCAAATCTCTTTCCAGAATGGAAGGTAGACCCAACTTATAACCCACAAGCCAGGTTAAACTTTATTTTTTGTAGCCTAAACCTTTAAAGGGCTCCCTTAACTTCATCTAGACTCTAAATCCATAAGCTGCTGGTAATTTGTATCCAGGCTTCTTTACATGGTCATGCTAATAAAAGAGCTTATATACACATGGGCACACCAGGGGGTGAGTCCAGTGAGGTGCTATGGGTGCAAACCTGAAGAAGGTGTTTGCACACCCCAGAGAGTGAGTGGCTCTTTAAATTTTACTCCCTACATACCTTACCTGCCTCAATCTAGTCTCCACCCAGCAAATAATTCATGTTTTCCGAGAATCTCCATGGGAGGCACATCCAGAAAAGGCCCGTCTTCATCAATCATGCAGAATCAAGATCAGAATACCAGGGCACTGGGCAATGTTTCTAGAATAAATAAAAACTTAACTGTCTCAGGCCGGGCATGGTGGCTCATGCCTGGAAACCCAGAACTTTGGAAGGCTGAGACAAGAGGATAACTTGAGCCCAGAAGTTTGAGGCTAGCCTGGGCAACAAAGTGAGACCCTGTTTCTATAAAAAGTACAAAAAAATGTAGCTGGGCATGGTGATGTGTGCCTGTAGTAGAAGCTACTTGGGATGCTGAAGTAGGAGGATGGCTTGAGCCTGGGATGTCGAGGCTGCAGTGAGCCGTGATCATGCCACTGCACTCCAGCCTGGGCCCATCTGACCCAGTCTCAAAAAAAACCCCCAAAACTTACTGTCTGTCCTCTCTTCCTTTCTTCCCTGGGAAAACGGAAACAGCCTGTCTACACTCCAGGCTCCTGGACAATGCCAGCTCAGGCTATGGGAGGGCAAACTGATCCTACCAGATGCTGAAAGTACGTTATCATACATTCTTTGTTGTGCTAAAGAATTTGCGTTTCATTCTGAAGGTAAAGAGGAGGTGAATGGTCTCAGCAGATTTCCATTTCAGAGACATGATGCTTGCTTGCTCAGCAGCATGATGGAGTGCCAGGAGCGGGGCTAGAGGGGAAACAGAGAAAGTAATCCAGAGTCTATGATCAGAGGCTGAGGCCAGGTAAGAGCTGCTGCAGGCTCATTCGTAGTTGAATGAGTAAGATGGGGATGGGGGAGGAATGGCTATGACAGCTTTCAAGGAGCTAGAATGGTCAGAATCTGATTGGCTCCAGGGCGAGAGAGAAGTTTAAGGTGAATGTCCAGCAGGTATTTGGATTGTACGACTGGGTTGATGGTGGTGCCAGGAAGGAGAGCAGGTGGAGGAGTAGGTTTGGGGGTAAAGGTGATGAGTTTGGTATGAACACATGAATCGAGGTGTGCTTGCAAGATACCAACAGACAGCTGTCCAGTCGGCAGGAAGGGATGTAAGTCTGCAGCTCAAGAAGGAAACTGGCCTGGAGAACTAGATTTAAAGGGAGTCTCCATAGGTGGCAATGGATGAGGTGGCCGGAGATGGCATGTAGCATGAAATAAGGACTGGATCAAGGACAGACCTTGGGGAAGAGCAGCATTTAAGCAGAAGATAAAGGAAGGGGACTCAATGAAGGAAAATGGAAATGAGCAGCCAGAGAAATGGGAAGAGAACTGGAACACAGAGGTGTTGAGGATGCTAAGAGGCTATTTTTTTCACGGTTATCAAGTGCTTACTGCAGGGCAGGTACTACCCTGGACAGTGAGCTCTTCACCAATCACTAAACGAGATGCCTGCGGGCTGTGCCATCAGAGGCTTTCAGACTATGAAGGCATTCCAGCGAGGTGTCAAGGGTTTTAAGAGGGAGGGAGTGGTCAGTAGGGTCAGATCACTCCAAGGTCAAAATCAACTAGGTAGAGGGCTGAGAAGTGAGCCCTAGATATGGCAGCTAAGTGCCATTAATGATCATCCAAAGAAGAGACAGGTGTCAGCAGGTTGAGAGGAGAAGAGAAAATGGAGTGAATCTGAACAGTATTTACAAGAAACTTGGCGTGAACTGAAAGACTCAGATGGGATGAAGATGGAGACAGGAGAGATTTAGTGAGGAGGGACTTGGAGGGTTCAAAGGATGAAGAGAGGCCAGGGGCGGCAACAATGTGGCATGAAGCGTTGCTGTCGAATCCCTGTCATGCATGACAAAGAGAAAGCTGTGGGATTATGGACTGGGGCTCTGATCGCCCTAAACGCCTTGACATTTGATTTTCGCCTAACTTAGTAGTGCTCTCTCTTCATCTTGGCCGTCTGCTCCCCGGAAAGTCTGCTTGAACTTCGGAGTCCTCACTTTATGCTTCCTGGTCCTCATCTCTCTGCGGATTACAACCTGCCCCTCCTCCTTGCAGCCTCCTGAGGCCTCTGCACCTGCTGCTTCCATGCTCACAACGCCCTTCTCTTTCTTATTTCTCTGCTCCATTTCTTTTCTTCCTCCAATATTTAGCAGAAGTGTCACCTCCTCTGAGAAGCCTTCCTTGGTCCTCCCTCACCCCCTGGCTCTCAAATCTCAATTAGGTGATTTACTTCTGAGTTTCTGCAGCTCTCCACTACTCTTCTCTCCAAGGACTAATCCCTCAGCCTTTTTTTTTGTTTGTTTAAATCTCGTCTGTCTCTGCTTCTAGACTGTGAGCCCTTTAAGGGCTCAACCTGCACCATTTATCCTGGTTTTCCCACAATGATGAATGCTCATGAAATGTTGGGCATGAATAAATGAGTGAATCCTGACCCTTGCTATTTCCTGTACTTCATTCATTCATTGATTCAACAAATATTTATTGAAGGCACTGTACTCCAGGCACTGTGCCCATGGCTTGGGAGGCAGTGGTAAGCAAAACAGACCTGCTCCTCCCCTTGAGGTGCTGACAGTCTAGTGGGGGAGACAGACCTTAATCAGACCATTTTTTCAGAATGCAAAAATCAAAAATTTTGCAGAAGGCTGGGCATGATGGCTCACACCTGTAATCCCAGCACTTTGGGAGGCCAAGGCAGGAGGATTGCTTGAGCCTGAGACTTCGAGACCAGACTTGGCAACATAGTGAGACCCTGTTTCTACAAAAACAAGCAAAATTAGCCAGGTGTGATGGCATACACCTGTGGTCCTAGCCATTTGGGAGGCTGAGGCAGGCGGATCACTTGAGCCTGGGAGGTTGAGGCTGCAGTGAACTGAGATTGCAATGCTGCACTCCAGCCTGGGTGGCAGTGAGACCTATCCCAAAAAAAAAATTTTTTTTTTTTTTTCAGAGTGTCAGTCCTTCAAGGACCTTAGAAACACCCTCATTTTAAAGATGAAAAGAGCAAGGCTCAAAAAGTTATGCGACCTTGTGCCGTGATCACATAACCTACCCACAGAGCCCCACAGCCCCCACGTTTCCACTTCTGGTGCTCTCCTCTCACCCTTATACAATGAAAGGAAGTTATATTGATGGACATAAAACTCAGGTTGAACCAAGTGAAAATGTTTTTGTACATCAAAATCAGTTGAATGTTAGCCATTTCATGTGGTTCAAATTAACATTTTCTTGCCTAATTCTTGCAGCAAGCCAGTAAAGTTAGTATTGTTCCCCCCATTTTATAGGAAACTGAGACACAGAAAGATCAAGTAAGTTGCCGAAGGTTAACAGCTAGTTTGGGGCTCCCCTGGGATTGAAACTGAAGTCTGGCTGGTGCCAAGTCTGCACTCGTTCCAGTACCGTAAGCGGCCTCATCAAATAAATCTAACCTCAGACAAGCAGTGGTGGCTCTTGGGATTGCGGGGATAGCATTGAGAAGACCTCGTGTGTGAGTCTTGACTCACCCCTGCTGAAGGCCTGGTCTCTGCTCTGCTCCCCAGGCCAGAGGGCAGGAGGTGAAGTGAAGTAGAGATGTTCCATCCGCAGTTTCACATTCTGAAATGCATTGCAGGCTGTCTCCTTGACAAATATCCATTTTTGTTTGTTTTGGTTTTATTTTTAAGCAGCTGAGACACTTAATTAGATATGGGAATTTCAATTAACAAGAGTCTAAAATGTTGGCATCAGGTCAAATAGATATCTACAAGTTAGAAAGTAGTACGTTCTATAAGAAATGAGAATTCTAATAAGGAGAATAGGTAACAAAATTTAGAGGTTTAAATTAAAAAAAAAAAAAATAGTAACCCAGTGTCTTCAAGTGGGAAGGCAGATGGTATTCCCAGGCATAGGAATTCAAGGGAGTACAGGGAAAAAAAGGGATGATCTAGGCTGAGTTTTTTTTTTTTTAAGCCCACAACTTGGACGATAGGCTGAGATTTTATCTAAGAAGCAGGTAGACAAACATAGTCTTGATGTGTTCTTTTTTACTCTGAGGCAAGGCAGTGGCAGGCCAGGGCTGTCTGTGTGTTAGAGGCCCACCAAGTTGGTGGGAACAGAAGTCAGTAATGGTGACCAGAAGACAACTTGACCAAACACCCCGAGACCCTCTAGAAGCTGACAGCTCAAAGCTGGGCTGGTCCCCCATACCCCAGACAGCCCTCACAGCCCTTTGGCTGCAGGCGACAGCTCAGATCTCCCTCAGATGTGCAGGCCTTAGAGGTCCAGGAGTGTTCGTACTCCATCAATCAGGGATCTCCAGAGGACCAGAACCAATAGGCTGTCCACATACACATCCTCATGCCTTTCTCTGCCTGGATCACACATCTGTGGGGGCTGCCAAGTCTGAGATCTGCAGGGCAGGCCAGCAGACTGGAAATTCTGGCAGAACCTGGCGTGTTGCCGTCTTGAGTAGGAAGGCAGTCTGGAAGCTAATTCCTCCTCCTTCAGAATTCCTTCATCTTCAGGAAACCTTAGACTTTTCTCTGAAGGCCTATAACTGACTGGATGGGGGTTCCCCACATGATAGAGGGTAATCTGCTTTATTTAAAGTCCACTGATCTAAGTGTTCATCACATCTTTTAAAAATACCGTCACAGCAATATTTAGATTGAGGTTTGACCAGAACCAGTACCATGGTCGAGCCATGTTGACCCATAAAATTAACCATCACACATTTTAGAGAACGTGATTTGAAAAGCAGATTATTAGTTACTAGAAATCCACTTAGGAAGGAATAAAAGGAAATGAACTATTTAATATTTACAACCAAGGAAAAATACAAAATGCTCAACTCATTGTGTGGAAGAATGCACAGCCCCTAGAACAATTCAAGAAATGCAATATAAATAACATGATGGGTGCATGCTCATTGAGTTAATGAAAGTTAAACACGCGCACACCCCAGTGCTAGTGGGTCTGTGTGGAACCCACACCCCCATTGGTGCACCTCTGTCAGGGGACTGACCTTTCTAGCATTGCCTTCAGCCGACAGGACTAGAGTTGTGAAGCACCTCTCACGTCTCAGGGTGCCCGCCGCCTTCTGGAATGGACTTGAAAGTTTTCGAAGCCATCTCATTGCCTAGTGCCTTATTTCACAGCTGAGGAAACAGACCTGGAGAGAAGCAACTTGCCATCTCCCACTGGTCAGCAAAACGGACTCAAGGAAGCATGCTGGCTTCCTAACTGTCTGCTGTCCTCCTGTGCCAGGTCATGGCCTCAGAGAGCTGTGCAAAAGAGCTCCATTTTAAAAATGAGAAGTCACAACTTTGGCCGAACATTGTAATCACCTGAGATTTGAAGACTTCGTGGCTGGTCCCACCCTTGGAGGTTCTGACTTAATTGGTCTGCTCTGTGGCCCGGGATTTTTAAGCTCCTCGGGTGATTTCAATGTGTAATCAGGGCTGAGCATTAGATGGTTGCGTGCTCCACGTCCACTATTCTGGCAGCAACTAATTCTTTTCCCTCTTCCTAATTTGAAGACCACGCTCTTTGATGGAGAATAGCAAAGTAAAATTGGATTCTGTTAGCAGAATCTCAGCCTTATCATAATTGTTTATTAACATCACCTCATCTCTGCCAGGTGTGGTGGCTCACACTTGTAATCCCAGCATTGTGGGAGGGCAGGGCAGGCAAATCACTTGAACTCAGAAGTTCAAGACCAGCCTGGGCAACATGGCAAAACCCTGACTCCACAAAAAACACAAAAATTAGCTTGGCATGGTAGCACATGCCTGTAATCCCAGCCACTCAGGAGGCTGAGGTGGGAGGATAGCTTGAGCCCAGGAGGTCAACGCTGCAGCTGGCCAAGATTGTGCCACTGCATTGCAGCCTGGGCAACAGGCAAGCAGTATATTTCCTTTTACTGACTCTCCTAGCTCAGGATGCAACGGGAAAGAATTCTGCTTCTTTTTACCCTGTCTTTTGAGTCTCATTTAGATGCTGGCCTCCCTTGACTCATTTCTTACGGGTCCCTTCAATTCTGTGGAATACACCCTTGGGTTTGTGCTTTTCCTTCCATATTTTGTACCTGTCTTTGTAAAGTCAGTTCTGCACACCGCTAAGAGATGGGTGACATAGAGGCCAGGCATGGTGGCTCACAACTATCATCCCAGCACTGAGTGAGTTTGAGGTGGAAGAATCCCTTGAACCTAGGATTCAAAGACCAGCTTGGGCAACACAGTGAGACCCCCTCACTACACAATTTCTTTTTAATTAGCTGGGCATGGTATCACACACCTGCAGTCCTAGCTACTTGGGAGGCTGAGGCAGGAGAATTGCTTTAGCCCAGGAAGTTGAGGCTGCAGTGAGCTATAATAGCACCGCTACACTCCAGCCTTGGGCAACAGAGAGAGATCTTGTTTAAAAAAAAAAAAGTAGAGTCATCTATTGATCCCATGGTGAAGTGAGTGGGATAGTCAGAAGGCCTATCACCACAACAGCACGGTGTGCACCTTCTGAGAAAAGCAGGTAAAGGAGAGAAGCACTGAATTCAGTGGGAAGGAGAAAAGTCCAGGAATGCTTTCAGGAGGAGGTGGTATTTTATCTGGGAGTGCATGGAGTTGTCTGGGTAAGAAAGAGTAGGAAGAATGGTAGGAAGGGCAGCCAAAATAGTTGGGACATCGGGAGCAAAGCATAGAGAGGTAATTGACAATGGCAAGAAGTTGGGGGCAGAGTGGGAGCCTTATTATGGGCCTTATATGCCCAACTTCCATGGATTTTACTTTGAGGATGAAAGGTTTTAAGAAGGGAAGTGACATAATTGTGATTTTCATTCCAAGGTATTGGTGGGATGGTTGGATTAGAGAAGGGCAAGACCAGAGGCAGGAAAGCCTGCTGCCTCCCATGTGCTAAGTAATGACACCTGAGGCAGGGGGAGTGGGGATGGAGGGGCAGGAGAGCAGCGGCGGGGCAGGGGGGTGTTGAGAAGCTCAGCCAGGACTGGCCGCCTGACTGCTGTGGGCAGGGCCGCAGATGGCCTTTCCTGGTCTTTATGCACATCAGAAAAATGTACCTCTATGAGCAGATACACCTGTAAGCAGTGGAGCTGGAGCTGGCTGCACCCTGGAGGATGTGAGACAGTGGGGGGAGGGGCGCCAAGGACACTATCTGGGTGTTTTGCGCTGCATACAAGGACTTCTTTTCTTGGCTGTTACAAATGCCAAGAAAGCAACATCGTCTTCATTAGCCAGTTTCTGCTTCCTTGTAAACATTAAATTCTCTTATCTTCTCAGATGAAATAATCAGCAAGGTGAAGTATAACTTATCAGATGCTTGGCCATTAGCTGAATGAGCCTTCCAGCAGCCTTCCCTCCTCACAAATCCCCATCCCTGCTCCAGCTCACCTTCAAGAGAGCTCTGGTACCTCTTTTGGGAAAACATCCATTCACAGACTAAAAACTAGAACAAGCAGACATCAAGAAGAAGTCTCATGGATTGGAACTTGTCATTTTATCCAAAATAAAAGTGGGTGTTCAACAAATGTATACCCTATGTTCAGTTCAAAAAGCTGTCTCGAATGTCATCCTATATCATCCTGACTTGGTACATGCCTATCCTTTCTTCATAACCTCCTGGGGCTCATTCAATAAATATTTATTGTGCACCAACTTTGTGCAAGGTCCATATTAGCCCCTACACGAGGAGATGATAAGCTCAGACCTTCCACATCTAAGCCAGATTCCTGGCAGTGAGAGGCAAACCTTCCAGCACGATGCTGCGGCCAGCCTTGCTTCCAACCCTGGAGCCAGAACCCCTGGCTCTGACTTCTGGCTCCTTCAGTTTTACAAATTATTGAAAGTCTTTGTGTCTCAGTTTTCTACGTATAAAATGAGGATAATGACGGGGCTTACCTCATAGAGTTGTTTTGAGGAATAAACGGAGTTAACGCTCGTAACAGGAGTTAGCACAGTAACGAGCACACAGGAAGGGCTCAAGCAGGGTTAGTTTTTCCTATGATTTGTTTTGTGTAACACCTGATTTCAAGATTAATAATCCTACCCTCTGCTGGTAAAAAAAAAAAAAAAAAAAAAATGCCAATAAGGCTGGGCGCGGTGGCTCACACCTGTAATCCTAGCACTTTGGGAGGCCGAGGTGGGTGGATCACCTGAGGTCAGGAGTTCAAGATCAGCCTGGCCATCGGTGTGAAACCCCATCTTAAAAAAAAAAAAAAAATGCCAATGATGTGAAAAATATTCCATGATATAATTTGAGTTTAAAAGAAAATTTCAAACAGTGTAATTCTCCAAGAATTAGAATAAGCTGGGTGCAGTGGCATGTGCCTGTAGTCCCAGCTACTCGGGAGGCTGAGGTGGGAGGATCGCTTGAGCCCAGGAGTTCTGGGCTGTAGTGTGCTATGCCGATCAGGTGTCCGCACTAAGTTCAGCATCGATATGGTGACCTCCCAGGAGCAGGGGACCACCAGGTCCCCTAAGGAGGGGTAAACTGGCCCAGGTCGGAAACAGAGCAGGTCAAAACTCCCGTGCTGATCAGTAGTGGGATTGCGCCTGTGAATAGCCACTACACTCCAGCCTGAGCAACATAGCGAGACCCTGTCTCTAAAGAAAAAAAAAAAAAAGAATATACAGATGCAGAATGACAGAGGTTACTTCTGAGTTATATTCATCTTCTCCTTTATGATTAATTGATTTTCTAAATTTTTCTACATGGGCATGTAAACAGGAAAAAAAGTTATTTAGTAATGTTAAACAATAGTGAAAAAGACTATAACTTTATTCTGTTCATCAGTCTTCTCTTGGCTAGAATCCAGGCTTCATGAAGGCAAAGCCAGTGGCATCTCAGAATCTGACAAACCTCATTTCATCAATGTCTGGCTTCATTTCAGCCCGGCCCAAAGTCAAAGTAAGAGCTGGGCCAAGACTTTTTTCCGTTCCAACTTCCTCTTTCATTCTCTCCTGTCTCCCGTTTTAGGTGCCCATCTAATCAGCTCATCTTGGGATGGCTGATTCCTTCCTTCATTCAGCTAATAGGTATTGAGAGTCCACAGGGGTCCAGCCCTGTGCAAGGGACTGAATGCAAAGAGAACTCTGCCCTCGGTGTCCTCCAGCCTCCTGCTGTCCCTGCTGCCCATCAACTGTGATGGCCCATCGCCGGAAACGCATGCCACTCCCCGGTCTTAGCTTTGCCCATGCCTGCAGAGCGCACACCTGCCTCTGCTCCATTTTGCTACAGATGACATAATCCCTGTGCATATGTCCTGATGTGTCCTTGTGCATCAGTCGAGTCCTGGCAGGAAACAGCATTGCCTTCAAAAGGGCTTAACTCATGATAATTGAATAAAAGGACAATTCGGAGAGAGATGGACAGAATTCAGGGATCCCGTCAGGCATGCTGATGCCCCCAAGGATGAGGAACAGCAGGAAGCCAGGACTACCCCTTGACTAGAAGGGGAAATATTATTGTTGGAGCTTATTGAAGGTACTGTGATTATCTGCAGTCACAGAGCAACACAGGCACTGCTAGTCCCTGGCATCAAAGCAGGGAGAGAATAAAGAATAAATACCCTGACCTCTTTCTTCCTCCTCCTCCTCCTCTCCCATCTGCTGTCAGTGCCCATTTGACTGAAATCATGAGCCAAAGAGCGAGGATGCTTAAGTGATGCAGTTCACCTGGCAATGTGTGACTCTCATAATGACGGTTTTATGGTGGATCAAAGTGAAAATGTACATATCCTTAAGAGCCTCCTAAAAGAAGGGCATCCACTTCAGGCCTGGGTAGACCAGTGGGGAGCTGTCTTAGGTCAGACCTCTGCAAATTAAGCCTTCTAAGTAAGGAATCCTGTAGTTTCTACTGTAGTACTTGGGAAATGCTCCACAAGAGGTTAAATGAATGCATTGAAGGTTCCAGTTTTTCCTTCTTCTTTCACATTTTATTCCAGTTAGATCTGGAATAAAATGGAAGCAAATCTGGAGGGAGAGGGGTGCTTGGTTGATTTGAGTACCTAGACTGTCTCTGCAATATCTTTACTTTTTATGTTCACAGTAGGCCTCAAAGACAGAGACGAGAAGTACACGAAGATGCCCACAAGCAAGTCAGGTATGGCCAGAAGCACATGCACACCGTTCTGCAGATGTTTCTTTCCTGAACCTCAACCGCAGTGATTTTCAGCAGAGCCCCCTCCATGACCCCTCACCAAGGATCAGAAAGTGGAGGGTGGGGGACCAGTGCAAGGGGAGCCTGAAAGGAGAAAGCAGGTGGGGGCGGGGGGCGGCTCCTGGATCAAGCTGGTGAGAGAGGATGTCAGTGGCAATGGGGGCTGGTGTTCCTCCTCTGGAGCCTGGGTTCCTCCCTATACCTGTAAGCAGCTCGCTGGTTCAAATTCTTTCCCTGGGCCGTCTCCTTTGCAGTCAGCACTGTAGTTTCCTCACTTTAGAAGGACACTTCCTGGTGGGTTCGGAAATGGCAGAGGCTCCTCCTGTTTGTGTACTACTTTCTAGTTTGAGGAGCACTTCCAGGTTGGGTGCAGTGGCTAACACCTGTAATCCCAGCACTTGGGGAGGCCGAGGTGGGAAGGCTGCTTGCAGGCCAGGGATTTGAGACCAGCCTGGGCATCACAGTGGGATCCCCGTCTCTACAGAACATTTAAACATTGACTGGACTCAGTTGCTTGTACCTGTAGTTCCAGCTATTTGGGAGGTGGAGATGGGAGGATCACTTTAGCCCAGGATCACTGGAGGCCTAGAGTTTGAGGCTGACGTGAGCTCGTGATAGGTCACTGTACTCCAGCTTGGGTGACAGAACAAGACCCTGTGTCTAAAAATAAATAAATAAATAAATATATAAAATAAAGAGGGGATAACTAAGAATATATATCTGTATATACTTGTATACAAGAAACTGGTCAGATAGACAAGAAACCAACAAGAGAAACACCTGGCCAGTTGTGGTGGCTCACACCTGTAATTCCAGCACTTTGGGAGGCTGAGGGGGGTGGATCACTTGAGGCCAGGAGTTTGAGACTAACTTGGCCAACATGGCGAACCCCACATCTCTGCTAAAAATATAAAACTTAGCTGGGCGTGGTGGCGGCCGGCTGTAATCTCAGCTGCTTGGGAGGCCAAGGCACGAGAATCACTTGAACCTGGGAGGCAGAGGTTGCAGTGAGTCGAGATCATAGCACTGCACTCCAGCCTAGGTGACAGAATGAGACTCTTGCCTCAAAGAAAAAAAAGCAAAACACCTGTGGCTGAGGGCTAGGTAGGGGCAGGGTGGGTGGAAGCAGAAGGGAGATGCTGAGTCTTCACTATGTTTCTTTTTTTTTTTTAATTGGCAAATGCTAAAAGTATGTTACCAATTGAGAAAAAGTGAAAGTAAATGCAAATGGCCCCAGGTGCAGTTCAGAAGCAGCAGTAGGAGGATGCCAACTTTCCTTCCATGCAGACAGGATAGTTGGCATTGCACTCGAGCGTAAGGCCCCACTCCCTCCACAGCGGGCCAAGAGAGGTTGGGATGCCAGGCTTGGACCATACTCACTAGCTCTCCTCTCCAGCTCAAAACCCCCCAAAAAGCTAAGACACTTTAAGGGAATTTGGGCTAAGAGTGGAACCAGCAATTTTCAGTCTCGGTTATGCATTCAAATCATCTGGTAAGCTTTAAAAATACCAATTTCCAGACCCTATTCTTAGACTGTTCGAATCAGCATCTCTGAGGTGGGGCCTGGGCATCAGTATTTTTAAAGCTCCACAGTCATGGTCAAAACCAATGTCTTAGACCTTCTGGGTCAGTTCATTTATCCAGAAAGATGGAGAAAGGAAGAGGGGATGTCTAATAGCTTAAAAGAAGAAATAGCACACCCCGTCACACCTATCCAGATCAAGTCAGAATGCAAGTTCTTTTTTATGTGGCTTGGCTAGAATATATAATCAACCTGGTTTCTTCCCCTTTGACAGCCCAATTCTGAAACGAAGCCCTGACATCACCAAATCACCTCTGACAAAGTCGGAACAGCTTTTGAGGATAGATGATCATGATTTCAGCATGAGGCCTGGTTTCGGAGGTATGGGATGTACGCTGGCGGGGTGTCCTCTTCCTTCTGGTCCTCTGTCTGTGGACAGGAAATTCAGCCAAGGGACAGCACAGCTTTGCTCTCCCCTGCCCTGGTCTGCCTCGGTTGTGCTTGGTGGACAAGACATGGAGCCCACGGAACATTCTGAGCATCTGCCTTGCCCAGCCCTGGGTTCTGCTGAACAGTCTCAGGAGGTATCTGCGGCTGGATGGCTACTGCCCCTGACAAGGATGGCTTATGGTGAGGGAGGCCAGCAGCTGGCTGCAGGAAGGGCAGGGGAACGCAGGGCAGCCACCGCCCAATGCGGCTTCCTAAAAATGCTCTGAAATAACGACCTTGGATTATATTTGTTGTCATCTGGGAGCTGGCAGACAGAGTTCAGGGTGCATATCCTTGGGCAGAGGGTGGTCCACTCGTTTTAACTAAATGAAAATAGCTTGAGAGAATAATGATTTGGTGCAGAAGAATGGCAAAGCCCTTTGAAGCTTAGCCTGCAGCTGCTGGGTTTCAGCCTTCTTACGGTCAAGGAGTTTTCATCCTTATGGGTTTATTTTCCTGGAAAAGAAATATTTATTTTAGAAATCAGACTTAGCTGGGCATGGTGTCTCATGCCTGAAATCCTAACGCTTTGGGAGGCTGAGGCGGGCGGATTGACTGAGCTCAGGAGTTTGAGAACAGCCTGAGCAACATGGTGAAACCCTGTCTCTACTAAAAATACAAAAATTAGCCAGCTGTGGTGGTGTGCACCTATAGTCCCAGCTATTCAGGAGGCTGAGGTATCAGAACTGCTTGAACCCAGGAGGCGGAGGTTGCAGTGAGCTGAGATCACACCACTGCACTCCTGCCTGGGCAACAGAGTGAGCCTCTGTCTCCAAAAAAATTTTTTTAAAAAGAAATCATTCTCATACCTTTTATTTCTTCCAGTCACTTTTGCCCAAGGAATAAATAGGCTGTAGAACAGAGTCTCTATCCAGTCCATAATCCACCATTGTTGAATCCAAACCCACCTTTTCACTCCATAATGATTCCGTGTGCTCCATGCCTGCCCTTCATCCTGACAGCAGGGAAGAAAGGGGGCAGGAATCAATTCCCTTTATTATGCTTCCTTATTCTTTATCAGTATTGAGTCTGCATGGCCCAGAAATAACAAAAAATTGAATGCTTTAAAGCCGTCCTTAAACAGGCATCCTCCCTTCCCTGAAGATACTCCATCATGTTGTAAAGATGCAGGTCTGTGGGTCTGGCAAATGATCTGAATATGACTTCAGTTCTGAGTGCCTATCACCAAACAATGCCTTTCTCGTGGCCAGACGAGAGATGCTGGCTTCCAGGATGAAAGAGCATGCAAAACCAGAAGGCAAATCTAGAGAATAATGTGGGTGACCTCGTGCTAAGAAGTCAGTTACTCTTAGATCAGACCCAGCCTTTGACCTAGGCCTTCATCATACCTTCAGAGGAGCATATATAACCAAGAAAGGATGTTTCCAGACTTTCATTGAAATATTTCAGAAAGCCAGCCTATGATACCATGCTTTGATCTCTGGCTTGACTTCAGGTTGGCGTCACCAAACCTCCAAGTCCAACATGACATTGAGGTTCCAGGGGAAATGCTCATTTTGCCTATTTTCTCCATACTATAAGTTCGAGTAAAAATAGTGAATGCTCTTGTCACGCTCTGTCCCCAGGCCCTGCCATTCCTGTTGGTGTGGATGTGCAGGTGGAGAGTTTGGATAGCATCTCAGAGGTTGACATGGTAAGTGCTTCTCTGACCAGAGCCACGGCAGGGGGTTTCACAAAGCCTGTCCTAGGCCAGGAGTTCTACGCACCTGAATTCAATTAGTCTGACAACTGCCCTGGGCGGTGGGAATCCCCACAGTCTTTTTACAGATGGCTCAAGATTTGCCCACAGCCACCCAAGTGGTATGAAACAGAGCCAGATAACAAGCCTGACCTTTCCCACTCCAGTGCCCAGGCTCTTGCCCCTGGGATGCATTTTCTGGACAAAGGCTCTCAAATGTAAGCAGCAGGGCCCAAGTTTGCAGCTGCCAAGTAGTCAGACACATCTTACTCCTGTGGATTCTGTACCTGGTTGTGGAAATGCAAAAGAAGCAAAAGAGTGTCCTTTTCCCTGCCCCCACCCCCTGCCCCTTTTTGGTGAATTCAGATAAAAAGTGCAACATCCTCCAAGTCCTTGACTTACAGGACGTTTTAGGGACCTGTCTTAGTTTGGGTCCCCCAAGAAGCAGACCTGAGGGAAGCATTCACAAGTATAAGTAGTTTATATAGGAAGTGATCCTGGGAAACACCAGAACAGAGTGGGGAAGGGACAGAGGAAGAGAAGGAAGCAAAGAGGACCGTGCTATCAAACCGGTTGCTGTGGAACTGGTATAAAACTCAGTCGTAGAAACATAGAACTCAGTGCCACTGGGGTACTCTGGGAGTCAGTGAAGAGCACACTTCAGGGTTATCCAACTCAGGGGTGCAGGAGCTGGGGTATTTATCCACCGCCTTCTCTCTGGTTGAGTGCTGCTTGTAGGCATTAACTTTCTGGCACTTGTGGCTTGAGTTACACATGGCGACAGTAGCAGCCTCTCGAGTGTAGAGTGAATGCCAGGAGCTTGGGGCAGGGCCAGGCACACTCACACTGTCTGCTCCAGGCTTCTAGCTGAGTTCTTCCCCCACAGCGTTCTCTTCCTCCTACTGCAGCAAACTCCAGGGACTCACAAGACCTCATCTGACCCAGTTTCATTCCCCAGCCAAGTGATGGCTCCACAGGGACTACAGAATCCACACCTCAGTGGGTTTGTGTGTCTGGGGTTCCTTCTATGCCCCTCTGCCCCCTAGGACTTTACGATGACCCTCTACCTGAGGCACTACTGGAAGGACGAGAGGCTGTCTTTTCCAAGCACCAACAACCTCAGCATGACATTTGATGGCCGGCTGGTGAAGAAGATCTGGGTCCCTGACATGTTTTTTGTGCACTCCAAACGCTCCTTCATCCATGACACCACCACAGACAACGTCATGTTGCGGGTCCAGCCCGATGGGAAAGTGCTCTACAGTCTCAGGTAGGAAGAAAGGCAGATCGTTCATCTTAACCAAGAAAAGCATTGGTTTCACAACAGCAATTTGGATTTTTGGCTCTGAATGTCTACTTCCTAACTTTTCAGTAGCTGTCAGCTTCTCAACATCCACTTTATACATGAGTAGAAATCTAAAAGGTATATTCAGCCTTGAAAATACATTTGGGGCAATTTCTAAAGCTAATACTATTCTATATATTATATTTCAATAATAAAAAAGTTTATTTCTCCAGTAGGAGTCAGAGAAATAGATAATGTGTTCTCAAGGACTTACCTCCTGCAATGTCTCTGATTCCCATCTTTTGGGAACATTTTAGAACTTTGGTTTTAAAAAAAAGTTCTTTTGCTTCATCTGGCCACCACAGGCATATTTTCCCTCCTTTCTCTCCATAGTGTCCTACTTGAGAAACCACGGGGACCCGGGGCTACTTGATGACTTGAAGTGCCATTCTGAACATCACTTTTAAAATATAAAGAATAAAATCTTCTCGCCAATTCAGATACTTCAGAAATGTTTGCTTGCTCATTAAGCACTGGCTCAGGGAAGCTTTCCTTAAACACAGCTCTGCAGTGTGGTTTTCAGGCTGCACAGAAGCTTCAGAAACTCATGGTATTCACCTCCCTAGGAGGCACATGGAGATGAGCAGCAGGCCTTCACAGAGAAGGGATGTGTTCACTTGCTGTGGGGTGCTCCTCTTGTGCTGTGTGGAGGGTGCATTCCAGTTTCATGGACTTTGCTTTGGCTTCTGTGTTGATGAATGGTAAAGATGAATCCACACATCAATGTATAAATAGAAGGTTCAGGGATGGTTACACAGTAGACCTATAGAATAAGAGGTTGCAATGTTGAAGCTGAATTTCTGGCCCCATTGCCCAAAGGAATATTTATAATGATCCCTCCATATTCATTCTGGCCTGGAACCTAGGTAATTAGGTACCTGACACAGAGTGGGGTTGTGGGGTTTTCATCTTTAAGGTTTAAAATGCTTCCTCCTGTAAGAAGTACTCAGGCGGGTCCAGGATGTGCAACCCTTCCCCAAACCATGTTGAACTGGTTCGCCCTGAGGTCTGCATTTCTGAGGCAGGTTTTCTTTTCTCTTTTTCTTTCTTTTGCTTTCCTTTCCTTTTTCTTTTTATTCTCCCCTTCCCTTCTGTTTACTTCCCTTCCCTCCCTCCCTCCCTCCCTTCCTTTTTTTCTTTATCTTCCTTTCTTTCTCTTTCTCTCTTTCTTTCTCTCTCCCTCTTCTTTCTCTTTCTTTCTCTTTCTCTCTCTCTTTTTCTTTCTTTCTTTTTTTTCAGAGTTTTGTTCTGTTGCCCAAGCTGGAGTACTGTGGCATGATCATGGTTTTGCTGCGGCCTCAACTTCCCAGACCCAAGCAGTAATCTGACTTCTGCCTCCCAGGTGGCTGGGACCAAAGGCATGTGCCACTATATCCAGATACTTTTCTAAAAAAACCATATTTTTGTAAAAACAGAATGTCCCTATGTTGCTCATGCTGGTCTTGAACTCCTGAGCTGAAGCCATCCTCCCACCTTAGCCTTCCAAAGGGCAGGGATTATAGGTGTGAGCCATCACACCTGGCCTCCTGAGGCAGGTTTTCAAGGCATCTTAAGGCTCAAAAACTACCAATACAACAACACAACTCAGTGGCAGTTTGCTGATTTCTGTAGTGTAAATACTCACATCCTGGCTGATTTCAGGCTCCCAACTTGATGTCACTAAATCCAGAATTAGGAAGAAATTCATGACAGCACACCATTATGCAGTATTTCTACCATGCAGATGCAGGAAGTGTAAACAGCTTCAAGAATATAGATAATGATAACATGTAGTGAAATAATTAGGAAGTGATATTTATTACTTTTGTTTTTACAAGATAAGTCTGGTAATAGTGAATTCTCTCAGCTTTTGTTTGTCTGGAAAAGACTTCATCTCTCCTTTATATTCAAAGGAAAATTTGGTTGGATACAACATTCTTGCAGTTTTTTTCTTTGAGCACTTTGAAAATGTTCTTCTACTTCCTCCCGGCCAGAATGGTTTCCATTTGGAAGTCTGTTGCCAGACAAATTGGAGCTTTTTTTATTTTTGTTTTTAAAACTAGTCAAGTGCAGTAGTGAGAAGGGGGAAAAGAGTAGAGCAAGGAGTTCGATCTGTAACTGTGAACAATCAGTTGAGATGTCTCACTACCTTCAGACCAGCCAAATTGGAGCTTTTTAATGTTATTTGCCTTATTTATCTTGCTGCTTTTAGGATCCTCTCTTTGTTCTTGACCTTTGAGATGAATTACTATATGTCTGGAAGTGGTCTTAATTGCATTGATTCTGTTTAGTGTTCTCAGACCTTCCTATACCTGTATATTTAACTCTTTCTTGAGTTTTGGAAAGTTTCCTGTTATTACTCCTTTGAATACACTTTCCACTCCTTGCTCTTGCTCAGCTCTTTCTTGAACATCAGTAATTCTTATATTATGTCCTTTGAGGTAATTTTCCATATCTTGTAGGCAACCTTCATTCCTTTTTATTCCTTTTTTATTTTTTCTCATCTGATTATAATTTCAAATAGCCAGTCTTCTAACTCACAGATTCTTTCTTCTGCTTGGTTCACTCTGCTGCTGAGAGCCTCTAAAGAGTTCTTCACTTCAGCAAATGTATTTCTCAGGTCCAGGATTTCTGTTTGATTTTCATTGTTGTTGTTATTTCAATCTCTTTGTTAAATTTCTCTGATAAATTTCTGAATTGCTTTTTTGTGTTATTTTGCATATAACTACATTTCCTTAAAATTGCTCTTTTGGATTTTTGTCAGAGAGGTTACAAATCATGGTCTTGTTGGGGTCCCCTTTTGGGGAGGTCATAGTTCCTGTTTGCAGTTGTTCCTTGTCGGTATACATCTATGTCTTTGCATTGAAGGATTAGTTATTTATTCCAGTTTTCTCTGTCCAGTTAGTTTTGTTTTTTATTGACTATATTTGCTTAGTGAATCTGTCCCTAGATTGCTGCCTCCTTTTCGGCTCTAGGTGGCACCTACAGCCCAGGTTTGCTTTGCTCCAGTAAAGGGTCTGTCTGTGCACTGCCTGTCCTGAATGGGGGAGGTCCTGAAGGGATTATCCCTGCAGTGTGTGAAGGCTGGCGAGGGATTCGTGCCCAGGGGACCTGCAGAATGTTCTTCCTGCAGTACTGCTGAACAGCCACTTTGATTTGGCATCTCCTTTGGCCAAGTTATGGAGCACAGCGTCCAGGCTGGAGATGGTAGTTCTGCCTCCCCTTTGTCTCTGCCTGTTCTCAGGGCTATTTCTCCCTTCAGTCAATCATGATGCTTTCCGTGGGTTAAGGCAAGAACAAGTCTCCTTCCAGGGAATCCAAGAAGGTAGAGAAGCTGATTGATCACCTCAATTTCACTTTTTCCAGTGTAGAAATCATGAGTTGTGGGAAGATTTTCCATGCATTTGGTGACAGGTAAAAAGGGAGAGAGGAGCATTAGGGATGTGTAAGTCCAGTTCTCCTGCTGTCAGCTCAGTTTTTCTATTTCTCTGTGGCCTAGGGAACTGTCTCATCCTCATCCATGGACTCTGGGTTGTT
Organism: Sapajus apella; assembly: GCF_009761245.1. Lineage (NCBI taxonomy): Eukaryota > Metazoa > Chordata > Mammalia > Primates > Cebidae > Sapajus > Sapajus apella. The sequence continues at coordinate 59,611,850 of NW_022436946.1, forward strand.
GCTGGTGAAAGTCTCGGCGTGTTACATTTGTTTTTGGTTTTCTGTGGTAGGGAGTGAAGCAGCTTGCCTCTAGGCCACCATTTTGGAACTGGAAGCTATTATTTATGTTTTTAATGTGACATTTAATTTTGATGTTTAATAATGACTGTGCTTAACAACTGGCTTACAAGCTTCCTGAAAATCTAGCAACCAGCTCCCAAAACCCTATAGAAGACTAGTCCAGTGTACTACTGGATGTGAGTGCAAGAAAGAGGTAGAAAATCATTTATTATGTTCAGAATAAAAATCCTCAGGGAGCCTCACTCACCAGGAAAACACCTCCTTTCCCTCTCTGTGCCTAAAAACAGATGAGTTGATTTCTCATTGCAAATAAAGTTATGAGTTTTTTTGATTTAAATGAAAAAAAAAAAAAAAGAGAGATGTAAGTTACTGAAGACCACCACTTTGAAATTGATTTTAAGGAAAACATGTCAACTCTGTCTGGCCAGCTCCTAAAATACATACTAATTTACCATCTCCTCACTTCATTCACTCATTGATTACTTCAGCAGGTTCTTATTAACAGCCTCCTGGGTGCCACAGTGGCCCGTGGAGTTGTATGAATGAAAGCTGTGCCAGGTTCTAACTCAAGCTCTGGGGACACAAAGACACAGATAGAGGTCACTGTCCCTTGTGGGACTGCAGGCTATGGAGGAGACAGGCACAGAACCCAGTGGTTAGGATGCAAATGAGGAATGCAGCAGGGCAGAGGGAGGAGCTCGATAACAGGGTAACGAGAACAGTTTCCTAGGCACCAGCATACAATAAAAACTGAAATCCGCAAGTGAGATGCACTGTTACGCTTGGTAGATTTTACTGAGGTAATATTAAAAAAACAATTCCATGACTTTTGAATCCCTAGTCAACTTCAAGATATAAAGAGTCAATGAGGCCGAGTGTGGTAGCTCAGGCCTATAATCCCAGCACTTTGGAAGGCTGAGGCAGGTGGATCATCTGAAGTCAGGGGTTCGAGACTAGCCCGGCCAACGTGGAAAAACCCCATCTCTACTAAAAATACAAAAATTAGCCAGTCATGGTGGCACATGTCTATAGTCTCAGCTGCTCGGGAGGCTGAGGCAGAAGAATTGCTTGAACCCAGGAGGCAGAGGTTGCAGTGAGCCGAGATTGCTCCACTGTGCTCCAGCCTGGGCAACAGAGCAAACCTCTGTCTAAAAAACAAAAAAAAGAAGATGAGGAAGAGGAGTCAATGACAGCGGGAGAATGGAAAGATTTATGAAATTTTCTCAGGAGAGCTTTGTGGGCATGCTCTCCTGAGCATGATTAGGCCTTCACTGGAACCTCTCACAGAGCTTGGAGTGTGCAGTTTGGGACACTGTGCATTTATGTGGGAGAGAAGAGATGTCTGACCACCCTGCGGACAGACCCAGAAGTTTTTGCCATGGTGGGATCAGTCTGTATTGATCTGTGAGTGTATGGGGAGTGGATGGTGGGTGAACCAAGAGCTGGAGAATGGAAACCTGCAGTGTGGGGGTGCTCAGTCATGGGAGTGAGGAAGCCAGGAAAGAAAATATCAGTTTCCGGGCCGGGCATGGTGGCTCCAGCCTGTAATCCCAGCACTTTGGTAGGCCGAGGCAGGCAGATCACTTGAGGTCAGGAGTTCGAGACCAGCCTGACCAACATATGGAGAAACCACATGTCCACTAAAAAAAATACAAAATTAGCCGGGCATGGTGGTGCATGCCTGTAATCCCAGCTACTTGGAAGACTAAGGCAGGAGAATCGCTGAACCCAGGAGGTGGAGGTTGCAGTGAGCTGAGATCACGCCACCACACTCCACCCTGGGCAACAAGAGCCAAAGTCCATCTCAAAAAAAAAAAAAAAGTATCAGCTTCCACCAGGTAGCAGGCCCAGAGAGCAGGAAGCTGTCCAGCCACAGAACTGTCCTATGCCCACCTCCCTGTCTCCTCACATTTCCACCTGTGTGGGAGGAGATCGGAGATGGGCAGAAACTGACCACCCAAATGCCAACTTTTTATCTTGGTTGAGGAGGGACAGCAGAAGTCTTCATTTGAATGAACTTTGAAGCTGATGAATACCTCAGACTGAAACTTTTAATTTCTGAATTAAGGTGTGGTTTGTGACTTAAGAGGGTTTTGACTATTACATGAGAGTGAGCAGAAGAGTCACGGGACCTGCCAAGTTTCCATCCAGGGCAGGGAAAAGCCTCTCCAATGAATCAATTTAAAGGAACTTGTGGAAACAAGAATAAACATGGGCTTTGATTACATCACAAATGGTTGTTTTATGTAGAGGTTATACGGAGAGAAGCGAGTCAGAGTGAGAAGACCCATTCTGATGATGTCTGTAATTCTGAAAACATCTGTTCCTGTACCAACTAACAGAAAGAGAAGGAGTATTCAGTCACCTGGTTCATAGCAAAACATTTCCTGCATTGGGCATTCCATGTCCCTAAAGTTAGCTCCAGCGTCTCCAAAGTTAGTTCTTAGCTTATTTCATGTTGATGACAGCGGGCATCGTTATGCAATGATGTACCCATAGAAGTGGATACCCCCCATTGGGCATCGAGTCAGCTGCCAGCCTGACCCCCCCCCCTGACCCGCATACTCTAACATGCCCTGTTTATCCGGATTTCCAGGGGACATAAGACCACCCAGCTACTGGCCATCAAAAATGCCTCATACATAGAATACAACCATCCCATCCTCAAAGCAGTGGAAAAAGTGAGGCAAATATTTGAATAACTCCATTTCAAGAGTGCTCTTTTCCTTGAAATTTCCATTTAAATTAAAAGTGACTTTTTTTTCTTTTTGACCATGAATTATCCATATAATTTCCACAGCTTTTACATAGCAAATATTGCATGGTCGAAGGAAAAGTAGTACATTCAGCACCAGCGAACAAGTGTTAATCATGTCCTGCTGTGAAATTCCCCACTGGATAAGAGGCCTTTCACCTACGAAGAATGATCTGTATGTGTTTCGCTTTTAATACAGAAGCCTCTTTTCCTGTGTAAACTCTGAAATAAAATCACTCAATACCAGCAAGTGCTTGCCTGTTAACACAATAAGACTTTCAGTGTTTTTCCATTACTTTGATCTCCAAGGAATTATCCATTAACAACATATATGTCCACTAGTAGATACAATTATCAATTGAAAAATATCAACATTGTTAAAAAGAAAGTGCCAAGCTCGGCAACTGGCATGAGTGTGCACAGTATTGTATACAATATTAAATATAATTAAAATAAATAAAAGAACTGGAATTTATCTGAAACAGGAGAACAATATATGCTCCCAGGGCTTCTTTTAAGAAACTGTATTGGCTGGTATTGGGGGGTCACACCTGTAATCCCAGCACTTTGGGAGGCCAAGGCGAGCGGAGCACGAGGTCAGAAGATGGAGACCATCCTGGCCAACACGGTGAAACCCCGTCTCTACTAAAAATACAAAAAACTTAGCTGGGCATGGTGGTGCAAGCCTGTAGTCCCAGCTACTTGGGAGGCTGAGGCAGGAGAATTGCTTGAACCCAGGAGGCGGAGATTGCAGTGAGCCGAGATTGTGCCACTGCACTCCAGCCTGGGCAACAGTGTGAGACTCTGTCTCAAAAAAAAGAAAAAAGAAAAACCCATATAATGTTTTTATTTCGCATTGTTATATTGATTGAGACCATTGCTTCTTTAGAATGATTGAATGTGATAGGAGTTAGCAGAGACGTTCTATTTGCCTCACACTGACCCTTGGGTTAAACATAAATGCCTAAGAGTACTCCAGTGAGGATGTCACTCATAAGCCACGTGTCTAAATCCTGACACATCGCTTTTGAAGTATGAGAAGGAGGCAGTTATCATATTGGAAGGAAGCAGAGGCCGTTTCCGCCTGTTTTGTGATTTTGCACTTGTCTTTTGCAGGCTCTGAATAAATCAATTTTGTCTTTGTGGCCCTAGGGTTACGGTAACTGCAATGTGCAACATGGACTTTAGCCGATTTCCCTTGGACACACAAACGTGCTCTCTTGAAATTGAAAGCTGTGAGTAGACTTGTGCCCAGGGTCAGCAAACAACCTCTGATAATTCTGAACACCTCTAACTCTCAACTGCGGGAACAGTGTGTATTCCTTATTCACGACAATACTTTTAAAGTAATTTTTTACATTGAAGCTAGGTCTAGGGTAATTTTAAGTAACAGGAACAAATTTGGGACTAAAACCTTCCATTGCCATAACTGATCTTTTTAATGCCCTGTGGCAATGGCTTCAAACTTTGTTCTATCGAATCAGGATAACTGCTTGAGGAGGGGAAGCAGAGGGCTAAGTGAATATGGGTCTCTTTCCAAGCCCTTCGCCAGCACACACACACACACACACACAGAGAGACACACGTGCAAATTCATCTAGAAAGCTCATTTTTTACATGTTTTATTGCTCTTCTAAATGTGATTTCTGCTGAAGAAAGATTTCCTGGCCAAAACAAGCTTGACAATAGTTGCCCCCTAGGGAATTGCCACTGTGAGTTCCCGTGGTGGCTGAGACTCTCAGGCATAACAAGGGATTTCAGGAAGGTTGCACAGATGTCCTGGAAAAGCTAAAAACCAGGCCCTAAGACACCATTGGTGCAGGCAACAAAAGAAAAAACACGCAAATTAGAGTGCGTGAAAATTGTTAATTTTGTGTATCGACATTATCAAAACAGTAAAAGGGCAACCCACAAATGGGAGAATATTTTGGCAAATCATCTATCTGATAAGGGATTGATATCCAGAATATAAAGAGAACAACTAAAACTCAACAACAGCAACAACAGCAAAACAGATAACTTGCTTAAAAAATGGACAAAAGACTTGAATAGACATTTCTCCAAAGAAGATACACAAATGGCCAAGAAGCACATGAAAATATGTTCATCATCACTAATTGTTAGGAAACTGCAAACCAAAACTGCAGTGAGTTACACTTACTGGATGAATACTGTCAGCAAAACAGAAAACAATGCTGGGAGGTTGTGAATAAATTAGAACCCTTACACTTCGTGGACAGGAATGTAAAATGGTGCAGCCACTGCGGAGAGCAGCTCCTCAAAAATTAAAGCAATGACTGGGCACTGTTGCTCACACCTGTAATCCTAGCACTGTGGGTGGCCGAGGTAACAGGATCACTTAAGCCCAGAAGCTGAAGACCAGCTTGGGCAACATAGCAAGACCCTGTCTCTACAAAAAATACAAATATGTGTCAGGCGTGGTGGCTGGCACCTGTGGTCCCAGCTTCTCTGGAGGCTGAGGCAGGTGGATCACTTAAGCCCAAGAGCCTGAGGCTGCAGTGAGCCATGATTGTACCACTGCACTCCAGCCTGGGTAAGAAAGCAAGACCCCCATCTCTTAAAAAAAAAAAAAAATTAAAACAAGAACATATGATCCAGCAAATCCATTTCTGGATATATAACCAAAAGAATTGAAAGCAAAGTCTTGAAAAGGTACTTGTATACTCATATTTATAGCAGTTTTATTCACAATTGCTAAAACATGAAACAACCCAAGTGTCCATCAATGAATGAATGGATACCCAGAATGTGGTAATACATACAGTGGAAGAGTGTTCAGCCTTAAAAACAAGGATTTTGAAACTTGATTGGATATATCATTTGCCAATGTATATTCTCCCATTGTGGGTTGCATGTTACTCTGTTGATAATGTTTGGATGCACAGCATTTTAAAATTTTCATGTAGTATTTATGTACTACATTACCACATAAATACAACCATTATGATGGTGGTACCAACATCTGTCTCTGGAACTCTTTTCACCTTCCCAAACTGAAACTCTGTACCCGTTTAACAATAACCCCTCATCCTCACCTCCCCTCCCCCCAGCCTCTGGTAACCACCATTCTACTTTCTGTCTCTATAATTTTGACTGCGCTAAGTACCTCTTAAAAGTGAAATCATACAGCACTTGTCTTTTGCAATGGCTGATTTCATTTAGCATACTATCCTCAAACCTTTCACTTGATGGAATCAGGCCCACCCAGATTATCCAGGAAAATCCCCTTTAAAGTCCACTGGTTTTAGACATTAGTCACATCTACAAAACACTTTTACAGATTAGTGTTTGATTGCATAATTGGGTACCATAGCCAAGCCAAGTTGACACATGAAACTGACCATCACACAGGTCAAGAGTTAGAAAACAGGAATAAAATAGTTCCTGGAAGGAACTGTTTATATATAAGCAGACTGGACTGGCAGTGCCATGAAGCTTTTCCTCAGTTATGCTCAGGCTGTAGGTAGGTTTGTTCACTGGGAGTTCACCAGAAGCAGGTGAGAGGAGGAGAAATGGAGCACCAGAAAGGGCGATGATCATGGAGTCACTTCAACTTTACCCTGAGTAGGAGTGACTGGAGTCTTACAGAGAAGGAACTTGTCCCACTCCTGTCTCTTTATGGATCTTTTCTTGCTAAAATGCAGCCTTTATTACCTGATAGGGTTTATAGGTGTTTGCCATTAATTGATGAGTCGCTGCACTTTGAAAGAAGAAAGGAAAAGGCTAAATTACTCCTAGTTTATAAGGCTGAGTCATATGAAATGTTGCCAATATTTAACCATTTCTGACCTACAAAAAGAGCAATTTCATTTGATTTAACCTAATAAATGGCAGGCTGAATTGCAGGGTGAAACTTTTGCAGCAGTTATGAGCATTTGGGGTGGAGAACTTTGCTCTGATGACTTTTGGAAGAGTAAAGAGACTTAGATGTGTCTTTTGGGATATTGCTTTGCTTTGTTTAGACTGTGGTTTGTTTTTTAAACTATCATACCACAATCCCAGTAGTCAGTGCAGGAAGTCAGGACACATGTTCCACGTAGCCCCACAGACCATCCTGTCTTGCCACCACTTTGTGTCTGATGCTGGCTCCTGTCTTTCAGATGCCTATACAGAAGATGACCTCATGCTGTACTGGAAAAAAGGCAACGACTCCTTAAAGACAGATGAACGAATCTCACTCTCCCAGTTCCTCATTCAGGAATTCCACACCACCACCAAACTGGCTTTCTACAGCAGCACAGGTAATTGCGGGGTGAGGGCTGAGAGGGCAGATTCAGCTTGGCCTCCGAGGTTCACCCTCTATTATAGGAAAGGTTTGAATTGGTTGTCAAGTGAGCAGTGTCACTTATATTTGAAACTAAAGACAGAGGCTGGGTGCAGTGGCTTATGCCTATTATCGCAGGACTTTGGGAGGCCAAGGTGGGTGGATAGCTTGAGCTCAGGAGTTCAAGACCAGCCTGGCCAAGATGGTGAGACTCAGTCTCTACTAAAAATACAAAAATTAGCCAAGTGTGGTGGCTCACCGCTGTAGTCCCAGCTACCTGGAAGGCTGAGGTGTAAGATCCTTGAGCCCTAGAGTAAGAGGTTACAGTGAGCCGAGATCACGCCACTGCACTCCAGCCTGGGCGACAGAGTGAGACCCTGTTTCAAAAAAAAAAAGAAAGAAAGAAAGAAAAGAAACTAAAGACAGACATCCTAAGTGAAATCTATCTAGTGGGTAGCAAGCAGTAGATGGAAGTGATTTTTTTTTATACTACCAATGCATCAGAGTAATAACCTAAAAAAATCAGTAAGGACTTAAAACATAAGCTGCGTGAGTAGGTTTATTTGAGACAATCGCATTGCCAGCTTAGTAACTGGCATTTCAGCCATGATATGCTGATCCGAGCCCCCTCCTTGACAGCGAGAAACAAATATAATTCGGGTCTGTTGTTCTCCATTTACATTCTCCCTGCTCCAGCCAGCCCTTTGGGGTTGCTTCACTCTTGACCAGCCTGCTCTTGCTATGCTGCTCGCATAGCACCTCCTGGTGACTCTCTTCTAAGTCTCAGTGCAGGAACAACTGGTCAGTTCCCTGTGGACCCAGTTGTTCCTTTTTTGAACCAAGGGTCAGGTCAGGCTCACACCCTCCTGTTGCCTGAGGTCATGGTCCGTGACCTCTCTCCTGGGAGCTTGAGGTTAACTTGCTCCATTCTTGCCTCTTTTTTAAAAAAAAAATTTCAGGCCAGGCAAGATGGCTCATGCCTGTAATCCCAGCACTTTGGGAGGCCGAGGTTGGTGGGTCACCTGAGGTCAGGGGTTCGAGACCAGCCTGACCAACATGGAGAAACTCCGTCTCTACTAAAAATACAAAATTAGCTGGGTGTGGTGGCATATGCCTGCAATCCCCAGCTACTCGGGAGGCTGAGGCAGGAGGATCGCCTGAACCCGGGAGGTGGATGTTGTGATAAGCCAAAATTGCACTACTGCACTCCAGCCTGGGCAACAAGAGTGAAACTCCATCTCAAAAAAAAAAAAAATTCAGTAGTTTTATTGATACAAGTGGGTTTTGATTACATGGATGAATTGTATAGTGGTGAAGTCTAAGATTTTAGTACATCTGTCACTGAGTGGTGTACATTATACCCAAAGGGTAGTTTTTCATCCCTCGCCCTCCTCCTGCCCTCCCCACTTCTGAGTCTCCAGTGTGCACTATACCACTATGTATGCCTTTGTGTTCCCACAGCTTAGCTCCCACTTATAAGTGAGAACATGTTGAATTTGCTTTTCACTTCCTATTTCACCTAGAATAATGGCCTCCAGTTCCATACAAGTTACTGCAAAAGACATTACTTCATCCTTTCTTATGGGCGAGTGGTATTCCATGATGTGTACATACTATATTGTCTTTATCTGCTCATCTGTGGATGGGCACTCAGATTGATTCCATATCTTTGCAGTTGTGAATTGTGCTTCTTGCCTTCTTTTCACCAGGCATCTTTCAGGATGATTTTGTTCAAATCTTCATGCAGTTGCTGTGGCTAAAATCTTGTACAATGGACGCACAGAGGGCGCAATCTTTTTAAGTACCCCCCATGGTCTTTCTAATCTGTAAGAGAGAGCACCAACATAGCACTGCAGTCCAGCACATCTTATCTTCTTATCCATCACCAAAAGAGCAGGAGGACCCCTGCTCTTTTGACCCTCAGCATTCTGACAGTCCCTCTGCAGTAGCTTGCTGGTAACCAGAGACATGTCCCATGCATTATAATGACCCAGCATGCCAAGTTTCCAAGTTCATATTGCCAAGTCCCCATCCATCTTGTTTTCAGTCCTAGGTATCTCCTGCATATAAGGCCTTTTCCTTTTCTTTCCTTCATCCTCACTTTCTCTAACTCCTCCAGGTATGCTTTCCTTGTAAGGAACACAAAAGAAGAGCTACAATGTAGCTGGACCTGTGATTGTTCACTCTGCTCCTAAATGGAATGTTGTGTTTAACTTTCTTTTTTAACTTAAAGCATGTTTCTCCCCATGAAGAAACCCAAAGAGATTGTTTAAATCAGTGCTTCTTATGGAACAGAGTGATTATACAGTAAAACACACTGCCTGGGTGAATCTAACTCAAGAAAACTTTGGCCCTTATCTTGTTCACAAAGGGAACCCCTTGAAAAGATCATAAGATCATGTAAACTTGTTTTCTTTTTTTGAGAAAGGGTCTTGCTCTGTCACCAGGCTGGAGTGCAGTGGTGCAGTCTTGGCACAATGCAGCCTCGAACTCCTGGGTGCAAGCAATATATATATATATATATATATATATATATATATACACACACACATACACACACACACACACACACACACACAAACATACATTTTTTTTTTTTTTCTAATAGAGACAGGGTCTTACTCTGTGGCTCAGGCTGGAGTGCAGTGGGGCGATCATAGCTTACTGTCACCTCTAATTCCTGGGCTCAAGCGATCCTCCCGTCTTGGCCTCCCAAAGTGTTGGGCTTATAGGTGTGAGCCACTGTGTCCAGCAGAGAATATTGTTAAATGGATGTTCCAATTAAGTAGGTCTGGGGTGGGGTCCAGGAATCTGCATTTATAACAAACTCCCAGGTGACAGTGAGGTTGCTGGGCCCTAGACCAGGTAATAGGAGAAATAGGAGTTTAAATGAGCCAGGTGTGGTGGTGGTTCATACCTGTAATCTCAGCACTTGAGAGGCTGGAGTGGGTGGATCACTTGAAGCCAGAAATTCGAGGCCAGCCTGGAGAACATAGCAAGACCCAATCTCTACCAAAAAATTTAAAATTAGCTGGGTGTAGTGGTACCAGCTACTCAGAAGGGTGAGGTGGGAGGATTGCTTGCACCCAGGAGTTCGAGGCTGCATTGAGCCAAGACTGCACCACTGCACTCCAGCCTGGTGACAGAGCAAGACCCTGTCTCAAAAAAGAAAAAAAGTTTCAATGATCTTATGATCTTTTCAAGGGGTTTCCTTTGTGAACAAGATAAGGGCCAAAGGTTTCTTGAGATAGATTCACCCATGCAGTGCGTATTACTGTGTAAACACTTTGTTCCATGATTTTTCTCACTTTCACCTTATATAGGCATGGTAAGATTCCATTGGAGTGTCTAAAGCTCTTACAGTGTCCTGAATAAAATGTGTTTTATGAAGGAGCCATGATGTGTACTGCCTTTAATTCCTGTGTCCCCCAGGCTGGTACAACCGTCTGTACATTAATTTCACGTTGCGTCGCCACATCTTCTTCTTCTTGCTCCAAACTTATTTCCCGGCCACCCTGATGGTCATGCTGTCCTGGGTGTCCTTCTGGATCGACCGCAGAGCTGTGCCTGCCAGAGTCCCCTTAGGTAAGAAATATCTCAAGTGCATATTCCAAGCATCTGAAAATATAGGTATTAATAATTCTTCCCAGATAAAACCATTCTTTTCCAATTGGTTCTATACCCCTTTTGGTGTTATGACTTGGAAAAATTCAAGAGTTATTTATTGTAGGTAAAATCCCATAATTAGGAATCTATGTAGCAAAATGCTTTCCAGGACTCTACAGGTGCCCATCCAAACAGCCCACCTTTAGTCTAGTTGAAGCCATGTTTCAGGATGGGTGAGCCTGGTCTTTAGGTGCCTTCTTTGCTCACCTGCAAAATGAATCATATCCCACAACAGTGTTTCTCAAATGGTGGCTCAAGGGATCTTTTTTATAGAATTTCTGTGGGAAATTGTTAAAAACGAAGGGTCCTGGGTCTCATCTGCATCTGTAGAATGAGAATCTCTGAGTGAGGACCAGGAACCTGCATTTTTAACAAGCTCTCCCAGTAATTATTCTATGTACTCAAGTCTGAGAATCCCTACTCGATAAGCATTCCACTTATGGCTATTTGCCATCAGCTCTTTTTCTCACCTTAAATGTCATACCCATTTACACACACCACCATCACTCAAAGAGTTCAGGGGCTGCAGGGGAGAATGCGACCCACCAGATTTTAGTGAAACTGGATTGGAGCTGGCCCTTAAGATGACCCCAATCCCCTGTGATTTGATGTTTGCCAAACAAATGTTCTGAGCTTAATTTGAAATCCTGGGCAAATTTCCATGGACAGATGCCATGTCCTCTAACAGTTGTTCCATAGCTTGAACAGTTACTGTGCTGAAAAGACAAACACCCTAGTTTTAAAATCTGTTTCCTACAAATGAAGTTAACGTCGTCATCCTTAGTGAAATTGACCCATGAGTCCTCAAGTGGACATTGCTGAATGGGCAGCCAGGTCCAGCATGGTGGTGGCTGCTGGGGGTGCCCTGACAGCTGTTGACACATGCCCAGGACAACAGGACTGCACAACAAAAGCCAGGACATGATATTAAAATTAATCTCATGGGCTTCTTCCCCTTGATGAAGCAGTAGTTACAAGAAACATATACCCGTTCATGTATGCGACCTCTTATTTTATAAAAATTGAATTGAAATAAATGTTTTAATGCCAAAATGTCTGGGGTTCTTTGCAGAAGAATAGTGACACAGGTGCTATGATGAATACACAGCCTGTGCAGAGGGGTTGAAAGGGTGGGGATGCTGGGGAGAGAAACAGGAAGAGCTTCATGAAAAGCTAAATCTTGAAAGATGTGTAGGTGTTTGCTAAACAGCGGAGCGGGCATGGAGATATTCTAGGTTGAGGGAATAGTGGGGACAAATGAGCAGGGGCATGAAACCATCCCATGTTTGGCAAAAGACAAGCAAACACTTGTTTCTGACTCATGTGTTTGCAGGTATCACGACAGTGCTGACCATGTCCACCATCATCACGGGCGTGAATGCCTCCATGCCGCGCGTCTCCTACATCAAGGCCGTGGACATCTACCTCTGGGTCAGCTTTGTGTTCGTGTTCCTCTCCGTGCTAGAGTATGCAGCCGTCAACTACCTGACCACCGTGCAGGAGCGGAAGGAACAGAAGCTGCGGGAGAAGGTGACTTTGCCATGTGCTTCTAGTGTCTGGTCAGGATGGAGCCTGATCTATCTCTGGAACCTCGGACAGGGCAGACCTTCTCTGTAAAACGGGGTCATGATACCCCCTCCTCTGACTGCTTCACAGGGTTGTTGGGAAGAGCAAATAAATTGGTGTATTTCAAGTCATTGGGAAATTGACTTTGGGTGACATCTTTTATTCATTGAAACATTTATTTTGCACCGACCACATACTTGGGCCAGGTCTTAGTTACATCTTAGGGAACATCTTGGTGATATTCATAATTTAGTGAGAAACTCCCAGGAGAAAAATAAATGACAGTTTAACATGGTGGAACAAATTATTTTTGAACATAAAGGTGTAATAAAAGAACTGTGCGGGGAAGAACACTTCTCATTCTAGGAAATCTTCCCGCATATGTAGCCTCATGCATCCTCCACCACGTCCCAGGTAATCTTCCCTCCCACCTGACTCTCATTTCCTCCTCCAGTGTACAGCTCAATGGTCATCTACCCCAGCAAACTCTAACCGTGTGGTAGTAAACTATCCCCACAATGCCAATTCCCATCCCATGACAAACACACATGTTCACGAGCACTCTTGTAGTAATGTAATCTGTAAACATTTTTACCAAGGGTTCATAACAGCTTGTCCTCTTGTGGAGAACTGGGTGATCTATGAATCATGAGCATTCTTGTTGGTCTTTGGTATGGCATTGTGATATTTCCCGAGTCCGTACGTAGATTTTAGATCGGCAAAAATGGATACCTACCCTCATCCCAAACTAGGAATACAAGAAACTAGAAAAAGGCAACGCCCTCCACTATGTGGTTTCTTTTGAAGGGCTTCTGAGAGATGATGCTGAGCTCACAGCCCAATGTGTGTTTTCTGTGTCTGCAGCTGCCCTGCACCAGTGGGTTACCTCCGGCCCGCACCGTGATGCTGGATGGCACCTACAGTGATGGGGAGGTGAACGACTTGGACAGCTACATGCCAGAGAACGGAGGGAAGCCCGACAGGATGATGGTACAGCTGACTTTGGCCTCAGAGAGGAGCTCCCCCCAGAGGAAAAGTCAGAGAAGCAGCTACGTGAGCATGAGAATTGACACCCACGCTATTGATAAATACTCCAGGATAATCTTTCCAGCGGCATACATTTTATTCAATTTAATATACTGGTCTATTTTCTCCTAGATGCCTGTAATTCTATAAATTTCACATTTCCATGGTTTCCACTACAGAAATATCTGTATAATGAGAAAGAATGTAAGGATATGGTTTTAAAAAAAATCCCAAGTCCCACCCATGTTTTCACTATCCCTTCTGCAGCTTTCCAAAGCTACATTGACAAGACACTTACTGGTTTAATTTGCACTTATTAACCATCTATTGAATACGCAGCATTATATTAGCTGCTGCAGGCATACGACACTGCAGCAACTGATGTTAGTTGTTACCCAGATCCCCTGGAAAAACACACTACCAGTGTTTGGGCACATTTAGTTCCACCTGTTAGACCCTAGATGCTATTCACTGAATGATTTCCTTTCCTCGAGTGTCATTATATTCTTCAGGCTAGGTGGACTTGGAAGCACCTAAAGGCCACTTGCATGAAACTCACATGCACCTAAATCCCCACTTTGACTGAAACTCATGCTTCAGTTTATAGCCTATTACCTATTTTGTATGCATCTCCGCTTGTTTATTTTAATAAAAGGCAATAATAATATTCACATTATTTTTCTTTACATGCTATGGTTCACAAGTTTGACTCCTTTACAAGAAACGCTCTTTAGACTGGTGCAATTGCTTCTGATTTTGGTGAAAGTTTCCCTGGTAGGGAAACTCTGAAGATAAGACTACATGCATGTATTTTGTCTGTTGTGTCATAGAGGTAACTAGGCTAGAAAATTTGTGTTTAAATGTTCCCTGTTTTATATAATCACCACTTCATGTATCTTCTTGGAGCATGTTCTTGTTCAAAGAGAAGTTCTTTCTCAGTGATGTGGTATCTTCCCTGAGGAACTTGGGTAGAGAATGATTTCTTCTGCATAAACATTTCAAGGAAATACATAATTTGGGACTACTTGTAACTCATTAGAATAATTACATAGAGAAATAATTACATGGTTTCTTAAGAGAAAAAGAACATCAGAAAGCAAAATAAATGGGAAGACATGACTGGACATCTGCATTTATATTTGAAATACCAGCATTTTCTATGAACCAGAAAAATGCCATCGCCTAGACCACACAGCCCAGATACCACGCAGAAGGATGGCCCAATGGCAACTGAAATCAGGGAATGGGGTAAAGGAGAGAGTTCTAATTTGATGTATCATTTAAAAACAGTTTTTTACATTATATATCTACCATAAAGATCAACCCCCACCAAACTTAACCAAACAGCATTTGTTTTATTTGAAATTCACTTTAATAAAGTGAATTATATACATAATAATGTCATCTTCCTTTCAAAGTTAATTTGACTCATCACCAATACTGAACATTATGATATTTCTACACATGCAGGACTATATTCTAATTTGAAAAAACCTATTTGCATAAACCCTAATTACAATGTAATCTCCCATTATCTCCAATAAAAGCTCACCAAAAGAAAGCTTTTTGGCAAACTTGAATAAACTTAAAGGGATATAGATGAAATAGTTAAATGTTAACTATTTAAATTTTTCATTCTCACTTTAGTTTTTTGAGACAGGGTCTCACTCTGTCACCCAGGCTGGAGTGCAGTGGTGCCTTCTCAGCTCACTGCAACCTCTACTTCCCAGACTCAAGTGATCCTCCCACCTCAGCCTCCTGCGTAGCTGGAACTATAGGCATGCTTCACCATACTCAGCTAATTTTTTTTTTATTTTTTTATAAAGGCAGGGTTTCACCATGTTGGTCAGGCTGATCTTGAACTCCTGACCTCAGGTGATCCGCCCACCTTGGCCTCCAAAGTGCTTGGATTACAGGCGTGAGCCACCATGCCTGACTCCTAAATGTTAACTCTCGATATTTAAAAATGTTATTTTAAGGCCGGGCGCGATGGCTCAAGCCTGTAATCCCAGCACTTTGGGAGGCCGAGGCGGGTGGATCACGAGGTCAAGAGATCGAGACCATCCTGGTCAACATGGTGAAACCCCATCTCTACTAAAAATACAAAAAATTAGCTGGGCATGGTGGTGCGTGCCTGTAATCCCAGCTACTCAGGAGGCTGAGGCAGGAGAATTGCCTGAACCCAGGAGGCGGAGGTTGCGGTGAGCCGAGATCGCGCCATTGCACTCCAGCCTGGGTAACATGAGTGAAACTCCGTCTCAAA
>NW_022436946.1:59627570-59642850 GCF_009761245.1 Sapajus apella
CAAAAAAAAAAAAAAATAAAATAAAAATAAAAATGTTATTTTAAAAACACTATTTTTTTTTCCATGATTGTTTTATAGAACAATTGCAATCAAACTCTTTACAAAGATCTTTGCTGCTGTTTTCTTCCTCATGATCACTAGGGCCACTGTGAGTCATCTGGAATGTATCCAGGGCATACTGTCTGAACTTCCATCTATTTGTATGGGATACTCCACCATTTGAACCAGCCTATGGGATACTCTTGAGTCTGCTAAAGTTGCCATAGCAAAGTACCACAGACTGCGTGGCTTAAACAACAGAAATTTATTTTCTCACAGTTTAGGAGACTGAAGTCTAAGACCAAGGTGTTGGCAGACTTGGTTTCCCTGGAAGCCTCTTTTCGTGGCTTGTAGATGGCCGTCTGTCATGCGTGTGCCCTAATTTATTCTTCTTATGAAGACACTGGTCATACTGGAATAGGGCCCACGTCAATGACCTGATTTAACCGTAATTACTTGTAAAGGCCTATCTCCAAATACAGCTATGTTGGGAGTTAGGGCTTCAATATATGAATTTGGGGGCCATAGGGAGACATAATTCATTCCATAACAGGCACCAATGGAAATTATCAATTTGCTTAATAGTACATCTATTGCATCTTTTAGATGTTTATTCTTAATTTTTGCAACATAATCATATGCAGCATTGTTTTTTAAAGTGATATTTAAAAGACTTATTTACATGATAGTCACACCAATGATTGTGAGGAATTAGTGATTAAATTCATGTTAAATGTCTTTGTTATCTTTTCTAGCAATTCTGGGTGACCGACATGAGTATCTAAAACTAGAATCAATTGAATAATTTCCATGCTAATGTGTTTTCTTAAGGCAATATTTTCTGTGAAAGTCATGTAATTGACAAAGAGCTCTGTAATATGACTTCATAAGGACCCAAATATAAAGCAACGCCCTCTTTTTTGAAGGATAATTTTGGAGAAAACCACATAATATATCTGATCATCTATAGTACTTCATAGATTTTACTGGCATGAATAGTAATATTTGGTTAATAATATTGTTTGGTTAATGGGCAAGTACCATGTGTCATATTGAATATATTTTTTAATTGTTAAAATTTTTTGTAGAGACAAGATCTATGTTGCTCAGGCCAGTCTCAAGTGAACTCCTGACCTTAAGCAATCTTTCTCGGCCTTGGCCTCCCAAAGTGCTGAGATTATAGGCATGAGCCACTGTGCCTGTCTTGAATAATTAATTTTTAAAGAGTTAAAATATATTTGACTAAAACTATATCAAACATAATATATTCTCTGTCTGGTTGTTCAGAAGGTGCTGTAGGAATCTGAAGGTTTCTTATCATTGTGACACAATGTGGACATCATCTGGATGTGCAGAGGGGTTAGGCAGTAGAGAACTGGAGTTCCAACATTCTTTAGTTTCTTTCATAATTCATACTTTATAGGGAAAGGCGATGATGCTAGATCTTAGAATAAAAATGGCTTACACTTTAGTGACAATGAAACCTCACATTTGTAAATCCAGTTTTACAAAAAATACTTTCACATTCTGTTACATTTGAACCTGAATGTGGAAATTCTAAAGGCTGAGAGAGACTGATGGAACACGCAGAGAACATGGTTAATAAATGAAAGACTGGTTTTTTTTTTTTTGAGACAGAGTTTTGCTGTGTCACCCAGGCTGGAGTACAGTGGTGCCATCTTGGCTCACTGCAACCTCCACCTCCTGGGTTCAAGCAATCCTCCTGCCTCAGCCTCCCAAGTAGCAGAGATTATAGGCACCTGCCAGCGCGTCCGGCTAATGTTTTTTTTTTTTTTTTTGGTATTTTTAATAGAGAAGGGATTTCACTATGTTGGCCAGGCTGGCCTCAAACTCCTGACCTCACATGATCCACCCACCTCAGCCTCCCAAAGTGCTGGGATTATAGGTGTGAGCCACCGCACCAACTTTAAGTGAAAGACTCTTAACTCAATGTTCATTCTCAGATAATAAATACTGGACAAGCAAACTGTCATACACAATACATAAACACTGCTATAGGGAAATCTTTTAACCAATCATTGGTATATTTTTATTTATTCATTCATCCATCCATTCATTCATATATTCATCAAGTAATACTGAACACCTGTTATGTCATAGGCAACATTTTAAACTAGTGCTTCTCAAACTATCTTTGGTGAAGGTTCAGCTTGCTTCATTTTTGAAAATGTCCTACACTAAAATTAACTCCAGATGGATTAAAGACTTAAACATAAGACCTAACACCATAAAAACCCTAGAAGAAAACCTAGGCAAAACCATTCGGGACATAGGCATAGGCAAAGACTTCATGACTAAAATACCAAAAGCACTGACAGACAACAAAAGCCAAAATAGACAAATGGGACCTAATTAAACTCCAGAGCTTCTATATAGCAAAAGAATCATCATTGGAGTGAACCGGCAAACAACAGAATGAAAAAAATTTTTGCAATCTACCCATCTGACAAAGGGCTAATATCCAGAATCTACAAAGAACTAAAACAGATTTACAAGAAAAAAAAATCCTTAAAAGTGGGCAAAGGTTATGAACAGACACTTTTCAAAAAAAGACATATATGAGGCCAACAAACATATGAAAAAATGCTCATCATCACTGGTCATCAGAGAAATGCAAATCAAAACCACATTGAGATACCACCTCACACCAGTTAGAATGGTGATCATTAAAAAATCTGGAGACAACAGATGCTGGAGAGGATGTGGAGAAATAGGAACACTTTTACACTGTTGGTGGGAGTGTAAATTACTTCAACCATTGTGGAAGACAGTGTAGTGATTCCTCAAGGACCTAGAAATCGAAATTCCATTTGACCCAGCAATCCCATTACTGGGTATATACTCAAAGGATTATAAATTGTTCTGTTATGAAGACACATGCACATGTATGTTCATTGCGGCACTGTTTACAATAGCAAAGACTTGGAACCAACCCAAATGCCCATCAATGATAGACTGGACAAGGAAAATGTGGCATATATACACCATGAAATACTATGCAGCCATAAAAAACAATGAGTTTATGTCCTCCGTAGGGACATGGATGAATCTGGAAACCATCATTTTCAGCAAACTGACACAAGAACAGAAAATCAAACACCACATGTTCTCACTCATAGGCGGGTGTTGAACAATGAAAACACATGGACACAGGGAGGGGAGCATCATACACTGGGGTCTGTTAGTGGGGGTAGGGGAGGGACAACGGGAGGTGGGAAGGTTGGGGAGGGATAACATGGGGAGAAATGCCAGATATAGGTGATGGGGTGATGGAGGCAGCAAACCACATTGCCATGTATATACCTATGCATCAATCCTGCATGATCTGCTCATGTACCCCAGAACCAAAAGTACAATAAAAAAAAAAAAAAGGCCAGTCCATCAGCTTTTTATATGCTGAGTTTTTTGAGCATGGAGAGTCCCTGATATAACCCAGTCCTGTGCCTACATCCCCTCCTCCAGAACCATGGAGCCCACTACTGTGTGTGGCTGAAATAACAACAATCACAATAATCCATGTATAGGAAGAACAATTTCATTTTGATGTTATCAAGAAAATTGCTACAACTAAATTTCAGGGCTTGCTATGTATGGGAAATTTCAGTACCTACAGTAATACGAAAGTACATTCACCAATCCACACATCAGCAATGTTAAAGTAAAACCATTTAGCTCACTTCAGTATTGTCACAACCCTTAAAATAAGTGGATGTGTTCTCAATTCCATAAATTAATTATGGAATTGAAATTTCATTTCAATCTATTTCCTTTCAATTATTTCAAGTATTAGTATTTGTGTGGAAGGAGACATCCTTACTTTTCTTGAGACAAGAGTATTTTACATATGCCCTCTAGCTTACTTCAAAAACAATTAACAGATCCTTATTGGTGAGTTCAGTGGGTTCCTGCAAGTAGCATTTATAGCTCTGTACACACTCAGCATCTATTGTGATGAAACACATGCATTTGTAGGCTACTTGGCTGGCAGGCGGGCCTTGGCCATGAGAACTGAATGAAGATAATTGAGTCTCTTTGAGAATCAAAGCCATGCCTAAGTGAGGTTAACTTATAATGAAGTGTTCAACCACACAACTATACCTTATATCTGTAATGGGAAGTGGAAGATAGGGAAGGGTTTAGCTTTTTCATTTTTCATGATTTGCAAGCTTCAATACTCGGTTTAAAACAGCATAATTTTAGCTGGGCACAGTGGCTCCTACCTGTAATCCCAGCACTTTGGGAGGCTAAGGTGGAAGGATCACTTGAACCCAGGAGTTCAAGACCAGGCTGGACAATATGTCGAGACCTTGCTCTACAAAAAATACAAAAATTAGCTTCAGCTGGGCATGGGGTCACATGCCTATAATCCCAGCTGCTTTGGACACTGCGGCAGGAGGATTACTTGAGCCCAGGAGGTCAAGGCTGCAGCGAACCATGATCACACCACTTTACTCCAGGCTGGGCGACAGAGAAAGACCTATCTCTAAAAAAATAAGTAAAATCTTGTGCAAGTAGTTAATGAAATTTTAAAAAATATTTAAAATCTAGTTTGCAGTACAAAACAAAAAGTAAAAAACTTCCATTTCAGTCCAAATGGAGTTAAACACAACCCCAATGACTACAAGATAAAAATGTAGGCAATATGTTGTGAGCGTATACAATGCTGGACAGTTTGACCGGTATGCTGAGTTGAATGATTGCTTTGGCATTTTGTAGACTGAACCCTCATGTACCTATCTAAACTTTGTGATTCTCCAATAAACAAAAGTCCTTTAAACATTAAAAAAAAAAATTCTAATTTATTCTGAAAACTAAAAATAAGGACAGCTGGGCACAGTGGTTCATACCTGTGATGCCAGCACGTTGGGAGGTTGAGGTGTGAAGATGGCTTAGGCCTGGGAGTTCCAGACCAGCCTGGGCAATATAGTGATCCTTGTCTTTACCAAAAAAACTTCAAAAAAAAAAGATTAGCTGAGTGTGGTGGTGTGCACTGGCGGGAGGATTGCTTAAGTCCAGGAGGTGGAAGTTACAATGAGCCGTGATTGCGCCGCTGCACTCCAGCCTTTTTATTTATTTATTTCCAGACCCTGTCTTGAAATAAATAAATGAAAATAAACAAACATAAGACAGGGAACCACGTGCCATAAAGAAGTGTAAAAAGTAAATCCTCTCAAGTTTCCACCATTTGCTTTGGCTTAAAATTTTAGTTGACATTTCTAAAAGTGGTCATTAACACTGAAGAAAACCCACAGAGCAAGAAAAAAAAGGTCCAGCAACAAATAAAAAAAAAACCTCTAATTTTTTGTTGCAATATAGAAACTAGATGAATGTCATTCCAAAACATTGTTCCTAAAAGTGATAGATTCCAAAGAAAAAGATATTTGTTGCAGGGTGAGAGGTGAGTGGAATTATTTGAGAAGAATTAAAGAGGCAGAAGTTGCTTTAGGAAATTTTACTGGCTGCGGTGCCAAGATTTCCATTGTTCAAAGGCCAAGTTTTAAATCTCATTCAGGCATGTTATAACAGGATTCTGTTTGTAATTTTCCAGCGGTTTCTTTCTCTTGGGCTTTATTGGAAAACAATCAACTTTATATTGCTCGGTTAATGACATGTGCAAAGAAACAGTCCATGAATTATGAGAAGAAAAAAAATGATCTTTGAAAATTTCTTAGTCTTTACCCCAAATTGGCACCATTTCTCATGTTATACTTCTGCATATAACTATCCTTATTCAAAAATCAATTTTAATGTTCTGGCTTGTCTCCAAAACACTGTAACACAAATATGAACCTAGCTATAAAGTTGCTGGCTTTGCCATCTCAAATAGTCTTTGCAAAATGGTCTTTAGTTATAATATATGGTATGATTATACTCAAATATATCTGGTAGCTTTACCTAACAACTAAAAATTTAACACAATTTAATTACCATGGCATTCCTCAAGTTGGATTTCCACTTTTGGGTAATCACTGCACCTACTTTTTTTTTTTTTTGAGACAGAGTCTTACTGTGTCACCCAGGTTGGAGTGCAGTGGCACAATCTTGGCTCACTGCAACCTCCGCCTCCTGGATTCAAGTAATTCTCCTGCTTCAGCCTCCCAAGCAGCTGGGATTACAGACACTCGCCACTATGCCTAGCTAATTTTTGTATTTTTAGTAGAGATGGGGTTTCACTATGTTGGTCAGGCTGGTCTTGAGCTCCTGACCTCAGGTGATCCACCTGCCTCGGCCTCCCAAAGTGCTGAGATTACAGGCGTGAGCCACCACGTCTGGACTCAATGCACCTATTTTTAATTGAAATAAATACATTTAGGTTCTTGTAACTCATAGTATCCCCAGAACAGCACTGGCATTACCTTGGAACATGTCAGGGAAGCAGACTCTCAGGCCCCATCCCAGACCCACTTAATTAGAACCTGTAGTTTAACAAGATCCCCAGGTGATTCATATACACATTCAAGTTAGCAAAGCTCTAACATAGGTTCTCATAACTATACACCTTTGTCATTCACAGAAAGTGATGAGTGTTGCATCTATACATTCAACAGCTTATTCCACATTCAGTGTTTATTATATGTGCAAAGCTCTATGTTAAGAGCTATAACTGATCCATTGATCTCAAAGAAATTGGTAAACTATCCCCCTAAGGTCTATACTGTACCTTCAAACACCAAGCTTTTTTTTTTAATTAATTTTTTATTTTTTATTTTTCTTGAGACAGAGTCTTATTCTGTCACCCAGGCTGGAGTGCAGTGGTGCCATCTTGGCTCACTGCAACCTCTACCTCCCAGGTTCAAGCAATTCTCTTGCCTCAGTCTCCTGAGTAGCTGGGATTACAGGTGCATGCCACCATGCCTAGCTAACTTTTGTATTTTTTAGTATAGGTGGGGTTTCACCATATTCGCCAGGCTGGTCTCAAACTCTTGACCTCAGGTGATCTGCCTGCCTTCGCCTCCCAAAGTGTTTGGATTATAGGTGTGAGCCTCTGTGCCCAGAAGCAGCTCAGCTTTAAAAAACAAAATTGCCTCTTCAAAATAGGAAGAAATGTTTGTTAAGGAATATTTCTTTAAAATATTCCTCTACCACAAAGCTCAGTTAATTTTTTTTTTTTAATTCTGAGGTAGTATGAATCTGAATTACCTAGGATTTAAGTATTGATTTGTTTTCCTTTTCTTTTTGGCACTGGGGTAACTTGTAAAGTTCAACAAGTTTTAGAAGGCAGAAAAGATTGATTTTTTTCCTTTTCTAAAATATAGTGTTATCATTTTTCTACTAAAAACTCTCTATGTTTTGCAGCCATTATAATCATTCCATACTATAGACATACAATTCAATCTTTCCCCAATACTGAATGAAAAAATATTGTGATGAATATTCCTTATATTCCTATCACAGACTATTTCCTTGCATTAACAATAAGCATATAGAAGTATGTTGATTTGAGATCATTTTTTTTTATTATATTACGGTAGTACAACTCTAG
Source organism: Sapajus apella (assembly GCF_009761245.1). NCBI lineage: Eukaryota > Metazoa > Chordata > Mammalia > Primates > Cebidae > Sapajus > Sapajus apella. The sequence continues at coordinate 59,635,114 of NW_022436946.1, forward strand.
GTCCCTAGCTTTTTAAGACTTTTAAAAATCACGAAAGGGTATTAAACTATACCTTGGTGATATTTGATTGTATGAACAGTAACCCACTCAAACTAGCTTAAGAAAGAAATAGAATACAGGGGAATCTCACAGGCAGGAAATAAAGTGCAGCTGGGGCTCACTGGAAAGATTTCTGACAGCTGTTCTTTCTAAGCAATATAGTACTTTTCTTTACTTCTTGCTGGACTATTGCTTTATTCATAAGATTAGACTTCTCACAGCCATAAAAAAGAATAAAATTATGTCCTTTGCAGCAACATGGATGGAGCTGAAGGCCATTATCCTCACAGAAACAGAACACATAAACACAAAATCAAGTATCTCACATTCTCACTTGTAAGTAGGAGCCAAACAAAAGGTGCACATGGGCATAAAGATGAGACAATAGACTCTGGGAACTCCAAAAGTGGGGTGGGGAAGAAGGAGAGTTAGAGCTGAAAAATTTCCTGTTGGATAAAATGTCATTGTAAAAAAAAAGTTTCACTTCCCCCGATTGTGTCATTGAAACCATCTTTGCTAGAATCATAAGTGAGAAAATTATGACAGTGAAAGAGATCTGACCAGACTCCATCTTGCTTCTAACCTCCAGGCTGCCCTTGATCTTTCTGGGTGCAGGCCTGACTAACTTCGGGAAGAATTTATAGTTTAACTTTGAAACAAAGATAACAACCCTTTCCAGAACAAACCGCCTTCTTGACTGAGGACCAGGCTGCCTTTGTTAAGACTAACAAATTAGCCACAAGGTTAGAAATTTTGGTTGAGGAGTCATTGTAGCCAGAGGCCACAAGATCCTGAACCTCCCTAATTGTTCCTAGGGATAACATCACTATAGCAAAACCTAAGATCGGTGCTTGAGGTATTCTTCAGAACCCCATTCCAATGCACCAGCTGGAGCCACCAGACCCATAATCTGGCTCAACCAGCTCTGTGATCTCACGCAGGAACAGAAGACAGCAAGAACCCACTCTGAGCCCCCTATGATTGCATCTCTGACCTGAGCAATCCACACTCACCACCCTGACCCCCTACTCGCCAAATTAGCCTTAGAAAACCCCAGTCTCCAGATTTTCAGGGAGACTAATTTGAGTATTAAATCTCTGTTCACCCGTTTAGCCTGGCTCTATGTAAATTAAATTCTTTCTCTATTGCAAATCTCACCTTCCTAAATCAACTCTATCTGGGCAGTGGGCAAGGAGAACCCATTAGGTGATTACATTATCAGCTACTTGACTTAAATGAGGTAATTATTAAAATTATTCTATTTAAAAATTAGACTTCTCTGACATTCAGCTACAGGATTACTAACCTCAGAATTCCAAGGCTCATCATCATCAGTGGAACTTCAGGCCAGGAGAATTTAGAAAGTGCAGAGGGGGCCAGGCACGGTGGCTGACACTTGAAATCCCAGCACTTCAGGGGGCTGAGGCAGAAGGACTGCTTGAGCCCAGGAGTTTGAGACCAGCCTGGGCAATATAGTAAGATTCCCATCACCACAATTTTTTTTTTTTTTAAATATGCACACCTGAAGTCCTAGCTACTCCCAGCTGAGGTGGGAGGATCACTTGAGCCCAGGAGGTCGAAGCTGCACTGAGCCCTGATTACACCACAGCACTCCAGCCCAGGTGACCTAGTGAGATCCTTTCTCAAAATAAACAAGAAACATTATAGGCCGGGTGTGGTGATTCATGCCTGTAATCCCAGCACTTTGGGAGGCTGAGGCCTGCGGATCACGAGGTCAAGAGATTTAGACCATCCTGACCAACATGGTGAAACCCCGTCTCTACTAAAAAATTTAAAAATCAGCTGGGCGTGGTGGAGTGCACCTGTAGTCCCAGCAACTCGGGAGGCTGAGGCAGAATAATTGCTTGAACCTGGGAGGCGGAGGTTGTAGTGAGTGGAGATAGCGCCACTGCACTCCGGCCTGGTGCCTGGTGACAAACCAAGACTGTCTCAAAAAAAAAAAAAGGAAAGTAGCAGAGGTTAGGTGGGGGGTAGTGGCAATATCAGAAGCTGGTAAACATGGATTCAAATCTGCTTGGAGAAAGTACTTAGAAATAAAAATCCAAGGGAGTCATGGTTGTAATCTCTTTCTGTGTGGGATTGATTCTTTCTCTCTGGAGATGGAGTCCTGCTTTGTTGCCTATGCTGAAATGCAATGGCACAATCTTGGCTCACTGCAACCTCTACCTCCCAGGTTAAAGTGATTCTCCTGCTTCAGCCTCCTGAGTAGCTGGCAGTACTGATGCATGCCACCATGCCCAGCTGATTTTTGTATTTTTAGTAGAGAAGGAATTTCACCATGCTGGCCAGGCTGGCCTCAAACTCCTGACCTCAGGTGATCCGCCCACCTTGCCTCCCAAAGTGCTGAGATTACAGGCATTAGCCACCATGCCCAGCCTGGATTTTCTACTATGAACGATTTTTTTTTCTTTTAATATTTTTTTCTTTTAATTTCTGAGTCAATATCATGGAATAAACTATTCTTAGATATTTTTACAAGGGATCTTTTCTTAACACACAATCCACCTAAGTGGGTTTTGTGATCTGGGATGTATAGGCAGAGGCTATAAACCTTCCAAAACTATGGCAAGCAGACCACATAGCTGCTGTGAGTAACTGCTCTGTTTCTGAAGAAATGTCATGGCTCAACAATAATTTAGTACCACCACACAATGTTCAGAGATAATGGGATGTGGATATTAGTTTAAAGCATTAGGTTTCAACTGCATCTGAGTTCACTTCTTCAAAGGTGGCATCCTATCCTGCTCTCAGGCAATGAACAAATTATCTATTATCTCTCTATCTATCTATCTGAGTCTTGCTGTTGTCAGGCCAGGCTGGAGTGCAATGGCATGATCTTTGCTTGCTGCAATTTCCGCCTCCCAGGTTCCAGGAATTCTCCTGCCTTAGCCTCCCAAGTAGCTGAGATTACAGGTGCCTGCCACTGTGCCCGCCACTATGCCCACCACCACGCCCAGCTAATTTTTGTATTTTTAGTAGAGATGGCGTTTCACCATATTGCCCAGGCTGGTCTTGAATTCCTTATCTCAGGTGATCCACCCGCCTCAGCCTCCCAAAGTGCTGGGATTACAGGCGTGAGCCACTGCACCTGGCCCAATGAGCAAACTTTTAACTACACTCAAGGATTTTTACTCAGGTTCTAATCAAACTGTTAAAGGTTAACACATGGTCTTTCTTCAAGGAAAGCACCAGATCAGATGACATGCCATGAGGCTACTGTTAATCCTAAATCCTTATCATTTCAGGCAGTAACAGTGCATTAATTTAGAAGCTTTGGTTTATCTTAGACACAAATGTAAAAGATGCAGGTTTTTCACTCTTCCATTCTCTTGAGCTAAATAAAATATGTTGTCTGTGACCAACAACGCAACAAATAGAAAAAAATTCCAACTCCCAAATTTGACTGTTCATCCAGGGAGGCAATGTCTGCCATCGCTGACCTCAACAAGATTCTTGTCTACTTAGGACCCTGACCTGATAATCTTCTCTATTTCGTATTTCTGAGGTTTCTTTTTTAAAGTGGTTAGGTGGTTTGATCTACTGAACAGAAGCTAAGCTTACATTTTAATCTCTTAAAAAAAGAACAGATTTGGGCTCCATTTTGAAAGCCAGTCTAAGGCTGGGCACAGTGACTCATGCCCAAATACTAGTCTTTTGGGCGGCCAAGGCAGGAGGATCTCTTGAGCGCAGGAGTTTGAGACCCCATCTCTACAAAAAGTTTAAAAATTAGTAGAGCACATGCCTATAGTCCCAGCTTCTCAGGAGGCTGAGGCAGGAGGATTGCTTGAGCCTGGAAGGTGAGGCTACAGTGAGCCGTGATCACAACACTAACTGTACTCCAGCCTGGGTGACAGCGAGACCCTGTCTCTAAAAATAAGAATAAAAATTAAAAACCAGTTTAAACAAAGAAACATGGACATTTGTGACTTTTCTCATATAAGGCACTTATATTAGAAAAGTCATGAAAAAACCATTTGTCATCTCATTTGTGTTATTTTGTTTTTTTGTTTTTTTTTTTTTTTTTTTGAGACGGAGTTTCGCTCTTGTTACCCAGGCCGGAGTGCAATGGCACGATCTCGGCTCACCGCAACCTCCGCCTCCTGGGTTCAGGCAATTCTCCTGCCTCAGCCTCCTGAGTAGCTGGGATTACAGGCACACGCCACCATGCCCAGCTAATTTTTTGTAGTTTTAGTAGAGACGGGGTCTCACCGTGTTGACCAGGATGGTCTTGATCTCTTGACCTCGTGATCCACCCGCCTCGGCCTCCCAAAGTGCTGGGATTACAGGCAACATTTGTGTTATTACATAGAATTACTCTGTATTAAAGGTGGAAACATTTCTTAAAAAAAGGAAACTCAATACTATATGTATCTACCTCCTGCCATGTACAATTTGCATTGCAATTTTTTAGCTTCTGAGACTAGTGAAACGTCCATTTTTAAACAAAAGAACTTAATTATTCTTTTAAAATACATGACATATAGTGAAAAAGCAAGTCAACATCTATGATACTGATGGATAAGACAAAGTATAGTATATCCCAATGGATTTGGGTAATTGTGCTTTATCTTCATCTATCTATCTATCTATCTATCTGTCTATATATCTTTATGTCATTAAAAAAGACAATTGCTATCAGATAAATGTTTATTACTTTAGATTTTTCATATACATTTTATTACGTACCTATTATTACAAAAAAAAACTTATAATCTGATGGTAGTAGACTGCTTTCTTGAAAATACTAACTTTATACATATCAAAATATACCATCCTCAACTATATGACTGGACTGCAAAATGCTTGCCATAAAGTATGTAAAAAAAATAAAGACACAGTTTATCATACCTTCCAACCTTATAAAGGGTTGCTATCTAGTACAAACGTAACATTTATCTTACAACAACAATTTGATAGGTTTCAAGATTAGTATTATGTAGGATATTTTTCCAAAAGACTAAAGAGATAATTCAGGTAAAAAGTTAGAAATGTATAAAACACCATCAGACAGGTTTCAAAAAAGAACGTATTACAAAATTAGACAGTCATCCTTAAAAAAACTTTTTGACCAATTTCTTCTGTTCAAAATGACTAAAGTGACTTAGGTATTTTTAAATATTTCAGAAACACTTCCTCAAAAATTTTCAAGATGATAGCCTTCAGATGTTCCCTCAGTCCCAGTGTTGCTGAGATAAGTACATCTCGGAAGAACTTACCACCAAACACAAGCTTTCTGAGACAAGCACAGTGCCTTTTCTTTTTCTTCCTTTTTTTTTTTTTTTTTTTTTTAAAGGCATAGAAACTCATCACTTTTATTTGGATAACAAAGGATCTCCAAATTATATTTAAAAATAAATCCTGCCGGGTGCGGTGGCTCAAGCCTGTAATCCCAGCACTTTGGGAGGCCGAGGCGGGTGGATCACAAGGTCAAGAGATCGAGACCATCCTGGTCAACATGGTGAAACCCCGTCTCTACTAAAACTACAAAAAATTAGCTGGGCATGGTGGCGCGTGTCTGTAGTCCCAGCTACTCAGGAGGCTGAGGCAGGAGAATTGCCTGAACCCAGGAGACGGAGGTTGCAGTGAGCCGAGATCGCGCCATTGCACTCCAGCCTGGGTAACAAGAGCGAAACTCCGTCTCAAAAAAATAAATAAATAAATAAATAAATCCTAATATCACTCACGTAAAAAAAGTTTAGCACACTTTTCACAATTGATTTTTGTAAAAGAGAATACATATAATTTTGTTTAAGACATTTTGTCTTGTTTTCTTTCAGTTTTCTACAATTTCCAACTTGCACCTGTGTTTAATACTGCTTTAGTCTGCTAAAGACATTAACTGATTGCTTTTCTAAACCTAAGGATTATATAGTTTTAGTATAAATATATTATCATATTTTTGCAAAATTTTGACAAAACCGAGTAAGAATGCCTTGTTTTAAGTCCATGCTCCTGCCACTGTTTAGAAAATCTGATTTAATGATCAAAAAAGTTATTGGTCACCACTCTTTTGTTATAACAATCTTCTTTCTAAACTGCCACCAGTTTTTTACATTATAATAAGCAATAGAAAAACCAAAGAAATTATATTAATCTTAGTTCTTCCTTTTGCAGTGTCTTTTCTTCTTACACCCAGTCCTTAGAAATAAGCACTCCTCAACCAACGTTCAACTGCTGAAATTTTAACAGTTAAAGTATCAACACAACTCTTAAAAAATAAACATTCTTTTGGGGGATTGTGAGAAATCAAAAACTTAAGTTTATACAAGTATTCATAAACAAAATATTCTAATTTATCCCAATGCCCTAGCTCATATGAGTGCTATAGAGGCAATTAAAAAGGGAAAATTTCTTGAGTAGTTCACACACTATGGAGAATTAGTTAAAACTGAAAAGCAGTCTAAAAATTTTAAAAGGCAGACTAAATATTAACTATGCTTACTATTACATGGTATACAGCAATTTAGTAATTCATAGTACCACATAGTTTACACAGGTCCCATATTAAGGCCTGCTTTTAAAATTGTCACTAAAGAGAAAAGAGTCTCAATTTCCATATTTAAACCATTAATTTAGATAATACCTTTTAAAGCCTATAAATTTAACATAGCCAAGACTTGGTATTTGAGAAAAAGGCTTCAGTACAGGGTGTGAACAATGAAAGATTATAAAAGCATGTAATAAAAATGATCCATAAAAACAAATATACCTCAAGCAGGTCCACCTGTACTTCTAGTTTAGATCAGAAACTAATTCAATATTTTAAGAATCATATAATTTTAAACTTTGCTCTAAGTCAGCCTAACCTTTTTAAAAAATGAGTCAGGGCCAGGTGCAATGACTCAAGCCTGTAATCCCAGTGCTTTAGGAGGCTGAGGCGGGATGACTGCTTGAGCCCAGGAGTTCGAGGCCACAGTGAGCTGTGATTATACCACTGCACTCCAGCCCGGGTAACAGAGCAAGACTCTTCACATTAAAAAAAAAAAAACAAAATAAAAATGGGTGGGTTTGGTGGCTCACACCTGAAATCCCAACACTTTGGGTGGCCAAGACAGGAGGATTGCTTGAACAGCCCAGGAGTTTGAGATCAGCCTAGAAGACAATAATGAGACCCTGTTTCTACTACGTAAAAAAATAAAAAGTTAAAAAAAAAAAAAAGAGGTTTCTTATGTGTACCTGAAGCAACGGGTTGTACAAGAGATGGCTATAAACAAAATTAAAACTCAGGATCATGGTCTATCTACAAAGCCACTTTAAACTTTGATGATTCCAAGCAAGGAAGCCGTATTTGCTTATCCAAAAAGTACTGATATTCAGAGTAAGCAATGTGCTAGATACTGTAAGAATTTAAAAATACCAACACACATGCGTATTAAAAAGACACTGGCAGGCCAGGCGCGGTGGCTCACACCTGCAGTCCCAGCACTTGGGAGGCCAAGGCAGGTGAATCACCTAAGTTCAAGAGTTTGAGACCAGCCTAGCCAACATGGTGAAACCCAGTCTCTACTAAAACTACAAAAAATTAGCTGGGCATGGTGGCGCGTGCCTGTAGTCCCAGCTACTCGGGAGGCTGAGGCAGGAGAATTGCTCGAACCCAGGAGGCGGAGGTTGTGGTGAGCCAAGATCGCGCCACTGCACTCCAGCCTGAGTAACAAGAGCGAAACTCCGTCTCAAAAA
>NW_022436946.1:59642950-59644814 GCF_009761245.1 Sapajus apella
AAAAAAAAAAAAAAAAAAAAAAGACACTGGCTTCAAATATACAATCTGGTAGAGGAATAATATACAATCAGAGAACAAGTTTACCACCCTGTACCACAAAACACTCTCATGGGTGTCAATTCTGAATAGAAGGCTTGAAATCTCTTAAACTTTTAAAAATACACGTAACATGTAAGGCTTATAAAAAGGTTTATTAAAATATTTTATAAAAATGATGCCATGTATCATCCAGGTTGTTTAAGATGGTATCACTACTGTGAAGAGTGGTTGCGGGGGAAAGGCAAGAAAGAATGGCATCACCTACCAGCTCCCGCAATATCATAATCCATCAAGCACAGATTTGCAAAAACTTTCACTTTACATATGAGGTAAGATGTTTTCTCCACACCCTGTCTCACTTATCAGGTAAGAAGAATTTGATTCCTTTAAGATTAAAAAACAAGCATGCCTTCATTAAAAGAGAATAAAAGAAAAAAATCATCACGTCTTCTTGATTCATAAGCGGCCCCTAACTCTTCCTTTTATTCTACTGCATTTGTAAACTGTTCTTCTTGAAGTTTCAGTTTAAAGTCCTCTCTGATTCTTTCCAGTAACTCTGGTTTAAAAATAACATCCAGGGCCGTCATTGCCAGAGCTTTGGCCGTCCGCAAAGTGTAGAACTGAGCTTCCTGTGACCCTAGAGGGTAGAGAAAATAAAATATCTCCTTACTTATTTAAACTTTTCATTAATTTCTCAGGTCAGCTCACCATATCTAAACTGGCTCTCCAACTGCCCAGCACAGTACAGTATTTACTGAGGTGATGATATGTAGTGAAATAATTGGTTAAACAGAAAGGCAGCTACTACCAGGAGAAGAGCGTGCGTGCCAAAATGGTCACATCCAGCAACACTTACCAGCAGCTTCAGTGTACTGTTCAGTATGATTCAAGGCATTAGATCCAATGTAAAAATATGGATGAATTCCAGGAACCACAAAAGTAACATTTCCAAAATCTGTGGATCCTTGGAACACACAAAATAAGAAAAGTATATGTAAGCATATGTGGTTAAGTATTCTTGAGTTATGAAGTCATAGTTCCTGTTAGAAGAGACGCAGAGAAGCGAGCTTCTTAGAGAGTTGTCCACATGCTTGTGCTTTCATGAGCTCACCTTCCACTGAGCCTGCCACCCACTCACCTGCATCAGTCACATCTCTCATGAAGGTCATGCAAACCTGCCCTGGCCCGGTCTCACGGCGTTTACTAGCCCTCTCAGCAGCACTCCATACTGCCACCAACTCCCTTTCTTCTTTTCTGTGACATAGCACTTGCATAGCTTCCCTTCTGCCTCTCTGATGGCCCCTTCTTCTGTCTCTCTTGGGGACATATCCCTCTCTACGATGAAATATTAGTTATGGGAGCCTCCATGTCAGGCCCTTTTCTCTTCTCACTACATATTCTTTCTCAAGATTTTGTCCGTATGTATTGCTTCAAATCACCACCAACTCAAATCTATTCCCAGTCTCTTCTAAGTTCCATGCTCAGACATCCGGTTGCCAGCCTGGATGTCTTGGATGTCTTCAAGGTAGATCAAACTTATATCTATGTAATCCCAGCACTGTGGGAGGCCGAGGCGGGTGGATCACGAGGTCAAGAGATCGAGACCATCCTGGTCAACATGGTGAAACCCCGTCTCTACTAAAAATACAAAAAAAAAAAAAAAAAAAAAAAATCAGCTGGGCATGGTAGTACATGCCTGTAATCCCAGCGACTCAGGAGGCTGAGGCAGGAGAATTGCCTGAACCCGGGAGGCGGAGGTTGCGGTGAGCCGAGATCGTGCCATTGCACTCCAGCCTGGGTAACAAGAGCGAAACTCCGTCTCAAA
>NW_022436946.1:59644914-59652356 GCF_009761245.1 Sapajus apella
CCGTCTCAAAAAAAAAAAAAAAAAACTTATATCTAAAGTCAAATACATAATCTTTCTCTTCCTCTACCTCCACCCCACCTATCAACAGTATCTGCCAAATATCTCAGAATCCTAACGCTCTTTGTATCACCATCATCAACTCCTGTCCCCAGCCTAAGCTATCATCACCTCTTGCCTGAACTAAAAGTTTGCTAATTGGTCTAGCAGCATCTACTTTATTTGCTTTCAATCTTAACTCCATTCACCTTTTCAACCTGATCTCATACCACGTTCCCACTACCCTCTCTGCCCCAGCCACTCTAGACACTCACCATGGTCTCCCTGCCACAGGACCCTTGCACATGCTATCCCGGCTTCATCCCTGTAACTCTTAACCTTCAAATTCCATCTTAAGCATCATTTCCTCAGCAAAGCCTTACTTACTTCACCTCCCATAAACTGAAATCCGTCTAGGATAGGCTCTCACAGAGATGTATTACTCTCCTTTACAGCACTTTTTAATTTTCCATGTATTGGATGATTTGGTTCATGCTTATTTCAAAAACTAAATTATGAGGCTGTATAAGGCAAGAAATAGTATTTGAAATGACTGTACCTCTAGCTTCTCACATGATTGACAGACACTTTTTGAATAAATCACAGTAAAAACAAAGCCTTATGTTCACTCAGTAGATATTTACTGAATGTTTATTACATGTCAAACACCATGCCAGGCAAAGTGAGACTACACAATGAGTGGTAAGAGAATAAAGGAATATGTGACAAACAGCAGCTAACATTTATCTGGAATACTGTGTTCCAAACACAATCCTAAGTGCTTCATATGTATTCTCATTAATATTTAGAACAGTTTCCATTTTAAACATGAAAAAACCAAGGCTTATGGGGATTAAATAACATGCCAATAGTCTCACAGCTGCCAGTTATGTGGTAAAGGCAGACAGAGGCCAGGCTGTGAGGCATAGTAGCCTCTGTATAAAAGTACTGCTTCAGAAAATATTCATAAGTACTTAACTATGCCAGAAATAGCTCCAGACACTGAGGATGCACAGTGACGGGACATCAATGAACAGGATGGAAAAAGCCTCTCTAATGTTGAAAGAGTCTGAGTATAAAAACAAAACAAAACAAAAAAGGATGGACAACAAAAAAAAAGCCTGTTGCTTATTTTAAGTTCTTACTTGTGGAGCTAGACCCTAGAGCCCATAAATCATACCAAAATCACAGCCACTGTATCCTACTGTTTTGTCCATTATGTAAAACCTAAACCCAAGGTAGAGCTGACCATGTGTCTTCCCTTCTTCAGCTATACTGCAGAAACCTGCTAGGGTAAAAGAATAAAACCATGAAGACTGCCTTAACAACAAATTCATGGTCTTCAATGCTGAGCTGAGCTCTAATGCTAGTCAGAAAGAAAAGAAAACACAAAACTGATGTCCCTGACCAACTCCTCTCAGTGGCAATTCTCTCTCAATTCCTCAGCTCCATCAATGCTCACTGTGTGCTACTTCCTAGAGGGAAAGGCTCTGAACTCCCTGACCTCCTTCCTAAACATTACAGCTACTTCTCAAGTATCTTCCCTTAAAAATTATTTTCTTTTCCACATTTCCCTCAAGCCTGTATCCACTCTATTTTCCTTGAAAGCTAACTCTCTTGAAAAAGAATAGTCTTTGCTATTTCTGCTGTCTCACCAGTCAATGCCCTGGGTAGAGAAGTGAGACCTGGCATCTGGTACCACCTGGTCTTGTACTGTTTTCTTCCAGACAATCCATGAATTTTTTTATTAGTAGACTCCAGTGGACACTAGACCATACTCATCTAACTTAGTCTCTACAGCACCTGACATGATTTACTCCTCCTTCTTTTCTGTAAGTTGTCTTGGCTTCCATGACTTCTCTCTCTCCTGATTGTCTGGCTTCTTCTCCAACCACTCTGTTGACTACCATTGTCTGATCTCTGGGAATCTTCTTCCTCTATGTATTTGGGCAACCTCATCAACATCTATGTCTTCTATTACCTCCCATATATGGACAACTCCCAAATCTCCAAAGTAGACATCTTTTTGGGTTCTAGATTTAACAGGTACTGAACAGCTCCACTTAGAAATACTACAGGCCAGGTGTGGTGGCTTATGCCTGTAATCCCAGCACTTTGGGAGGCCAAGGCAGGCAGATCACCTGGGTTCGGGAGTTCATGACCAGTCTTATCAACATGGAGAAACCTCATCTTTACTAAAAATACAAAATTAGCTGGGCATGCTAGTGCATGCCTGTAATCCCAGCTACTTGGTAGGCTGAAGCAGGAGAATCACTTGAACCCGGGAGGCAGAGGTTGCAGTGAGCCAAGATTGCACCACTGCACTCCAGCCTGGGCAACAAGAGCAAAACTCCGTCTCAAAAAACAAACAAACAAACAACAACAAAAAAAAAACAAATAAATACTATAAGCACCTCAAGTTTAACATATTAATAATTTATAACAATCTCTTACCCTAATCTGCTCTTTCTCTTGATATCTTTATCTTAATGAATGACATTGACACCCCATTTTCACCACCAAGTCCTTTTGGGCCTACTTCATTCAACAACTATTTTTAAAACAGAAGATACATTTCTAACTTGCAAAAAGGAAAAAAAAAACTGACATAACCCCAAACATGCTCACGATTATTTCAATTCTAGTTGTCTGTTGCTCCTCAGAAGCTGAAAACGCCCCAGATAATAAAGTACTTAGTAACCTACTTATTGTGATGACTGAGAATGGATTAAAATTCTATATCCCGCCTTAGCAACTTACTTAAAAATTAGAAAGAAACTTAAAACACTAGAAATATTTGGAATATAGACAAAAATATAGGTTGACTATTTCTAAAATTAAGTCTGCTCATTTGACATTCTACACTCACTTAAGAGTCCATTAGTTTCTTTCCCCTATCAATTATGTTTGTGAAAATACTAAAAACATCTGCAGTACCTCCCTATCTCCCAAATCATTAAATAAAACCAATTTAGCCAAAGGTGGTATTTCTCTTTCTCAAATAGTTCAATATATAAAAAAAAGAACTTAATTACCTGAAGGGCCGTTCAACATTGTATCTTCTGAAATGAATTCTATTCCTAGCTTTTTTCCATTTTCCATGTAAGCTTTCCATAGGCTCTTATTGGGAAGAACATTGTAATAATCATGTGCTCCACCTTTAATTTCCACCTGTAAAAAATTGCAAAACATGCTCTAGCATTGGTGTAAGAGAAAAAATAAATTGCAAAGCAAATTTTGAAATAAAAAATTCAAATTCACTATCTAATTTTTAAACCAAACCAGTGATAGTTCTCTAATAGGAAGAGATTTAAGAGAAGGCACTTTCCCTTCCAGATATAACACTTTCAAGTCTCTTGTCTTAGAAAAGAAAAAAAAAAAAGATGTATTTTCTATAACGGGAGTTCCTAGGACCCTATCTTCTTTATACAATAAACCCCACAATGTCACCAAGCTCTAGCCTAGCTAGCTAGCGAGTGTCAACTTCAGTCGCCTAGGTAGGGTATGAGGAGAACCCAGAAATTTTTATTAATTTGTATTTTATTTTATTTTTGAGATGGAGTCTCACTCTGTCGCCCAGGCTGGAGTGCAGTGGTGCAATCTCAGCTCACTGCGGCCTCTGCCTCCCGGGTTCAAGTGATTCTCCTGCCTTAGCCTCCCAAGTACCGGGCATTACAGATGCCCACCACCCAGCCCGGCTAATTTTTTTTTGTATTTTAGTAGAGATGCGGTTTCACTACATTGGCCAGGCTGGTCTCGAACTCCCACAAGTGATCCACCCACCTCGGCCTCCCAAAATGCTGGGATGACAGCCGTGAGCCACACCGCTCGGCCTAATTTTTATTTTAACTAGCACCCTCCAAGTAATTCTGATGTAGGTGATCCAAAAACGACACTCCGAGAACACTGCTCTAGGATTCCGTCTCCAAATAAAAAGAAATTAAGCTTTACTAATATTAAATACACAAACTGACACTGATGTCACTGCCTGGTGTGAGAGGCACAAAAGCACCCTGAGGGAAAGGTAGAAGATCTGCAATGAGAAAGGGTTGACAATAGACCTCATTTATTAATTTCAGTATATAAAGACACAGAAGCAGCTTTTATGTGCCCAGCTAAGTAGATTTACAGATTCGGTTTTGATTAAATGAAAACTGGCAATATTCCCTCATACTAAAGATAATACCAATGTTAGCGATAGCCAATCATAAAATGGCAGAAATGACCTTTCTTTTATTCTTAGCAACATCTATGGTAGAAATAATGACAACCTAATCAGACTTTACAAGTCAGCCAAAATATAAGAAATTACTAAAAGATGATTTAAAATACAGATTTACACCAGGCAAGGTGGCTCACACCAGCAATCCCTGCACTTTGGAAGGCCAAAGCAGGAGGATCACTTGAGCCCAGGAATTTGAGACCAGCCTGGGCAACACAGGGAGACCCTATCTCTACAAAAAACTTTAAAAATAAATTAATTACATATAGATTCAAATCCAGTAACAACGAATCTTATTCTAAGGGAATACTGTACGCCTTGAGATACTGCCTAATGATAATAGTTCACATGCATATGTATTTCACAAATATTTATAATTTTAAACAAATAAGGGAATAAATATTTAGTTTTTACTGCCCTAGGTTAGGGACACTTCATAGTTTTCATTCACTAAATCTATACCCATCTTCTCTAGTAGCATATGAAAATACATCTTTGCTCCTGCATGTGTCCATGTATTTATCTATTCACTACAACACAACACGAGCTTTTATATTCTTATCTTTGCAGACCATATTCCCTAAGAACTGTCGGTCTCTGTCCTTCACATACATATCTGAAAGTATGATCACCCTTCAAAGCTCAGTTCAGGTCTATAGTCTTGAACAAAACCTTCTTTCAAGATTAACAGCCCCAGACCACTCTTTCTCACCTCTGATCCTCAGAATGCATTTCACACTACTCTCAGGACACATAACATATGCTTTGTGAGAATTACTGCTACTGTGAGATACTGCTACTACTAAGTGAATCAATCATACATCTCTAGACTAATAAGAAGAAAAAAATAAGGTAATATAAATGAAGGCTGGGCTGTAAACCTTCACAAACATTGTCTCATTTAATTCTCACAAGAACCCTAAGATAGATTGTTATCTCCATTTTTCAAGCAAGAAAATGGAGGGCCAAAGACACTAAACATTTCTAAAGGTTACAGAATTAGCTAGGCTGAGAGTTATGGGTTATATCTCGTCTCTCCAACTAGACTACAGGTTCCCTCCAGGGCAAGATTCATAACTTATATAATTCTTTTTTTTTTTTTTTTTTTTTTTTTAGGGACGGAGTTTCGCTCTTGTTACCCAGGCTGGAGTGCAATGGCGCGATCTCGGCTCACTGCAACCTCCACATCCTGGGTTCAGGCAATCCTCCTGCCTCAGCCTCCTGAGTAGCTGGGATTACAGGCACGCGCCACCATGCCCAGCTAATTTTTTGTATTTTTAGTAGAGACGGGGTTTCACCGTGTTGACCAGGATGGTCTCGATCTCTTGACCTCGTGATCCACCCGCCTCGGCCTCCCAAAGTGCTGGGATTACAGGCTTGAGCCACCGCGCCCGGCTAACTTATATAATTCTAAAACTCACTCCGCTTTACACAGTACATGATTGGGAGGCAAAGGCTGCGGTGAGCCAAGATTACACCACTGCACTCCAGCCTGGGCAACACAAGGAGACTCTGTTATTATGGTTCAAATGAACAAAACCAGTTGAGCGTAGTGGCTCACGCATGTAATCCCAGCACTTTGGGAGGCTGAGGTGTGTGGATCACCTGAGGTCAGGAGTTCGAGACCAGCCTGGCCAGCATGGCAAAACCCTGTCTCTGCTAAAAACATAAAAAATCACTAGGTGCAGTGGCTCATGCCTGTAATCCCAGTACTTTGGGAGGTTGAGGTGGGTGCATCACGAGGTCAGGAGTTTGAGACCAGCCTGGCCAACATGGTGAAACCTCGTCTCTACTAAAGATACAAAAAATTAATACTAAAGAACCTGGGAGCTGAAAGTTATAGTGAGCCGAGATCGTGCTATTGCACTGCAGCCTGGGCAACAGGGCAAGACTTTGTCTCAAAAACAAATAGCCCGGGCGTGGTGGCTCACGCCTATAATCCCAGCACTTTGGGAGGCCGAGGCGGGTGGATCACTAGGTCAAGAGATTGAGACCATCCTGGTCAACATGGTGAAACCCCGTCTCTACTAAAAATACAAAAATTAGCTGGGCATGGTGGCACGCGCCTGTAGTTCCAGCTACTCAGGAGGCTGAGGCAGGAGAATTGCTTGAACCCAGGAGACGGAGGTTGCAGTAAGCTATGATTGTGCCACTGCACTCCAGCGTGGGTAACAAGAGCGAAACTCCGTCTCAAAACAAACAAACAAACCAAAACAAATCAATAAAACCTCTCGACTAACCTCCGTGTATCTTTATCTTCCATTCCAGCATGCCATAGTATTTATATCACTACTATACACATCTATAAGTACAAAAATAGCTTTTACTGGCTGGGTGAAGTGGCTCATGCCTATAACCCCTATAATCATCTGAGGTCAGGAGTTCGAAACCAGCCTGACCAACGTGGGAAACCTTGTCTCCACCAAAAATACAAAATTAGCCAGGCGTGGTGGCGCATGCCTTTAATCCCAGCCACTAGGGAGGCTGCGGCAGGAGAACTGCTTGAACCGAGGAGGCAGAGGTTTTGTTGAGCTGAGATCACATTATTGCACTCCAGCCTAGGCAACAAGAGTGAAACTCTGTCTCAAAAAATAAAAGACATTTCAGTTGTACAACATATCAAAATCTTTGACTGGTATATTGGTGAAGCTAGTAAGTTTAAATTGTTGTTCTTTATGTACATATGGCCTGAAAAACTTAATGGGTGTATTTAAGCTTAAAGAAGCCAACGTGGGAGGGTCACTTGAACTCAGGAGTTTGAGACCAGCCTGGCCAATATGGCGAGACCCTGTCTCCACAAAAAGATACAAAAAATTAGCCAGGTGTGGTGGTGCATGCTTGTAGACCCAGCTACTCAGGAGGCTGAGGTGGGAGGCCAAGGTGAGAGGACTGCTTGAGCCCAGAAGGCGGAGATTGCAGTGAGCCAAGCCTGTGCCACCGTACTCCAGCCTGGGCAACAGAGCAAGACCCTGTTTGGGGGAAAAAAAAAGTTTTTGCCGGGCGCGGTGGCTCAAGCCTGTAATCCCAGCACTTTGGGAGGCCGAGGCGGGTGGATCACAAGGTCAAGAGATCGAGACCATCCTGGTCAACACGGTGAAACCCCGTCTCTACTAAAAATACAAAAAATTAGCTGGGCATGGTGGCGCGTGCCTGTAATCCCAGCTACTCAGGAGGCTGAGGCAGG
>NW_022436946.1:59652456-59737742 GCF_009761245.1 Sapajus apella
AAGAGAAACACAAAAAAAAAAAAAAAAAAAAAAAAAAAAAAAAAAGTTTTTGCTGATTTTGCCACAGTTTCCTTTCTAGAAACTACATAGAGCAATTATAAAAGTGTAATTGCCAACAAGGAAGGATATAACTTGTAAAATGGCAGGTATTCTAGCATAGAAGTATCAGAATGATTCTAATTACTATATAAGTAAGATGACCTGTCATCTTCCCTGTTGCAGGCACTGAGGAGTAAAACATGTAAAAAATTGAAGACTTTCACATTAACTATTCAGCCAACTCAATCTGCACATTCAACGTGTCACCAAATAAGAGAGTCAAGTTAGGTTTCAATCTAACGGTGCTAGCCCACATGTATACCTCTGATTATAACTTAGATTAACTTTTAAAAGTTCTTACTGTGCACCCTGAAGCCAAAGCTGCAGCTCTGAAGCAATCTTCTGCCTTTCTGGTCAAAACTTGAAGTTCTTTCATTGAGGGTGCACGGAAGTAATAGATTAATTCAGAATAAGAAGGAATGATATTGGGTTTTACTCCACCATTTTTTATTATACCTATAAAAAGAACCAAATTACTACAATTAATCTTGGTGACCATTTCTTTAAGTTTAAATACACCATTAAGTTTTTCAGACAATATGTACATAAAGAACAACAATTTAAACTTACTAGCTTCACCAATATACCAGTCAAAGATTTTGATATGTTGTACAACTGAAATGTCTTTTATTTTTTGAGACAGAGTTTCACTCTTGTTGCCTAGGCTGGAGTGCAATAATGTGATCTCAGCTCAACAAAACCTCTGCCTCCTCGGTTCAAGCAGTTCTCCTGCCGCAGCCTCCCTAGTGGCTGGGATTAAAGGCATGCGCCACCACGCCTGGCTAATTTTGTATTTTTGGTGGAGACAAGGTTTCCCACGTTGGTCAGGCTGGTTTCGAACTCCTGACCTCAGATGATCCACCCACCTCAGCCTCCCAAAGTGTTGGGATTACAGGTGTGAGCCACGTGCCCAGCCTGTGCAACTGAAATTTCTATACATAGGGTGATATTTTTTGGCTAACAGAAAAAATAATTATCCATATGTACTTCATTCAAAGGAATTTAGGTAATGTTAAGAAATTATGATCCAGACTATAAAGAAACTTAGAAATTATATAACCACACCAAATAAACTTAGTAACACCTTAACATCTGGAAAAGATTTTACCACACCTCAACAATGGTATGAGGTTCTATAATTACCCTCGTACCTCGGGAATCCCATGAATATTTCAAATGGCATTTAGCTCTAGAAAAATAATTTTCATGCCAAGAAAAAAAACCAATGTAGGTCAAAGATCACTAAGTATTATCAACTGCCAAAACAAATGCATTTATTTGGAATTACAAAGAATTAAGATTCACTCAAAGTAATAATTAAAATGGATATGCAAAATCCAATGTCATATGACCTACTTTAAAAAAATATTTCTACATGTTCCTGTTTGTTCCTTTTAAAGAAGCTAAGGCAGGAAAACTGGTAAAAGTACATTTATATATTGACCTCAGGCTATAGCAAAATCAGGTAAAGAATAGATACTAAAATATAACAATTTCCTAAATCATAAGGAAATAAATTAAAAAACGAATGCATGCTTTCATTACAGTACTTTATGACTGTATTTATATTATGTGATATGTATATAATTTTAAAAGATACTATTCAGGACCAAGCTTGGTGGCTCACACCTGTACTCCCAGCACCTTGCGAAGGCTGAGGTGGGCAGATTTCTTGAGGCCAGGAGTTTGAAACCAGCCTGGCCAACACAGCAAAACCCTGTCTCTGCAAAAAAATACAAATATTAGCTGGGTGGGGTGGTGCTCGCTCTCCTGTGATCCCAGCTATTTGGGAAGCTGAAGCAGGAGGATCATTTGAACCCAGAAGGTGGAAGTTGCAGTGAGCTGAGATTGCACCACTGCACTCCAGCCTGGGCAACAGAGCAAGACCGTCTCAAAAACAAAAAAACACACAAAAAAAGATATTACTTGGGACTAACAGCACTTAAGTAAAACCGGCAGTTATTACACCTTTTTTTAATTGAGGAAGTGACAAAATTTGGTTATCATTAAGAAACAATGAGGAAAACTGGAAAATCAAGATCCAATTTTCAAATACCCACAGAAAGAACACAGCTTCTTATACAAAAACTTTATCTTGGATACTCAAAGATGACATTCCATGTATGTACAATAGCCAAAACTGTCTTTCTACCCACATATAGACAACCAGTATCCTGTCAAATAAATTTCTGAAAATATGCTTAAAAATCAGAATATTCATATAAACTACAAAAATGTTTCCAAATTTTAAAAAATTGAATATTAAATAATTATACTGCATTGAAACCTATTAACCATCATCTATTACAGAACGTATTTGACATCCATACCATGAACTCTCCAGGTTGGTTTCATTTGCTGTCTGAACACAGACAGATTGTTATAGGCCAGCACAGCAGCATCTAATGCATTTAATCCTTCCCAGGGATAAGCAGCAGAATGAGATGCTTTTCCATAGTATTTCACAGTCACACTAGGAAATAAAAAATCATTTGAAATTACTTTTTTCTTATTACTGCTAAAGTAAGAAAATCCAGGTATTCAGAATTACCCAGCTACTATTCAAAATTAATTCACATTGCTGAACTTTTGATTTGCAAATTTTTTGTAGTTGTTAACACTGCAATTTGTTATAGTTTATTATTATGTAGCAGAGTGCTTGATACAAAGAAAACATTCCTAAAAAAGAGAGAAAAAGAGAACAGATTAAATGTATACACAATTTAATTCAAACAAACATGCAATATGGTATCAGGTGCTGAAATTACAAAAAAAAAAAAAAAAAGCCGGGCGCGGTGGCCCAAGCCTGTAATCCCAGCACTTTGGGAGGCCGAGGCGGGTGGATCACGAGGTCAAGAGATCGAGACCATCCTGGTCAACACGGTGAAACCCCGTCTCTACTAAAAAACTACAAAAAATCAGCTGGGCATGGTGGCGCGTGCCTGTAATCCCAGCTACTCAGGAGGCTGAGGCAGGAGAATTGCCTGAACCCAGGAGGCGGAGGTTGCGGTGAGCCGAGATGCGCCATTGCACTCCAGCCTGAGTAACAAGAGCGAAACTCCGTCTCAAAAAAAAAAAAAAAAAAAAAAAAGGATCCTGTATGTTTTTACACAGCATTGTGATGATTCTATATCAAAAGTCTGCGAAAAATCAGAAATTCTGTGTTAATAGGGGGAAGGTCAGGAAAGACAGAAAGGAGTTAATATTTGAAGTGGGTTAAGACAAACTCTGAAAATCAGATTATATTCAACGTTATCATAAGATACCCTAATATTAAAGCAGCTGTTCCTAACCAATATCCAATATTTTATTAATGTTCCAAAATGCCTATATCATTAATATTTTACATTTTCATAAATTGTTACTCTACTTACAAATAGTTCTCACACCAGTCTAACTGCTCTAATAAAATAAAGATTAGAGAAAGGACTGCATGTTGAATAGTTACTTATAAAGCTCTATGACTGACTTGCTTAGGTAACGCTTATTAAGCCTGATTAATAGTTCCCACATTTAGATTATTAGAAAACCAATTTGGACTTATTTTAATGGGGTAGATTCAGGAGTCCTTAGAATGCTTTTCTTTTTTTTTCTTTTCCTTGCCTTGTGCATCATGCATGTTACAGGGAAAGAATGCTTTTATTTCTTAACTGATTCCAGACATCCTATTAGCAGGATAAAATCAAGGAAAAACATCCAAACCTTTACTAGATTTCAGGATACTGTATTGTTATTTCCTTGATATATATCTTATCACCATCACCTTGAAATGCATTTTTTTTTGATACTCATCTCACTCTGTCACCTCAGCTGGCGTGCACTGGTTTGATCACAGCTCACTGCAGTCTCCACCTCCCAAGCTCAAACAATCCTTCTCTGCCTCAGCCTCCCACAGATGAATAGCTGAGACCATAGGAGTGCCCCATGCCCAGCTAATTTTTTATTTTTTTTGTAGAGACAGGGCCTCACTATGTTGCCCAGGCTGGTCTTGAACTCCTGGGCTTAAGAGATACTCCTGCCTTGGCCTCCCTAAGTGCTATGATTACAGGTGTGAGCCAGCTGGCCTAGCAAAACTGGAATTTTATCACAACTGGGGATAAATATAAAAATGAAAAGGATAATATGAAATTATCTTCAAGATATACTATTTAATTTTAAAAAGCCAGAACAATATATTGAGCAGAATACCTCAGGAAAACCTTCCTTCACAATTTAGTTTACACATAATTCTATTTATGTCCCATAAGTACACCAAAAACACTCTGAAAAGGACATATATTTCTAGAAAAAGCACTGGATTTGGGAAAGGTGGTCAGCAGGATTGCTTTATCTTACTCATTAGAAATGTTTGCTCGAGCGCGGTGGCTCGAGCCTGCAATTCCAGCACTTTGGGAGGCCAAGGTGGGTGGATCACTTAAGGTCAGGAATTCAAGACCAGCCTGGACAACATGGCGACCCTATCTCTACTAAAAATACAAAAATTAGCTGTGTGTGGTAGTGCTTGCCTATAATCCCAGCACTTTGGGAGGCCGAGGTAGGTGGATCACTTGAGGTTAGGAGTTCGGGACCAGCCTGGCCAGGATGGTAAAACCTCACCTCTACTAAAAATATGAAAATTAGCTGGGCGTGGTGGTGCATCCCAGCTACTTGGGAGATTAAGGCAGGAAAATCACTTGAACCTGGGGTATGGAGGTTGCAGTAAGCCAAGATTGCGCCATTGCACTCTGAATGAGACTCCATCTCAAAGAAAAAAGAAATGACCAATGAGAAAGCTAAGAAGCCAGACACTAAGAGGAGGCCTGGGGTTAAGTGTGCTGACTTCAGAACCAAGACCACGAAGAAGCCTAACCCTAAGCTCAAGAAGGCTAATGAGCGGCAGAGCCTGCCTGCATCTGCAGGCTCCTTCTTGCCAAAGGCAAGGGTAGAAATTTCTAATCTCCAATGTTTTCTAGAGATGGACTAGTATATTACCATCCTTGAAACCAAAGTTGAAAGACTCTTCCTACTGTCACAGTACCAATTCCCAGTGATAAGAAGGAAGATACCATACAGTTAAAATGATCACTCTTGGAAAACAGGGCCTGGTAAGGTGCTAAGAAATGGGATACCTGGGTATAATCTAGAAGCACTGCTGTGATGGTTCTGCCATCACTCCCTAGGTACTAAGCTACTTCTGAAGAAACACACAGTTTTGCTCAAGCAGCTGAGCAGTGGCTTCTTGTGCCTGGACCATAACTACTATGGTCACTACTATGGTTCAAATTTCTGGTATAAGAAATCTAAACCACTTCAATGATGTGTGCTCCTAGGTACTAAAAAGTGAGTTCCTCAACATAAAGAAAGATAAACGGTTTCAGCAGCGACTAATCGGAAAAGCACAGATTGTCAAGTTCCACAAAAATCATAGCTGCTCATGTTCCATATTCTCTCTCAGGACATAATTTATCCTCTTTGCAAAGAACTCAAATTAAAGTAAATAAATGGAGTACTGTGTTTTCTTCCCATATCTAATAGAATTATCTCTTGCAAATCTATTCATTTGCAAAGACAATTTCATATCAAAGGATAGATGTTTTCCAGAAACCAGATTACTGACAGTTCAAAAGAGAACTTAAGTGTCAACATGTTTGTTATTCCCATGCTTTCCAAGTGCTACTATTTTAATACTCCAATTATGAACACCATAATGAATCTCAATTACAAGAGGCTTGCCAAATGTCACTCCATACATCAAGCCATCTCGTCACTGTCTTTCAATTTACTTATTTTTCTTTTTTTTCTTCCATTTTCATCCCATTTTCTGAGGATCAATTTACTTCTTAAATGTACAAATGTGGAGTTTTTGTTTTTGGTTTAGACATAAAGGTATTCTATAGCCCGTGTTCCCCTAAGAAATTTATCTTCAACTTGATTACTTACTCGTGTTCAGCTACATCTGGTAGATAAGCAGCATTCTCTTGTGATGGATGGGCCATAAAAACAACATCAAGATTTTTAAAAGCCCCTGCTTCAATTAAATCAATTTTGCCACCACCATCTTCTTCTGCAGGGGTTCCCAAAACAATTACCTAGAAGGAAATACTCATGTGAGGGAAAAACAACAAAATATTCATAGGAAAATATCAAACAGGTTCACTTGCATACGTATTCACAATCTACATTAAAGTCCTTAACCTATGGAGAGAGGTTTTGTTCTATGACGCTTACACAGTGGGCATCAATATATGGTGCTTAATTAATCAAAAAATGTACACTGTTATACCAACTTGGTGCAAAGTATGTACTAAAGACACTATAAAAGGCCGGGCATGGTGGCTCAGGCCTGTAATCCCAGCACTTTGGGAGGCCAAGGCAGGTGGATCACCTGAGGTCAGGAGTTTGAGACTAGCCTGACCAATATGATGAAACACTATCTCTACTAAAAATACAAAAATTAGCCAGGCATAGTAGCATATGCTTATAATCCCAGCTACTCAGGAGGCTGAGACAGGAGAATTGCTTGAACCCAGGAAGCAAAGGTTGCAGTGAGCCGAGATCCCTCCATTGCACTCCAGCCTGGGCAACAAGAGTGAAACTCCATCTCAAAAAAAAAAAAAAAAAAAAAAAAAAAAAAAACACACTAGAAAAAGCTTTTCCCAATTTTACAAGTCAACTAATGGCAAAGATAAAAAAGTTAAATACTACTAGTCTAGTTCCTCAAATTTTGTTAGGATTTGTTTCATAAAGCTTCCTCTTAACTAAGCCTTTTAGTGTATGTATATAATTATTCTTAAGCACTTTACTGGTACAGAACTTTCCAGAAATTTACTACTTATCCTCACAACAACCCTGTGAGGTAGGTGGGCAATGTGTATCACCATTTTAGAGGGGGTGGTTGTGAGGAACTGAGTGAAGTATCTTGCTTCAGGTCACAGAGCAAGTCTTCAGGCAGAATTGGGATTAGAAGTCCTGACCTTCTGGCCTAAACTCTGATTCCCTACTAAGCTACCTACTTTAAAAGTCTTAACTCATTAATCCTTTATGAAGAACATTAAACAAGTCTTAATGCCACAGTTAGAAACAGCCAACTATTACACAAACTTACTAATTCGATTCCACCAGTTCAACCAGGCAGATTTATTGGTCACCAAACACCTAATTAAACAAAAGAAAACTTTACAGAATAAACATTGTACTTTGATATTTAAGCTTAACATCTTCAAACAATTTTAAAAAGCAAAGAAAAAGTATCTATAAACTAACATATTTTCAAGATCATGTATAAGAACACAGTGAAACAAGCTGGAAAAAAGTCTTGGCTTGCAAAGGAAATTAACTTAAATTCCATTTTCAGATAATAACTGAACCTTGCTAAAACTGAGAACAACCATTTGAAATTAGAAGTGTTGGCCAGGCGCAGTGGCTCACGCCTGTAATCCTAACACTTTGGGAGGCCGAGGCGGGCGGATCACCTTAAGTACAGAGTTCGGGACTTGCCTGGCTAACATGGCGAAATCCCGTCTCTACTAAAAAATGCAAGAATTAGCCGGGCACCAGCGCACCTGTAATCCCAACTACTCGGGAGGCTGAGGCACAAGAATCACTGGAACTAGGGAGACGGAGGTTGTGGTGAGCCAAGATTGTACCACTGCACTCCAGCCTGGGCAACACAAGAAAACTCTGCCTCAAAAAACAGTGTGTACATTTCCCAGTCTAGCTTTCTTTAGAGGTTCTACAGTGCTCAAACTCTTTCATGAAGTCGCTCTTCATTCTTAACCCTTAACTCGTTAAATAGGATGCGTCTCTCTCGCTGACTCTCAGAACCTATCAGAAACGTGGTTGAAGGGAAATCTCTCCAGTGTTTCGTGACATGGCAAAGGATGCTCCCCCTCAACTCAAACAAAAACCTAACAAATGCAAAAACAAGTCCCCAGAGACAGAAAAGAGAAGGCAGCTAAAGTGAAAAAGCCACAAAAGATGCAGTGTTAGGATAAAAGAAGAAGGTTACTGACACTGGGGAAAATGAGCTAAAGAATATGAAAGTAAAACATTTGTTTCTCCTTAACCTGAATGACGATTGAATCTTAGCTCAGTGTAGAATATACCATCTGGAAAAACAGAGTAACACAGGATTAAACTTGCCCTACGAAAAACATAAGCGACATTTCCCCGTATAAACAGTCGAGGTATTTCTTAAAATCATGAAACAAAAAAGTTAAGACTTAAGAATGAACTCATCTATGTATAATGCTCATTCACTTCCCCTTTATTTGCATACTTCTAGGGGTTTGGTGGTTCTAGAGACTGAAATTTCTTATCCAAATACCAATGACTTAAATCACAACATTTACAACTGCCACAAACAAAAGATTTCTTTGGAGACGAATAAAAAGAGGCCGTAGGTTTCCCTACAAGAAGTATTTCCTCCTGAGACTGCACAACCTTGTCAGCAAATCGCTGTTGCCTCTCAGTTACCAAAAATAACCCGTAACGAACACCAGGCTTGGGTGTAAGTTCTTTCCTAAGGGAACAACTCAGCAGAGCTATTTACAACTAGAGAGGAGCAAACAATAATCTGCAAGCTGTCACTAGGTCGGCAAAGCGAACTGACTTTAACCCGGGTTTCAGCTCCGCCTCTGCGCCTAGGGGGAGGCCCGCAGGTTTAGCTCGGTCCCGCACACACCTGCCACGGACTGGAGGGCCCCGAGGCGCGCGGGGACGCACGAGGATCCCGGCCTTCCCGGGTCGCCTCCCACCCGGGCAGTCGGATGGGGTCCCGCACCCGGGCCCCACCTCACCTTCACCGGCGGAGGTGGCCTGGGGAGGCACTCCAGGGCCCCCCTCACGCCCAGCGCTGCCGCCGCCCCGACCTC
This sequence comes from Sapajus apella, assembly GCF_009761245.1. Taxonomy (NCBI): domain Eukaryota; kingdom Metazoa; phylum Chordata; class Mammalia; order Primates; family Cebidae; genus Sapajus; species Sapajus apella. The sequence goes on from NW_022436946.1 coordinate 59,661,408, forward strand.
GGCGATGAGGTTGTGGCCACAGGCGTGGCCGATGACGGGCAGCGCGTCGTACTCGCAGAGGAAGCCCAGGTGCAGCGGGCGCGGCGCGGGACTCTGCGCCCAGGCCTCCGGCGGCTCCCACTCGGCGCGGAAGGCTGTGGGCAGCTGGTAGTGCGGCTGCACCGCCCAGGAGGCGGCCGGCGGCTCCCGCTCGAAAAAGTGCGTCAGCACGCGGTGGGCATGGTGCTCCTCGTAGGCCAGCTCAGGCTGGCTCCAGATCGCGCGGCTCAGGGCCCCCAGCCGCTCGGCCGCCTCGTTGATGCACTCCGCGGCGCGCAGCTTCAGTAGCTCCAGCTCGGAGCCGCCATCGCACGCGCCCCCTTCCAAGGGCCGCTCCTCTCCGGGCCTCATGCTGCCCGAGCCCGCTGCTGTCGTCGCCCCCTAGCTCTCTTGCTCCACCGCAGGTAGCGACCGTCCGCGCACGCGCCCAGCAGCCTCCAGCACCCCGGCGGCGCGCGCACGCAGGCTACACAGCTCCCGGGGCACCGCCCCCAGCCCCGGGCCCGCCCCCGGAGCCCCGAGGGAAACGCTGGCGGCTGCTGGCGCCCCGCCAGGCGGGAGCGCGGCAGGGTTCTGGGGGTTCTGTGGTGAAGGCAGGGCTGGGGACTCTTCCACCTCCTTGGCTGTTTTGGCCTTTGAGTTATGATCTAAGATTATCGATTACTTTTCAGTTGTTGCTTATTTCCGACAGCAGCAGAATGAGAACGGTTTTATTAGTTTAATAGCCATCAGAGACAGACCAAGTGGAACACAGTCCTCGGGAAAACGCCACTCTCTAGGATTAGTAATTAAAAACCTCGCAAGGTTTTTATTTCCTGTAGAAGGCTGTCAGCGGTAATGCTGTACTAAGGACGGTGCTGTACTTAAGTTTTGGTACAGTCCCCACTTTCTTCTCCTTGAGGTCATATTACTAAAAGCTGCAGCTACTCTCCACAATTTTCTTATTAGTTACTAATGTGTGGAACAGCACCTAGATTACGCAGTAAGCTCTTGGTATGTATTAGTTATTATATAATAATTTGTTTGAATACAGTAGAACTAAAAATTTGAAATGAGTTAAAAACAAAACCAAAGAGTTAAAAGATTTATGGTAATAAATATTCATACTGTTTTGATTTGGACAGTTGTCTTGAACAGCTTTGAAAGGGAACATATGACAAGTTTCGTTTATAATTTTAATTGATGCTGAACTCAACTAACATGTGCAGCTGGTGTTACATCATAACTAGGTTTTTAATTACCCAGTGAAGAAATTCAAGATGTCATGCTCTTGTTTTTCTCCAGAGTGAAGCACAAAGTCTGAAAAACTGTTGTTGACGATATGCCTATTAATAGCACTGCAGACGTTTATATTCTGAGGTTTTCCACATATTAAAAGCTTCGACCAGCTCTTCATACCCTATCATCTTTCCTTAATTTGTCTCAACTATGTTAAGTGGGACACAATATATTAATGTGATAAACGAAATGTATGTTTTGAAAATAAGTCTAAAGGAAGCTAACATGCATGAAGACTATCAACTACTGTTTTTACTACTCTATATGCTAACAATAGCAGAGGAAATGTCACATTCGCGCCTTCCTTTCTCAGTTAACACTCTAACAAACTCTGCTCTAAAAACAACAAATGTGTTACTAAATTCCTGGACCCCCTTGGTGATACTTAATAAATCTTTCTCTGGTATTCTGCAGATGAAAATCTCCCCTTTATCCAAGAGATTTAGTATTATCCTGCTCAGTTAGTCGGCTAAAAAAGGAGGGGGATTGGAGAGCAAAAGCAATAGGTGACATTTATAGAGCAATAACTCTGTGGCAGGCACTGTTCCAAGTGCTTAGCATGTATTAACTCATTTAATCCTCATAGCAAACTATGAGGTTGTTAATGTGGTTATTTATCTTCATTTACAGATGCATGCCTAAGATTATAGAGCTAGTAAGTAGTGGACCCACCATAGAACAGAAGCCAGAGTCTGCCTCCAGTGGCTGACTTTCAGCCACCATCGTCTATTGTGTAAACAACATGCAAATTCATAAATGCATCTACAGCTTATCTATTCAAATCAGAACCCACAGCAATCACTCATTTTGAGTAAATTTTACTGTAGCAACTCTGCCTGCTGACATCAGTAGAACCCGTGTTTGCTCTCCTCAGGTATCAATAAACAGCAACAGAAAAGGGATGCATATACATTTCATATAGACGCTGCTATTTATATTGTTTGCAGCAATTAACAAAGCTGCCACTTGAGGTGGAGGAAAGATATATTCATTTCAAGCTCTGTTTCTTGTGTGTGTGTGGGGGGGGGGGTAGGTGGGAGGGTATACATGCCCACAGGCATGTATGTATTTGGTTTCTACTGTTGACACCTTATATTTCTTGCTCATGGTATTTTATACCCTAAAATTCATTTATTTGATAAACTGTGATAACTTGCTGTTTTTCTTTCCCTCCAGTCTTTGAACTCCTTTGCTTTCCCACTGTATTCTCCAACACCTAACATCTTATGGTCCGGTTTCCTCTGTGTTAACAAATATTTGTTGGCTGATTATTATATATGTATATATATATATATATATATAACCTTCTTAGAGGGGTGAGAGGAGTACAGATAGTTTTCTCTTGAGGACTGGTTTTAAAGTACATAAATATTCTTTCTTGGCTCTTGATAATAGAAAAAAAGGAAAAAAGTATATAAAGGTTCCTCTTCTTTCCTGGCTGCTTACAAAACCAGCTGTCATCACAACTGACTCAGTAACTTTAGAACAGGACATTCATGACAAATGAGTGCTTTGGTGGAAAGAGTAGATCAAAAATTTCCTTTACTCTGGAAAAGTATTACTGTTATTATTCATGTCTGAAATACAGCCAAATTGTACAAGACTATACTGGATATTATTTTGGGCTTCAGATGCAGAACTTCTTTCGATAAGACAGCAGGCTTTTGTATGGTTTATATTCCTTGAATTAAGAGAGAAATTAATAAAATAAAATCTCCAACATAGCAAAGAATGAGCTCATGGCAAAGCACGAGTTAAATGAGAAAACAAAATTTTTTTGAAAACACAGAAAACAGAATGGAATGAAAAAAAAATAAAATGAAGAGAATTAAAGGTAGAGAAAAAGCAAATACAAGTGCTGGGGAGCTTCAATGCAGGATTTCAGGAATGAAAGCAAACAAACAAAAAGAATTGTGGCGGAAAGGAATAAAAAGTGCAAAAATGATCTGATCCATGGAGAGTGCAGATATTTCACCAAAAAATAAATCAAACTTATATTAATACATTCAAAATATACGATAAAGTATTTCCAAAAGTGCATCTGAATCCTGCCTGTATCTTTTTAGTTTAACAATACTTGGAACTGGAGCAATTTTCTCCTGAACAAAATGCTGGTCACTGCACGATTTGGGGACTACTGCCAGAATGCAGAAGCAGCAAAACACAGTGTTACTCTAGTATATTGGTCATTTACAACATTCTCCTAAGCATCCCCAGACACACATGCAAACTTGGTTAACTCCAGAAACCTCTCTTGCTGAAATAAACAGGTAACACGCACCAGATTTCACATGTGAAATCAATCTGGGCTAAGGTGTTGGAAGAGTTGGCAGAAAGCAGACAATAAGAGAGTAGGTGAGCAGAAAGGTGAATTTGGGGATAAAGGGACATAGATGAACCGTACAACACATTGCTGAGGATTTACAGCTTTAGGCTGGTTTTGGTGGCTCATGCCTGTAATCCCAGTACCTTGAGAGGCTGAAGTGGGAGGATCACTTGAGCCTGGGAGGTCAAAGCTGCAGTGAACATGATTGTACCACTGCACTCCAGCCTGGGCAACAGAGTGAGACCTTGTCTCAAAGTAAAATAAAATAAAACTTAGACAATGGGTAAACTATTGGATGTTATTAAGCAGGGGAGAGACAAATCAGAAATTTGTTCTATAAGAATAATTGATGACTATGTAGAAGATGAATTGGAAACAGAGAGACTTAGGTCTGAGACAAGTTAAAAGGCTTTTGCAGGCCAGGTGTGGTGGCTCATGCTTATAATCCCAGAGCTTTGGGAGGCTGAGGCAGGCGAATTACTTGAGGTCAGGAGTTTGAGACCAGCCTGGCCAACATGGTGAAACCCTGTCTGTACTAAAAATACAGAAATTAGCTGGGCGTGGTGGCAGGCGCCCGTAATCCCAGCTACTCAGGAGGCGGAGGCAGGAGAATCGCTTGAACTTGGGAGACAGAGGTTGCAGAGAGCTGAGATTGCACCACTGCACTCCAGCCTGGGTGACAGAGTGAGATTCTGTCTTTAAGAAAATTTTTTTTAATTAAAAATAAAAGGCTCTTGCAAAGTCCAAGGATTCCAGAAACATTCCATGGGCAGAAGTGGCCAGACTTAATGCCTCACTGAATATCTGTTTAGGTGAAGAAGGTGCTGTGGAGAAAGGGGGGAAAGAGTACTGAGGTTTCTCGGGTTAACAGCTGAGTGAATGGTAAAGCCATAAAACAAAATAGGGGCAATGGGAGAGTGAGGGGCAAGTTGCTGGATATGCATTAGACATGTGGAGATGAGGTGGATGCAGCCATCCAGGAGGAGACTAGCAGAGCACCAAGGAAAGTGCATGTCTACATAGTTAGTATGAGTAAGGATATACCCAGAGAGGAATTAAACCATCCAGGGAGTGAGTTGGAAGGGAAAAATGTAAGCTGAGGAGGCAATCCTGGAAAACAAAAAGGGAATGAGCAAGTATGCCCATGGTGGGGAGAGGAATAAAAAGTGCTTATTGTGGGGAACAGGATCAATTGAGCCCAGCAGTTTGGTAAGCAATGATTGTGCCACTGCACTCCAGCCTGGGCCACACAGCAAGACTCGGTGTCTTAAAAAAAAAAAAAAAAAAAAGATTAAAAGATTCCTCAAATGCTTCATATGCCCCTGGCTTCTGCTGGGTAAGATTCTATTACAACTTCTTTTCAAGTTCTGTATAGATTTCTTCAAATGGCTCACAAAGTAAAGGCAGCGATTTTAAAGCCCTGAATGTCCTGATACCTGATGACTTGAGGCTCCCTCTGGCTTCCCTACTCTTGGCAGTGAAATTAGCTGCTCTGTTCTCCATCACCATTCCTGGGAATGAGGACAGGGAGGTTCTGAGAGGAAAGGCTTCTCTGTTGCCCTGATTCCCCACAGTGTGTACAAAACAACGCTGCAAAGACATAACCCAGCTTGTGGTAAACAAGAACATTTCTCTCCTAAGGTTATGGCTCAGGAAGATAGGTGGAGAACTTGGCCTGCCCCGGTACTCTATACAACATCTAGAGCTTGGGCCCGATGCAGTACTTTGAGAGTCCCTCAAGAGATTCCTGCATTGATCACTCAAGCAGTGTGTTCACCTTGACCGTGTGCATACCATGGTTAATAATTACCTTTACTAAGGATTCACTTCTCAAACTTCCCGGTCATTGTGTTGCTTCGTGTTTCAAAGATGCTAGCAGGAATGGATGGCAAGTACATACGGTCACAGGGTCACAATCCTCAAGGTATTCTATGGGAATAAACTTGTATAAAAATGTGATAAGAGTCATTAATAAATAAAAATATGTGTGTTCTAAAAATTAGTAAATAGGCCAGGTCTGGTGGTTCATGGCTGTAATCCCAGCACTTTAGGAGGCCAGGGCAGGAGGATTGCTTGAGCTCAGTGGCATGAGACCAGCAATGAGCAACACGGTGAGACCCTTCTCTCTACAAAAAAGTTAACAAAAACTTAGCTGGGTGTGGTGGTGTGCGCCTGTTGTCCCAACTCTGTCTCTGAATGTGTGTGCATATGTTCATGTTTGTGTAACAAATGTAATCTGGTTATGGCTGCTCCCTTTTGCAGCTTCTATGTTTGCTCCATTTTTATCTTTAGGCCAGACTTGAGGCATTAAATTCAAATCCAGACTACCGACGGTTATTATAGATTTTATTGAATGCTTTGAAGAGAAATAAAGCATTACGTCATACCTCGCACTGTAAACTTTCCTTAAAACGCCTTAAGCATTTCTCTTTTCCCCCAAAATCACTCTCCCTTTGGCAACTGACTCATCTCTCCTTTCCTGCCTGTCTACCCAATAGCCACTCCAGCTGGGGCCCCACCTTTATGAACTTATTTATTTATTTGAAATAGGGTCTTACTCTGCCACCCAGGCCAGAGAGCAGGGGTGTGATCACAAGTCATTTCTGACTCAACCTCCCAGACTCAAGCAATCCTCCCACCTCAGCCTCCAGAGTAGCTGGAACTACACGCCCAAGCGCTAACCTCTAATGTGACTGTATTTGGGAGTAGGACTTTAGGGTGGTAATTACAGTGAAATAAGGTCATAAGGGTGGCTCGTGCCTATAATCCCAGCACTTTAGGAGGCCTAGGTGAGAGAATGGCTTGAGCCTAGGAGTTCATGCCCAGATCAGCCTGGCCAATGTAGTGAGACTTTACCTCTCCAAAGAATACAAAAAAATTAGCTGGGTGTGGTAGCACAGGCCTGCAATCACCGTGCTTTGGGCAGCCTAGGCAGAAAGATTGCCTGAGGCTAGGATTTTTGAGACCAGCCTGAGAAACATAAGCAAGACCCCATCTTCTCACACAAAAAAATGTAAAAACTAGCTAGTCGTCGGGGCATGTTCCTGTAGTCCTACCTATTAGGGAGGATCAATTGAGCCCAGGAGTTTGGTGAGCAATGATTGTGCCACTGTACTCCAGCCTGGGCAACACAGTGTGTCTCAGTGTCTAAAAAAACAAAGATTAAAACGTTCCTCAAAAGCTTCATTTTACAGTCTTATTTGCTCTAGTATTAAGTTTTTTAAGTCAACTAACAAAAATTTCATTATTGCTATTATTGTAAGCTACCCAACTTCACTAAAACTAGCTTTGTTTGTTATAAATTAATTTGGCTTAGGAGAAAAGTTTGTTCAAGATGAACTATGATAGAGATATTTATTTGTTTGTTTGTTTATTTATTTTTCTGAGACAGGGTCTCTGTCACCCAGGCTGGAGCGCAGTGGTGCCATCTCTGCTCACTGCAACTTCCGCCTCCCGGATTCAAGCAATTCTTCCACCTCAGCCTCCCAAGTAGTTGGGACTACAGGAGTGCACCACTACACCTGGCTAATTTTTGTATTTTTAGTAGAGACGGGGTTTCACCATGTTGGCCAGGCTAGTCTCGACTTCCTGACCTCAAGTGATCTGCCTGCCTTTGTGATCAGCAGTTTGGCCTCCCAAAGTAAGCCACGGGGCCAAACCTGATAGAGATATTTAATTCAGTTTTTGTCAAGCAAATATAATAGCTGGCATATATTTCCCGTCCCCCTTTTTTTCTCCCTCCAACTCTTCCCCCACCGCCTTTTTTTTTTTTTTTAATCTTTTTTTGTTTGTTTTTTAGAAACCTCACCTGGAAAATTTCTAAAAACCTAGAATGTCATTTTTATTATCATTTCAGAAAAGTAAATACTTTCTTCACTGTCTAATTCACACCAAGTGGCAGCAATAGATGCTCTCATTTCTTTTCTTGTCTAATATTAGCTTATAATTGTACCCAAGTGTTGTTGTTGCCAAGTGATCCAATTTCTTTCTCTAGAACACTTGACCATGCAGAGGTCTGCAACCATGAAGACATATAATATGGATCTATCATGTTGCTTTGAAAGTTTGATGCTGGGTGCAGTGTCTCATGCCTGTAATCCCAACACTTAGGGAGGCCAAGGCGGGAGAATGGCTTGCACTTAGGAGTTAAAGACCAGCCTGGGAAATATAGCGAGACCTTGTCTTTACAACAAATTTTAAAATTTTTTTAAAAAGGAAAAAGAAAAGAAATCTTGAAAGCCCAGATTTGACCATAGCACTAAATACCAAGGGTTAGTAGAAGACAAAGTTAATTGTAGAACAGTGTGTGCTGTTGAATGGAAGTGAACCAAAATTATCTTCAAAGTGTGAATAAAAGGCCTAAAATCAAAGCTATTAAACTGGAATGTCCAGTGGTTTATATTTACCATTAGAAGAGACCTATACCACATAACTTTAGAGTAATAGAGAAACTATCAAAAGAAATGAACAATGAATGTGCCTGAGGGAAAGAGAGAAAAAAGAGAAGTCACAAGGAAACAGTATGCAGCTGTGAAATTTATACATTGCTGTGGTCTGGTCTAAATATTTCCACTTTTAAAATTAAGTCTGCAATAAAATAAAAAATTATGCATATTTAGCCCAGGCATTACACATTAAGTTTAAGAAAGCGAGCTAAGCAAAATAAATACACAGAAAAGCCAAAAGAGCTAATTTATTATCTTTTCTGCTTTCGATTAACAGCTAAATGATTTTCTTTTTTTTTCTTTTTTGAAATGGAGTTTCGCTCTTGTTGCCCAGGCTGAAGTGCAATGGTGCGACCTCAGCTCACCACAACCTCCACCTCCCAGGTTCAAGTGATTCTCCTGCCTCAGCCTCCCAAGTAGCTGGGACTACAGGCATACGCCACCATACCGGCTAATTTTGTATTTTTAGTCGAGATGGGGTTTTTTCTTTTTTTTTTTTTTTTTGAGACGGAGTTTCACTCTTGTTACCCAGGCTGGAGTGCAATGGCGCGATCTCGGCTCACCGCAACCTCCGCCTCCTGGGTTCAGGCGATTCTCCTGCCTCAGCCTCCTGAGTAGCTGGGATTACAGGCACGCACCACCATGCCCAGCTAACTTTTTGTATTTTTAGTAGAGACGGGGTTTCACCATGTTGACCAGGATGGTCTTGATCTCTTGACCTCGTGATCCACCCGCCTCGGCCTCCCAAAGTGCTGGGATTACAGGCTTGAGCCACCGCACCCGGCAAGATGGGGTTTTTTCATGTTGGTCAGGCTGGTCTCAAACTACTGACCTCAGGTGATTCGCCTGCCTCAGCCTCCCAAAGTGCTAGGTTACAGGTTAAAGTCATTTAACCACGCCTGGCCATGGCTAAATGACTTTCATGCAAGGTCGTATTAAATCTGAACTTCTACGTTGCATGATAGGATCATCCATTGTTGTTGCTAAACCAAAAGAATTTGATCTTCAAATACCTAAGGTTGTGAAATAAACAAATCCCCTCTATATGAACTCATATTCCAGTTTCAAACTGTTTCTCTCTTTCTTTTTAGAGATGGGATCTCACTCTGTTGCCTAGGCTTGTCTCAAACTTCTGGACTCAAGGAATCCTCCCACCTCAGACTCCCAAAGAGTTGGGATTCCAGGCATGAGCCATTGCGTCCAGCCTGAAATTCTTTCTATGAAGTGCTTCTTGTGTCCCATTTTGGACTTTCTATTAGCTTCACTGTATATTTTAAAAATTAACGTAGAAACTCAGTAAGTGCTTATTAGTTAGCTTTGGTTGATTTGATCTCCAAAACAGCAATTGTTAGTAAAGTTTCAGTGGAATTGAGACCCATGTATACAGGAGAAATTACATCACTTTATAGAGAATCACCTTAATCAATCCATGATTCTAACAGGACAGCAAGCCTGTGAGAGTTGTAAAACCTTAAAAGGTGACACAATAATCTGGAGGAAACATCTCATACAAAATATCAACACATATGGAAGATGAAAACACTGTAGTAACGGCTTCTACCCTTTGCCTCCACTACTAGTATCAGAGAAATTGTCTGACATTCCTTTGCTATACTGCCGCACCTGAGGTCGGTACATACACATGTTAATATTCAAAGTATTTTCAAACATATACATCCTCATGATACTTAAATCTTTTTTTAAATTTCTAACCAGATACACTATATATACCTTTGTATTTGGAAAAGTTCCACATTTCATGCCCTAATTAATCTTACAGATTTACTCAGAATAAACTCTATACTTCATTGTAGAAGTTTATTAGATAGAGTTTATTCTGAGGAATAAACTCTTCATAATAGAGTTAATTCTATCATGAGGATGTATATGTTTGAAAATACTTTGAATTTAACATGTTAGAAATAAATTACACTGAATTAGCAGAGTTAAGTGAACATGACTTAACTCATGTTCTTGGTAAGGATGTATCTTGGTCAGTAAGATACTTGGGAATACAGGTCTAACAAAGAAGATGAGACCTCACAGTTTGACACTGAAGTGGCCATAGGCATTTTGGGTTCCAACTTAGGGAAAGTTGAACTGGGCATACATTGGTTTGGGTTTAGTGGATATAATTATGTGTATTGCAGTCACGTCTACAACACTCATCTAGCTGTCTAGGAGCAGAAATGGCGTCCAGCAATATTCTTATTGCCCACTATGACAACTTACCTGGCATCCACACAGGTGAATGTTCAGGGCCAGAGTCATATTGCCATATGACCTTGTCCTACAATGGGCAACACCATAAGTATATGGACAGTGAAGGGGAAACAAGGCTTGAAATGAACGCAGGTAAAAGTCAGTCTATTGGAAATGCTTCTAGTCACCAGATATGTAAAATTGTTATGGAGGGGTGAGTCTGTTTTCATCTTCCTAGTCAAAAATGAGGTTCTACTTGTCAAGGATATACTCAATGATGTGGTATACACAATTATAACTGTTTCATAGTTTTTCCTTCTCTTTTAATGGGAATTGTACAAAATAGAGTTTATCAGAATTACTGCTTATGGAGTACAAACTTAGCAGGACTACACACAATCTGTCTGATCTTGATGAAGCCTGATGACATGTCACTCACTGAAAGCAGATTTAAATTTATTAATAAAGATAATATAAACTCATTATACCATTGAGATAAGACATTGAAGACAAACTGAGTGTGGCCAATTCAAAGAGAATTTAAGATTTATCACTGTTGAAGAACACTTGAAATGCCTCTAAATCTTACAATCCATATACAAAAAAAAATTTGATAGAGGCTTTACCAAATTTAACAATAATCCTAAAAATATACATGGCATTACTTGTAATGGATTATAGCTAAATAATGAAGCTAAAAGAAACTTTTCTAAATGATCAATAATAAAAACTAATTTAATCAATTATGCTAGACTAAATTATCTCTCAAAAACTACATTACAAAGCCAATGTCATAAGAAGAGGTGATCAAAAATTATGAAGTCAAAAAATAGAGGAGAAATGGTATATTTTTCTGAATTTTGTGATATTTACAATATTTACCAACTTCTTAAGATTTTTAAATGACTATTTTCTCTTCTTTTTTATCTGTAGCAATAACTGTTAGTTTCCTTCCCTGATTCCCTTCAGCAAGCCAGTGCACCCATCTCCCAGCTGCTGCAGGTGTTCACTACCAAGGACCCACACCTGTACCCTTCTGCAGCCGACTGACTGCCCAGGCCTGGGAGATTCACCTTGCCTGGGAGGTTGGACTACCTCAATGACTGATCAATGGCAAAGCATACAAGCTTTTGATTCACAGCATGGTAATTCACGCTCCAGAGCTCCCATGAAATTAGCCTGAGACTAGATCTCTTCTGAAACCACCCCTTTGCCTAATTACCCCTGCCCTATCCTGCATCTCTCTCTCCCTTACAATTTCCTGAGAGCCCACCTATAAATCACTGGCACAAGACTCTCCATCTCAGGCTCTGCTTTTAAGGAATCCCACCTGAGAGAGTAGCTAATTTTGTATTTGTAATTTCGTGTTCTTTTTCTTATATAGATGCCTCCAAATTCTAGAAGCTTCAAGTTGCCCCAGTTGTGGATCATTTCTGGTCCTACTTATCGGTATCACTGCACAGGGGAAACTGAGCTAGAACACGGAATCCATTCTTCAACTAGTTTGAGGAATAGGCTTGGGTTGCTAACTATTCTGGCAACACTATGATTATCCTACCTGGCTTTTGTCACCACCAAAGACAGACTGACCTGAAGGGATAGGATAAAAGATGGATTTGCTAAAATTAGATTTAGCAGCATTTATTCTAAAACCCAAATATCATGTAATTTAATAAGAATTGTATTTCCCTCCCATATAAAATATGTCTGGTGTTAGTCCAGGGCAACTTCACGGCCATCAGGGACCAAGTAGCCACACTTCTGCTCTGCTATCCCCAGTTTGTAACTTCCTTCTTTCAAGGTTGCTTCATAAGTCCAAGATAACTGCTGGCATTCCAGCTATCATGTCCACATTTCAGGCAGTAGGAAGAAGAGAAGGACAAAGAGTGTACCCTCTCAGCTGAATAAAAGCCCCTTAAGGGGCCATTCCGGATATCTCTTATTATATTTCCCTTTACATGTCTTTGGCCAGAATGTGGTCATATTCATCTCTACATGTAAGGGAGGATGAGAAATGTGGCAGGCATGAAGGAGGCAGAGGTTGCAGTCAGCCGAGATCATGCCACTGAACTCCAGCCTGGGCAACAGCAACAGAGTGACACACCGTCATTTCAAAAAAAAAAAGAGAGAGCATTTCATAAGTACTGATGTGAACTTCCTTCAGAAGAGCATACAATGTCTGGTTGTTTCTGTTTGTATTAATTTAGCAGTCATTTATGGTCATTGCTGGGACCCATGACTTCATTAAGGGTTGCAAAATTACGACATTATATTTCTGTCATCCCCTCTTTATTTTATTGACTGGAATACTTTTAGAAAACTGAAACAAAACTTCCTTCATCAACCATTTGGGTTACCCCAAGGAATAAATTTATCCAGGAAAGTTAGGATGCAAAAGTGACCAATTAGGGTTTTTTTTTTAGTATAATTATGAACTTGTACACCTAAAAAATTTGATGTGTTTTAATTCATTGCAGTTATTGTTCTTATTGCTGCTCAAATCGTCTTATCTTTAGCCAGGATTGTCTTTGGAATCCTTTTCACATTACCCCAGAAGCTTTTGATAACTTCTTTCTTTCTGATATGACAAGATATTTTAGGCTCATCCTGTATATTTTTTGCCTCAAACATGGAATCAGCCACACTTCCAAAAAGTCATTGCTTATTTTAAGAGGAAATTATATTTAGGGAGTATGGCCTGGGCCCTAAGGGGTGCCAAATGGTACTGGGCTGGTCATTTGTTTCTAAGCCTTTTCAGTGGACAATGCTAACAATGATTTTTTATTTGTTTGTTTTTTGAGTCTCGCTCTGTCGCCCAGGCTGGAGTGCAGTGGCATGACCTTGGTTCACTGCAACCTCCACCACCTAGCAATTCTCTGCCTCAGCCTCCCAGGTAGCTGGGATTACAGGCATGCCCACCACCACTAATTTTTGTAGTTTTAGTAGAGATGGGGTTTCACCATCTTGACCAGAGTGGTCTTGAACTCCTGACCTCATGATCCACCTGCCTTGGCCTCCCAAAATGCTGGGATTACAGGCATGAGCCACCGAGCCCAGCCATTTTTTTTTTAGACAGGTCTTGCTATGTCGCTCAGCCAAGAGTGCTGTGATACAATCATGGCACACTGCAGTCTTCGCAGGCTAAAGTGATCCTCCCACCCTAGCCTCCCCAGTAGCTAGGACTACAGATGTGTGTCACTACACCTGGCTAATGTTTTAATTTTTTGTAGAGACATGGGTCTCACTTTGTTGCCCTGGTTGGTTTCCAACTTCTAGGTTCAAGCCATCCTCCTGCCTTGGCCTCCCAAAGTGCTGATATTACAAGCATGAGCCACCACACCCAGCCAAAAAATACCCTTTTTTTTTTTTTTTGAGACATTGTCTCCCTCTGTCACCCAGGTTGGAGTGCAGAGGCATGATCTTGGCTCACTGTAACTCAAGTAGTGGGAATTATAGGTGCTAAGGTTCTGGCCACCATGCCTGACTAATTTTTGTATTTTTAGTAGAGACAGGGTTTTGCCATGTTGGCCTGGGTGGTCTCAAACTCCTGACTTCAAGTGATCTGCCTGCCTGGGCCTCCCAAAGTGCTGGATTACAGGCATGAGCCACCATGCCCAGCTGAGAAATACTTTTAAAAGAGAAAATATATCACATACAAGAGCTTTTCAAGTGATCTGCTTGTACTAGTCTCTACTGTTCCCTCCAATTCATCCTCTACATTTTTGTCAGAATATCCTTATTAAACACAAATCTTAATCTCGTGCTTAAAAAATCTTGATGGGGCCAAGTAGAGTGACTCAAGTCTGTAATCCCAGTACTTTCGAAGGCTGAGGCAGAAGGATCACTTGAGGCCAGGAGTTTGAGACCAGCCTGGAAACATAGCAAGACCTACCTCTACAAAAAATTAAAAAATTAGCTGCGCATGGTACCAGCAACTTGGTAGGGTGAGGTGGGAGGACTGCTTGAGCTCAACATCATTTTAGGAAATATATAGGGAAAGTGACAGACTTTCGCTAAGCTGACTTTTCTGAAAAAGTTAGCTTGATCCCTCCTAGTTACATTATTATCATACAACTGACCTTTTTTAAAACATGATTTCTTATGACTATAGCAAAAGGGATCAAATTCATAAGAGGATACAATCATAGTTTCTCCAACTGATTTTGTGGAATGATGTCTTATAAACCAAAGTACATAGGTAATAGAAAAATGTTTACAATGTATTGTATACAAATCCCCACATCACTCTTCATCTTTGTCATGGTGTGTTTTAAGAAAGGATAGACCAGGCAGCTGTCACTAGAGGAAAGTTAGCACCATCTGTTGGAGAGTGACTTCACAACAAAAAATGATGTTCTCTGTTGACCTCATTAATCCCAACACTGTTTCTTCAAGGTACTTTTTATTTTTATTTATTTATTTATTTTTTTTTTGAGACGGAGTTTCGCTCTTGTTACCCAGGCTGGAGTGCAATGGTGCGATCTCGGCTCACCGCAACCTCCGCCTCCTGGGTTCAGGCAATTCTCCTGCCTCAGCAGCCTCCTGAGTAGCTGGGATTACAGGCACGCACCACCATGCCCAGCTAATTTTTTGTATTTTTAGTAGAGACGGGGTTTCACCATGTTGACCAGGATGGTCTCGATCTCTTGACCTTGTGATCCACCCGCCTCGGCCTCCCAAAGTGCTGGGATTACAGGCGTGAGCCACTGCGCCCGGCCACCAAGGTACTTTTTAATTACACAAATTTCAAGACACTAATACCTACCCAAATACAATTTTTCAATTAGTGCTAGTTATCCACTATGACAGTAAAAAACAAAACTAGTTAATTAATCTGATTAAGATATTAATCAGATTTATTATTTAATATAGTTAAAATATTAATTAGTCTTTTATTATTTGACTCCTTGATTAGACCTGATAATTAGCCCATTCTGAGCCATTTAAGAAATGGAAGAAAAGCTACTTATTCAACCACATACAGATTGCTTTAGAATAACAAATATTGGATGTATTGCTCAACATTGTAAACCTGTCTTGACTCCTTGAGTATCCATGATAATTAGAAAGAAATAGCAATAGCCCTGAATTGTGAACTTTACTAATAACCCAGAAACAGTAACTTTCTACATTCAAACTCTTCTCCCACGAATCTACTGATGATATTAAGAGGTTTGTGCTTCTCCTGTACCATTCAGAATAGATGCTCCTGAGAGACAAAAAGGATGGAAGAGATAGCCAGCTCACCTAACCTGCACAGTGTGCAGGTAGGTAGAGATAAGAGGAAAGTCCTAAGTGTTCAGTAAGTTATTGTGATATCAGCAATTTCCCCACAGACATGTCTCAGGAGTAAACACCCAAATATTATAAATAAATTCATATGTGGCTCTATTTTAAATACAACATAGACTACTAATTTTAAAGACATAAAATTGAAAAAAAGATTCTGAATTTTTCTTGCAATACTCTTTATGAAACTGTGATTTCAATGAAAAAGTTTGAAATTTATTGACTTTTGAAAAGTCAGATAATGATATCTAAATGAGAAATGATACAAATTTTCCTAAAATATTTTCAAATCAAAGTCTCTCTTAGAAGAAAAATTAAGAAGCATTAAGCTGCTCCTCATAATTCTTAAAATGTATTAAATAAAAAGTAATGGAAGTAACAGTTACTTCGAAGAACAATATATTAAACTCTGGTGTAAAAATGAGGCTTTAGTTATTGAACAGTCGTCATATTTGCCAATTGTATACTCTTGGGGAATCCTCTGGCACTTTAGGAAGAACATTAACTCTCCTAAGTCTGTAGGGTACTATTTGGTGCCTTAAAGCAATGATTCAATAAAGCAATACTTTTGTGAATCGGCACCTAAGTTCTAGGACATGGGGTAAATACGAATATGTTTGTGAGTCCAGGGACAGGAAGGGTGTTTACTCTTGACCTCAGCCATTCCCTTACCTCTTCAAATACCCTAACCCACCAAAGGGAAGACAAGATACAGCTTCATCAGTTACTCATCTCAACTGGTTTAAGGACCAAGGCAAAACACTGGCCAAGTCGACCGTAACATTCCTTGGTTGGCCATGCCAGACAATGTTCTCTCAGGCCTTCCAACCAGAAAGCAGCTTACTTACACTTTACACTAGCTGCCTCAAATCATGTCTAGAAAAAAGAACATATGTTTTTATGTAATATAAATAATTATGGCTCCACAACTTATTTTATATCAGTTCCAGCCACCTTTTAAGTTCAAGTTACTAAGGGAAACTCCTTACATGGTGGAAGACCGTTTCCTCAAGTACTTACATCAAAAGGAACAGAAAAAAACACTTCCCATCCATACATGCAGGCTAAGTATTTTTGGATACTCCTACAAAGCTGTTTTCAAACTGTAAACAGCTTTGTGGGTTTTTTCTATATTCATAAAAAGCATTTTAAAAATAATCTGATAATACTAAAAGAAGAAAGCAAGTATCAGAGTATAATACCTATACTTGGAAAATTATATTTATACATGAACATACAGATAAACTTATTATATAGAGACAGGATCTTGCTCTATCACTCAGGCTGAAATGCAGTGTAAAGGCAGAAACATAGCTCACTGCAGCCTCCAACTCCTGGGCTCAAGCAATCCTCCTGTCTCAGCCACCTGAGGAGCTAGGACTATAGGCATGTGCCACCATGCTTGGCTAATGTTTTTTAAAAATTTTCTGTAGAGATGGGGAGACTCTCTTCTCTTATGTTGCCCAGCTAGTCACAAGCTTCTAGCTTTAAGCAATCGTCCCAACTTTGCCTCCCAAAGTACCAGGATACAGGCATGAGTCACCACGCCTCGCCAATATGTTTTTGACTAAATAGGTTCATTGTGGCTGGGCGTGGTGGCTCACACCTGTAATCCAAGCACTTTGGAGGCCAAGGCGGGCAGATCACCTGAGTTCGGGAGTTCAAGACCATCCTGACCAACATGGTAAAACCTTGTCTTTTAAAAAATAAAAATAAAAATAAAAATAAATAAATAAATAAAAAGAAAAAAATGAAAAAAAGAATAGCTTCATCATTTACATGTCTCAGTTGATTTTTCCCCAATAAACAATATGCCAGGGATGAGTAATTGTGACTACCCACAAGGTCAAGTTTCTTTTCTTTGCAAAAATTGAGTAGGTTGAATAGTGGCCCCCAAAAATACATGTCCAAGTCCTATCTCCAGGTATCTATCCTTATCTGGAAAAAGAGTCTTTGCAGGTGTAAGTGAGGATTTCAAGATGAGATCGTCTGAATTAACAAAGTAGGCCCTAAATTCAATGACAAATGTTCTTATAAGAGATAGAACAGAGGATACGGTAGGTGGCTGATATCATTTGGCTCTGTCACCACCCAAATTTCATCTTGAACTGAGCTCCCATAATTCCCACCTGTTGTGGGAGGGACTCAGGGGGAGATAACTGAATCATGGGGAGATAATTGAATCATTGGGGCAGTTCCCCCATACTGTTCTCCTGGTAGTGAATAAGTCTTACGAGATCTGATATTTTTATAAGGGGAAACGCTTTAGGAAAAAAAAAAGGGGGGAACCCCTTTCGCTTGGCCGTCATTCTCTTGTCTGCCACCATGTAAGATGTGCCTTTTGCCTTACGCCATGATCGTGAGGCCTCCCCAGTTTCAGGTATGTCTTTATCAGCAGTATGAAAATGGACAAACACAATGGCTCACACCTGTAATCTCAACTTTGGAGGCCAACACAGGAGGATCACTTGAGCCTAGGATTTTGAAATCAGCCGGGGCAATAGAGACTCCATCATTAAAACAAAAAGGGAGAGAAAGAAAGAAAGAAAGAGAGGAGGCCATGTGAAGACAGAGGTGGAGACTGGATTTACGTATCCACAGCCAAAAAATGCATGGGGCCACCAGAGACTGGAAGAAGCGGAGTATTCCCCTTAAGTGCCTTCGGAAAGACTATGGCCCTGCAAAGACACCTGGATTTCAGACTTCTGGCCTCTGAACTACAAAAGAATAAACTAAGCCACAAAATTTTTGGTGCTTTGTTACGGCAACCCTAGCAAACGAACACATAGTGAGCACTCTAAGTTTTTGTATTATGAACCCAGCCTGCTCTCCAGCCCCATTTTCCAGCTCTTCTCCAGCTTTATGCTCCTGTTTTGCCTCGTTTACTATATTGCCCAAAGCCTTTGCATGTGCTGTTCCACTGCACTAATTACTCTTCTCCATTCTTTACCCATCTCTTCAAGACTTGTTCAGGGAATGTAAGTGAGCCCTGCTCACCACCCGACAATGCCCCTTATCAGCAGCATATAGTTCTTTTCATAGCCCTGTATCATAGTTTGTATCTTTACCAGTGTGATTGTTAGAATCTGCCTCCCTACCAAATTCTACTCTGCAGGGGAATAGGCACGGTTCCTCCGCTCCCCACCATTGTATTCCCAGTCTAGCCCTGTACCTGCTGTGCCAGAGCAATCCCTTCTAAATGAATGAAAAGCCACCTTTCCAGTGGAGCTGCAGACCCAGGAACCTCCACAGCCTCTGGAAGGGCTGTGAGCTAGGAAGGGTGACCACGACATGTATTCTTCAAAGCCTATCACTTCTGAAAGCGAAAAGGTGCACTCTTCACACTTAGGAGTTACCAAGTTACAGTTCTAGCCCTGAGTAACAGGCCATGCCTGCTGGCCACGGGAACAAAGCAAAGACAAGAATCTAACTAGAAGGGGAGGGGCTACATTATGAGGGAATGGGGAGAGGGTAATTTAAATTTGCTTACCTGTCCCTGCATTTTAACTCGCGTCTTCTATATTGCTGCTCATTCGTTGGTCCCCCTCTATAGAATGTAAGCTCTGAGGGGCGGGGCTTGGCCTGTTTGTTCATTGCTATATCCCACGTTAAGTGCCTGGTGCATAGTAGCCGCTCAATAAACATCTGAATGAATGTACTCACAGCTTAGTGTTATGCTCCAAGGGAATAAAGGATGAAGAATCATAAAACTTAAAAATCCAACAGGCCAGGCATGGTGGCTCACACCTGTAATCCCAGCACTTTGGACGGCCCAGCCAGAAGCTTGAGCCCAGGAGTTCAAGACCCACTGGGCAACACAGTGAAACCCCCATCTCTATTAAAAAACAAATCCGAACAAAACCGAGACTTCACAGTTGGAAAGCGGAAGGCTCAAGACCAGAGGGATAGGAGGCCTACCCAATTGCCAAGGTCGTGGGCCGAGGACGATGCGCTGAGGGAAGAGGCGGCTGGGCGCGGACCTGGTTGAACACGGCTCTCACCGACCCCACCTCCGCCCAGCCGCAGCCCCACCACCACCTCTGGGTCCCCAGGCCCCCTCTGGCCTCCGCCCTCCTGACACACCCTGATCCCCGCAGCCCCCTCCCCTAATTCCGTCGTACTCCAGGAACCCCCATCCGCAGATCCCATATGGCCTCGGAAACCCGGCGCCCCTGTACTCGGGATTCCCGCGGCCCCCGGGCCCTCGCCGGCCCCGACCCCGCCCCCGGGCAGTGCGTCCAGGCTCGCGCCGTGCAGCGCCCCCTCCGCGCCGGCCTCTGCGGCTGCGCGCTAGCGGGGCTGAGGCCGAGGGGAGGGGGTCGCGCCGGGGGCCGGCGGAGCTCCTGTGGCGGCAGCGGTGGTAGCGGGAGAGGGAGCGAGCCCAGCGGCCGCGGGCAGACCCGGAGGGAACGGAGGAAGCGGTCATGTCTCGCTACACGAGGCCCCCCAACACCTCCCTGTTCATCAGGAACGTCGCGGACGCCACCAGGTGAACGGCCGCGGCTGCAGGTTGGGGGCGCGGAGGAGGGGTAGGGTAACGGCCGCGCCGCGGAGCCCGGCCGAGGCCCGGCGGGGCTGCATGGAGCCTCCCCGCGGGCCCTGGCTGCGCCGCCGGCGGAGGCACCTCCCCGGGGGAGGTGTGAGCCTTCGGGCCACTCCGCGGCCTGGGCGGGACTCGCGCGTCCGCCCTCCCGGCCGGGGTTCAGCCCAGGCGCCGCGCAACACAACGTCCCGGGGCCTCGCCGCTTTCCCCGCCTCGGCACCTCAGCTGGCGGGCGGTGGGGCAAGGGGCACCCCTCTTCGGGGCCCGGGTCGCTCCCCGCCTCGAGCCGGGAGGGTTTGCGCTCCAACGAGTGCCCGCGTTTCAGCCCCTTTGTCACCGTGCCGCGATAAAACCGCGCGTCCAACCCTTGTAGGAGAAGAGGAATTGGGGCTGGTGAGAACGTACTGTACCATAATGCGTACTCGGGCCTTACAGTTTCTTTCCCCCAGTTCTGATCTACTTACAAACGGTGCTGCTTACATTTTATTCACATAATTTTATTCTGCATACAAAAGATAACTTCAGCGAATGAGATCAATGCGTTTTTCTTTCAAGTTGAGTCCAGTATTAATACCCCTTTTAACGGCTTGGGTGGACTCACCTGGTTGATCCTGATGCTCAGTCCCTGCTGCCCCACCCCGTCCTCCTTTGAGATGTCTGTCCACAGAGTGTCTCAACACAGATTTTAGGGAATGACTTCTTCATATAGCACTTGCTTCCTTAATGGAGCTGGAGGGATTGGGGGCGGGGGCGGGGGCAGGGAACGGTGTTAATAGACATTTTCATTTCGCTATGCTTATTTCATTTACTTGCCCCTAACCTTTCTACCTATGCAATATTGTTTTATTGTACATAAGGGAGAGCAGAAGCTACGAGTTTTTTGTTTTTTTGTTTTTTTTTCCATGCTGTTCTCAGCAAACAATATAAGAAGCTAAGAGTTTTAATGACTTACCTGGGGCCAGACAGGTGCAGATATAAGGAGCTCTTGACTCCATAGTCATCTGGAGTATCATAATTTACCTTTGAGGAGTAAATAAACGTTAAGTATTTTTTTATTATTTATGTTTTTGAGACAGATTCTCACTCTGTCGCCCAGACTGGAGTGCAATGGCCCAGTCTCGGTTCGCTGCACCTCCACCTCTTGGGTTCAAGCGATTCTCCTGCTTCACCTCCCTAGTGATGGGAGTACAGGCATGTGTCCCCTCACATCTGGCAAATTTTTGTATTTTTAGTAAAGATGATGTTTCGCCATGTTGGCTAGGCTTTCCTGACCTTAACTTATCCACCCGCCTCAGCCTCCCAAAGTGCTAAGATTACAGGCGTAAGGCACCGCGCTCCGCCAAGTATTTTTTATTTGATCACCCCAAGTACATATATCACAACTGTATGCTGTGATTAATATATCTTAGTTAACATCTAAAAGATGCCTTGTTTACATTTCTTCTCTCAGCCTGTTTATCAATATATTACATAGAAAACGAGCAAAATTCATAATTTGGGCAGAATAAAAAAAAATCTTGCAGTTGAACAGTTTGAAAACGGAGTAAGTATCAAGCCTCTTCAGGGTGTATGCAGAAAAATCAGAGGTTTCCAATTCTAATGGCCACAGGAATTGAAGCTGCCAGCTTATAAGGCACAGTAGGATGGTGTGGACTGTAGCAAATAGAAAAGGAAATGTGACATCTAAAAGCAGCATCTGCCTCTAAACTCCATCTGACAGCTGCTATGTGACATTTGGACTTCTTGTTGACATTATCTTTCTAGTTTTCAAGAGAAGTCAGAAATCTGGATTTTGTATGTATAAACTCAGTCTTTAGATGTTAGCATTTAGTAAGTTTAAGCCTATGAAAATCCCATTTGTAGAATTAAAAGCTGTAAAATATAAGGCCGGGTGCGGTGGCTCATGCCTGTAATCCCCGCACTTTGGGAGGCTGAGGCAGGGGGATCACTTCAGGCCAGGAGTTTTAGACTGGCCTGGCCTACATGATGAAACCCCATCTCTACTTAAATACAAAAATTATCCAGGAATGGTGGCTCGAGCCTGTAATTCCAGCTGCTTGGGAGGCTGAGGCACAAGAATCGCTTGAATCCCGGAGGTGGAGGTTGGCAGTGAGCTGAGATCAGGCCACTGCACTCCAACCTGGGCAGTAGAGTGAGACTTTGTCTCAAAAATAAAAATAAAGAAAGTTGTAAAATATAGCCTGGTGTGTGACACACCTGTAGTCGTGTTTACTGGGGAAGCTGAGGTGGGAGGATCACTTGAGCTGGGGAGGTCAAGGTTACAGTGACCTATGATTACACCACTGGACTCCAGCTTGGGTGACAGAGAGACCTTGTCTCTAAACCAATAAAAGCTGTGGCCGGGCGTGATGGCTCATGCCTGTAATCTCAGCACTTTGGGAGGCTTAGGTGGGCAGATCACAAGATCAGGAGTTTGAGACCAGCCTGGCCAATATGGTGAAACTCTGTCTCTACTAAAAATACAAAAATCAGCTGGGCATGGTGGTACATGCCTGTAGTCCCAGCTACTTGGGAGGCTGAGGCAGGAGAACTGCTTGAACCTGGGAGGTGAAAGCTGCAGTGAGCTGAGACCGTGCCACAGCACCCCAGCCTGGGTGACAAAGTCAGACTCCATCTCAAAAAAAAAAAAAAAGACAAAAAAAGAAATTGGGTCTTTCCGTGTCTCCCAAACTGGAGTGCAGTAGCATGATCATATCTTACTGCAGTCTCAAACTCCTGGGCTCAAGTGATCCTTCTGCCTCAGCCTCCTGAGTAGCTGGGATTATAGCCACTATGTCCAGCTGATTTTTATTTTATTTTTTGTAGAGATGGGGGTGTAATTATGTTGCTTAGGCTGGTCTTGAACTCCTGGGCTCAAGCAGTCCTTCCACGTTGGCCTCCCAGACTGCTGGTATTACAGGTGTCAGCCACTATGCCTGGGCAACAGTGGGAATTCTAACACATGTTTTTGGACGTGTAAGTTGGTTGGGCCACTTTAGAAGAACATGAAGTGAAGCTGAGGTAGGCATACTCTCCAGCCCACCAATAATTCTTTGCTGGTGATACTGAAGCAGGAGAATAGGGTCTGGAGGCAGGGAACTTAAGATTGATTCATGCTGACTTCCTATAACTGAATCAAAAGGAAAACTCCACCTCTCTACACCCGAGTAATAAAAGGATCAGAGGCTACTCCCTTTACACTGCATTGCAGATGAAAAATGGAAACTACCTCTGACTGGTCGCCTCCTGCAACCAATCAGACTGGTCCCAGGTCACCTCTTCATGTGTAACTTTGAACCTTCACTTCAGCCTCTGATTGCTTGCCTGTCAAGTCTTCATTTACATAGAGTGTAACCAAGTGACCAATGGGAAACCTTAGAGGGCATTTAAACCCAAGAAAATTCTGTAACCAGTACACTTGAACCACTTGCTTGAGTCTGCTCCCACTCTGTGGAGTAACCTTTCATTTCAGTAAATCTGTGCTTTCATTGTTTCATTTTTTTCATTGCTTTGTGCGTTTTGGTCCAATTCTTTTTTTTTTTTTTTTGAGACGGAGTTTTGCTCTTGTTTCCCAGGCTGGAGTGCAATGGTGCGATCTCGGCTCACCGCAACCTCCGCCTCCTGGGTTCAGGCAATTCTCCTGCCTCAGCCTCCTGAGTAGCTGGGATTACAGGCACGCGCCACCAGGCCCAGCTGATTTTTTGTATTTTTTTTTTTAGTAGAGATGGGGTTTCACCATGTTGACCAGGATGGTCTCGATCTCTTGACTTCGTGATCCACCCGCCTTGGCCTCCCAAAGTGCTGGGATTACAGGCGTGAGCCACGGCGCCCGGCCCCAATTCTTTGTTTAAAATGCCAAGAACCTGGAGGACTCATAGTCAAGACCCTCCATTGGTAACAGAAGGATATAATATCTAATTTCTTTAAAAATACTGAAAATTATGGCAAATATGGCAAATACTGAGATGTTTGGTAGATACATGGGTATTTATTATTCTCTGTGCTTTTTTTGAATGTTGAAGTAGATCATACCAAAAGTGCAAAAATAAGTGAAAACAAAACAACAGCTAACAGGTGAGGGAGTGGAGACAATGAATGGGAATTGGTTCTTTTGAAAAGATCTGTTCCATCCGACTCCCATCACCCTTGGCTTCCAGGACTCCAAACCTCTGTGACACACAGTGCTCCAGCTTCCTCCTTTATATGATCTATGATCCCTTTCCTCTTAGCCACTACATTTGGTTGATGGGATTGGTTGTCTAAGAAGACCTTCATTTGAATCCTAGCTCTGCTACTGGCTGTGTAGATCTCTGGGCAAGGTAACTTCTCTCACTCTCAGCGTCCTTTACTCTTAAATGGTAACAATAATGTGTTCTTTACTCATTGATAGGCAAATGTATGTTGAGTACCTACTGTGTGCCCGCAGATACATTAGGTACAGAGATATGTTGGTGAAGACACCTGCTTTAGCAGTGATTCTCAACCTTCAGTCTCAGAATTGCCTGTGAAATCCTGAAAAATTTAAACATAATTTAGACCTCACAATGGAAAACACTAATTAGGTCCAGAGTTAATGCATCAGATTGGGGTGCCTCTGTCTGTAACATCCCCTCACAGATGATTACAATACTCAGGAGAGGTTGAGACTCTTTATGCCAGTCTATGATCTGTGGGAAAAGGAATTGTATATTCCTTGTTTCTCACCATGTTCCTAGAAACTTGCACATAGTAAGTGCTCAATAAGTATTTGCTGAATTCCGAATAAGTGAAAGAAAAAAGACATTGTCACTGTCTTCAAAAACTAATAGTAAAAACAAACATGTTATATGAGTGTTACATTAAATAAAGTATGTCATAATATTGACTGCGCTACTGGCATATAGTAAATGCTTCGTCAATATTGTTTAATCTGGCCGGGCGCGGTGGCTCAAGCCTGTATGTAATACCAGCACTTTGGGAGACCGAGGCGGGTGGATCACTAGGTCAAGAGATCGAGACCATCCTGGTCAACATGGTGAAACCACGTCTCTACTAAAAATACAAAAAATTAGCTGGGCATGGTGGTGCATGCCTGTAATCCCAGCTACTCAGGACGCTGAGGCAGGAGAATTGCCTGAACCCAGGAGGCGGAGGTTGCGGTGAGCCGAGATCGTGCCATTGCACTCCAGCCTGGGTAACATGAGTGAAACTCCGTCTCAAAAAAAAAAAAAAAAAATTAGTTCAATCATATGTGTAATAATTTCTAAATTCCCATCTGTAGCCTTAATCACTGGCTTCTAGTCTTGAGACTTAATTATTATAATTATTAATTATATTAATATGCATTAATATAATGCATGTAATAATTTTCAGTTGCTTACAGAACTCTTATCATTCTTATCAATGTTCTACCATCACCTCAAATTCTGCATTTCTAAACCTGGAAGTTGTTTTTTTTTTGCCTCTTTTCTCCCTCCTTGATCTAGCCTAGCTCTCTTTTCTAATTTTTGTATCTGACACCATCTAATTTTGTAACTGACACTAACAAGCTAGAAGCTTATTAGTCATCTTTGAATCTTTATTTCTCCTGAGCCACATTTTGTGATCATAGTGTGATGCTGAATCCCTATGATAACACCATGAAGTAGTAGGGTGTAGTGGTTAAGAAGATGGACTAGGCTAGGCATAGTGGCTCACGGCTCTAATCCCAGCACTTTGGGAGGCCAAGGTGGGTGGATCATGAGATCAGGAGATTGAGACCATCCTGGCCAACATGGTGAAACCTTCTCTCTACTAAAATGTGAAAAAATTAGCTGGGTATGTGGTTAATTTTTATGGTGGCACTTGCCTGTATTCCCAGCTACTAAGGAGGCTGAGGCAGGCGAATTGCTTGAACCTGGGAGGCCAAAGTTACAGTGAGCTGAGATCGCACCACTGCACTCCAGCAAAGCGACAGAGCAAGTCTCTGTTTCAGAAAAAAAAAGAAGAAAGAAGATGGACTAGTGTGAGACTGAAAATTTGATTTCTGGCTCTGTCACTTGCTAGCTCAGCAACCTTAGAAGGGTTAAAATGTCAATATCATCTGTAATCTGTTTGTGTCACCTGTAAATAACCTGTAATCTGTCTGTATCACCTGTAATCTGTTTATATCACCTGTAGATAACTACAGGGATCTTGTAAGAATTAAATGGTTGTAAGGTGAACAGTGGCTAATATATAAATGCACTGTAACTGTTAGCTATTACTGCTAAATATTTTGTCTCTTCAGTTAAATTGTAGCCTCATGAAGATTAATATGCTATTTAATTTTTTAAATATCCCTTTTGAAGTACCTAATCACACTAGAAGGCATATAGCAGGCTCAAAATACTTGTCCAATTGGGGAATACAGTAGTTACTTTGTTTTATGTTTAATATTAGAACAGTCATTTTCTTTAAAGCCTGAGAAATAATTTTAGGGCTTCTTTAGAATATAATTCTTACAATCTGAAAACAAGATTAACATAAACATGAAATTATAGTGAGGCACTTATGGAATTATGATGCTAAAAAAAAAAAAAAGAAAAATTATAGTGAGGCAAAATGAATGTGTTCTTAGTGAAACAATTACTTACTTGGTCTTATAATAACTTTCAGAGGTAGATATGCTCGGTCAGTGTTTCTGGAAATTAAGCCTAACAACCACCTGGAGTGCTTGTAAAGATACAGATTTCCAGCCTCTAATCCAGACTACCTGAATCAGAACCTCCAAGAGAGGTCTGAAAATCTGGGGGGTTTTTGGGGGGGGTTGTTTTTTTTTTAAGACAGGTTCTCACTCTGTCACCTAGGCTGGGGTGCAGTGGTGTGATCTTGGCTCACTGCAGCCTCAACCTCCCTGCGCTCAGGTGATTCTCCCACTTCAGCCTCCCACGTAGCTGGGATTATAAGCACACGCTACCAAGTCTGGCTAATTCTTGCATTTTTTGTAGAGAAGGGGTTTCACCATGTTGCCCAGGCTGGAGTTCAGGAGTACAAGTGATCCACATACCTTGGTTCCCCAAAGTGCTGGGATTATAGGTGTGAGCCACCATGCCTGGCCTGAGAATGTTTTTTTTCTTTCTTTTTTCCCTTCCTTTCAAAACCTTGCATGATTCTTACAAAAAACAATTTTAGATAATGCTGGTCTAGATGATGTTCTTTCTTTTGAAGGTTTCAAGGGGATTTCTGTAGGCAAAATATTTTAATCCAGCTATTCATATTTCTTTGCCTTATTTCTAAAACACTTCAGGCCTGAGGACTTGCGCCGTGAGTTTGGTCGATATGGCCCTATAGTAGACGTTTACATTCCACTTGACTTCTACACGCGCCGCCCAAGAGGATTTGCTTATGTTCAATATCCTTTATTTTATTGCGTGCATGTGAATATACTGCATATGTGTGTTTATACATATATGTATTCAGTAGCATATGATATTAATATTGCCTAATTAAATGTGTTTATTTCTTTATCTCAGAAGATCTAAAGCAGTCCACAGTAGCTGGCAAGCGCCCCCCAGTTTGAACCAACCTGTTAGCTAGAATCCAAGCATAAATCCAGCAGGCGAGACAAAAGGCACCTAAAGTTCAAGCATCAAGGAGTAAAGAGGGAGGGTGGACACAGATATAAAGACCTGGAAGAGGGGAAGTCTTTATCAAGCAAAAGACAAAGCCAACACCAGGTTGAGACTTCGGCTTTCCTACATTTACTCAGAGTTCCAGAGTCAAAGCCAAGTCTGATTTTGTTGGTTCTGCGTCTCTTATAAAGTCCACCTTGCAAGCCTTAAAGAGTAAAGGTCAAGGTTCAAGATCAAGTGACATTGAGGTAATTGCCAAAGTCTCGTTTTATATTGCATTTCTTGAGCTTTTTCTGTTTATTTTTTAATTAAACCAGTAAAAATCTTCTAAAAAAAGTTATTTACTCTTATATAGCTAATTTCCATTATAGCTAGGTTTAATATTATATAATTTATATACATAAGGAAGTTTACTGGGATTTACAAACCAATATATGTAATTCCAGATATGTACAGATTGCTTTTATGTTTCTTTTATATCTATATCCCAAGTAGTAAAAAGAGAAATGTTTGGGCAGGCACAATGCTCATGCCTGTAATCCCAGCACTTTGGGAGGCTGAGGCAGGTGGATCACCTCAAATCAAGAGTTCCGAGACCAGCCTGACCAACATGGTGAAACCCCGTCTCTACCAAAAATACAAAAATTAGCCGGGTGTGGTGACGTGTGCCTGTAATCCCAACTACTCCAGAGGCTAAGGCGGGAGAATCTCTTGAACCCCAGAGACGGAGGTTGCAATGAAATGAGATCACATTATTGCACTCCAGCCTGGGTGACAAGAGTGAAACTCCGTCTCAAAAAAATGAAAAATAAATGTTTAAAATGGTAGGTTCAAAGGTAGATATCATTTTTAAAGGACTGAATCAGTTTTTGTTTTAACTCGCTTGTATATGTCTGGTTTTGTTTGTAAGTAATCTTTCTTAAATGTCAAATTTAAAAGTCTTTTAATGAAAGAGTAATTTTAATTTCAGAATAAAGCCTTCTGCATGCTGATATTCAGTGAAAAACCTGATGGATCCTTTATCTGAAAGAAGGGAGTGAGTCCTAAACAGTTTATAATTTTATAATGCTAGCCAATTTTGGACTTTTTTTTTCTTGTAGTTCAAATTATACATGCATACTGCAGCTACACTATTATAGACATTAAAGGTATAGTTACACGTTTGCTTTTGTTCTTTTTATTTTTAGACTCACTCTTCTGAATCATAATGGGTCATTTGTTTTCATGAGAAAAAGTGAAAGCTTTTTTCTGATTATTCATATTATATTGAAGATGTGAGCTTATAACTTGAACTTTATTTTCCTATTAATTTCATTTCACATGTAAATAATACTTTTAAAATATGTTTACTTGATATCTCATGTTCAAAGTGTCCTTAACAGCTAGTCATATTTGAAGATGTTCGAGATGCTGAAGATGCTCTTTATAACCTCAATAGAAAGTGGGTATGTGGCCGTCAAATTGAAATACAGTTTGCACAAGGTGATCGCAAAAGTAAGTGTGACTGAATGTTAGATTTTATTTATTCAGCAGAATGAGTTTTAGTGATGACTGATTTTTTTAATGTAAAATTCTTTCAGAAAATGATTACTAGTTGAGTGGCTGTTACTGTGGTATTCAGGTAACGAATTATAAGTCTTGTTCTTGATGTTCCAGCACCAGGCCAAATGAAATCAAAAGAACGTCATCCTTGTTCTCCAAGTGATCACAGGAGATCAAGAAGCCCCAGCCAAAGAAGAACTCGAAGTAGAAGTTCTTCATGGGGAAGAAATAGGAGGCGGTCAGACAGCCTTAAAGAGTGAGTACAAAATACAGGGACTGAAAACTTTATTTTCTACTTTTTCTGGAAAACATATATATATATTATTTTTGACAGGGTCTCACTGTTTCCGAGGCCGGAGTGCAGTGGCGCACGATCTGTAGCCTTGATCTCTCAGGCTCAAGCAATCCTCCCACCTCAGCCTCTCAAGTAGCAGATACTACAGGTGTGCACCACCACACCAGGCTAATTTTTTTTATTATTTTGTAGAGATGGAGAGGGGGCGTCCTGCTGTGTTGCCCAGGCTGGTCTTAAATTCCTGGACTCAAGTGATTTTCCCATCTCAGCTTCCCAAAGCACTAGGATTACAGGTGTGAGTCATTGCACCCAGCCTGGAAAATATTTTAAAGTTTTTATAAACAGTCCACTTGAGTCATTTTGTTTAATGTACAAAAATAATCAATTTCTGTTAAAAGATAGTGCTCTTCTCTATCATATATTGTTATTTGACTTGGGTTTATTGGATTCATTCTTATGTTAAAGTTACAGACTTAAATTTTTTATATGAGAAGATGATACATAGTGAACAAAAAACAAAAAGTAAGAAAATACATACTCAGCTGGGCGTAGTGGCTCACACCTGTAATCCCAGCACTTTGGGAGCCCAAACCAGACGGATCACAGGTCAGGAGTTCGAGACCAGCCTGACCAACATGGTGAAACCCCATTTCTACTAAAAATACAAATATTAGCCAGGCATGGTGGCACACACCTGTAATCCCAACTACTCAGGAGGCTGAGGTGGGAGAATCACTTGAACTGGGGAGGCACAGTTGCAGTGAACTGAGATCACACCACTGTACCACTCCAGCTTAGGCGACAGAGCAAGACTCCATCTCAAAAAAAAAAAAAAAAAAAAAAATTATTGTACTACTTGTTGGGTAAAAGAAAAATTTTAAAAAAATGTGATACATTTTAGATAAATAAAATTTTCCTAAATGCGCCCAACAATTTGGAATCTTCAACTTTAAAAATGTTTAAATGCATAAGAAATATAATAAAATGACCAGGTGCAGTAAGCTCAGCACTTTGGGAGGCTGAGATGGGAGCATCACTTGATGCCAGGAGTTCAAGACTAGCCTGGGGCAACAGAGAGAGACCCCCATCTCTGCAAAAAAAAAAAAAAAAAAACCAAGAAAAAAAGACATATAATAAAATCCCTTATGAAAGGTGGTTGACTAAAGTTAATGTAAATCAATTTACTTGTGAAAGGTAAGTTATTATCAAGAGTAAGTTCCAAGTATGGCAGTATTGAAGAAGACATATTAAATAGTAATTTGGGGGGAGGGGGAAAGATATTTCCAAATTATTTATTTTGCTAGCCAGGAGTTTATTTCTATTAGAATAATAAGTGAATCACAACAGAAATTATATGGACTGGGCGTGGTGGCTCACACCTGTAATCCTAGCACTTTGGGAGGCAGAGGTGGGTGGATTATTTGAGGTCAGGAGTTCAAGACCATCCTGGCCAATATGGTGAAACCTTGTGTCTACTAAAAATACGGGCCAGGTGCAGTGGTTCACGCCTATAATCCCAGCAATTCGGAAGGCCAAGGCAAGCAGATCACCTGAGTTCAGGAGTTTGAGACTAGCTGGGCCAACATGGTGAAACCCGTGTCCATCAAAAATACAAAAATTAGCTGGGTGTGGTGGCACATGCCTGAAACCCTAGCTACTCAGGAGGCTGAAGCAAGAGAATTTTTTGAACCCAGGAGGCAGAGGTTGCAGTGAGCCAAGACAGTGCCACTGCACTCCAGCCAGGGTGACAAAACGAGACTCCATCTCAAAAAAAAAAAAAAAAAAAAAAAAAAATCCAGGTGTGGTGGCATGCACCTGTAGTCCCAGCTACTCAGGCGGCTGAGGCAGGAGAATCACTTGAACCCAAGAGGCAGAGGTTGCAGTGAGCCAAGATCATGCCACTGCATGACAGCCTGAGTGACAAAGAAAGACCCCGCCTCAAAAAAAAAAAAAAAAAAAAGAATTTAAATTGATTGTTTCTAAATTTATTACAACTTTAGTGAACCAGTTTTTTTCTCCTGCTTAAGTAAGGTGGATATTCACATCATTTTCTGCCTTCTAGTGGAAGTATAACACTTGACTATCTCAAATCATGGAGTATCAGGGATAGAAGGATCACATCTTTCAGGACAATGCTATTCTGCTTTGTACTTGTTATGAGACCATTGCTTAACCTCCCTGACCCCAGTTTTTCTCATTTTAAAAATTGTATTATGGCCAGGAGCATTGGCTCACATCTGTGATCCCAGCATTCTGGGAGGCCAGGGTGAGATCACTTGAGTCCAGGAAGTCAAGAGACCAGTCTGGGCAACATAGTGAGACCCCCTATGTCTTAAAAAAAAAAAAAAAAAAATTAGCCAGGTGTGGCGGCACATGCCTGTTCCAGCTACTGGGAGGGAAGAAGAGGGTGAGCTGAGGTGGGAGGACTGCTTGAGCCCAGTAGGTTAAGGCTGCAGTCCACCACACTCCAACCTGGGCAATGAAGTGAGACCCTGTCTCAAATAAATAATAAAAATAAAAATTGTATTGCAAAGAATGAAATCTGACCTAGCTCTCCAAGTATTCATAAGGATCAGATTATCAGTGGGTGGGTATGTGAGCATATGTGTATATTTATATGTGTTGTATATGTTTTTATGTATGTATATGGATCAGAATATATAAGCCAACATATACTTTAAATGTATGCAGTATATGTGGCATTACCTTGGACTTAAAAGAGGTCTTTTATTTTTTCTTCAGTGGATATGGCAGAAAACTAGTTTGTTGCTGCACTAGGCTATGAATTTCTAGAGACAAGGACTTTTGTCTAACTCATGTTTATATCTCTGGCACTTAGCAGTAGTTGCTAGCTTATATTAAGTATTCCAGGCTGGGCATGGTAGCTCACATCTGTAATCCCAGCAGTTTGAGAGGCTGGAGCAGGTAGATCACTTGAGGCTAGGAGTTCAAGACCAGACTGGCCAACATGGTGAAATCCCATCTCTACTAAAAGTACAAAAATTAGCTGGGCATGGTGGTACATGCCTGTAGTTCCAGCTACTTAGAAAGCTGAGGCACAAGAATTGCTTGAACCTGGTGGAGGTTGCAGTGAGCCAAGATTGTGCCACTGCATTTCAACCTAGGCAACAGAGTAAGACTCTGTCTCAAAATAAATAAATTAATTAAATTAAAATTTTAAAAGGTATTCCATAAATCTTTTTTAACTTTATATCAAGAAATGTGTATGTTAGAACTCTAAATGTTCCTATGTTAGGATTTTTTTTCAAGAGTATTTTCTTCATTTTGTTTCCTACAATTGTCCACAAAATGAAATTTAATAATTTCTAAACGACTATGAATTTATTCCAGAACATATTCGATATCAATATATTTTCAGCAGAAATATATAATAAAAAATTCAAGCCGGGCACGGTGGCTCACGCCTATAATCGCAGCACATTGGGAGGCTGAGGCGGGTGGATCACAAGGTCAAGAGATTGAGACCTTCCTGGTCAACATGGTGAAACCCCGTCTCTACTAAAAATACAAAAATTAGCTGGGCATGGTGGCGCGCGCCTGTAGTCCCAGCTACTCGGGAGGCTGAGGCAGGAGAATTGCTTGAACCCAGGAGGCGGAGGTTGCGGTGAGCCGAGATCACGCCATTGCACTCCAGCCTGAACAAGAGGGAAACTCCATCTCAAAAAAAAAAAAAAAAAAAAAATTCAAGAGAAGCCAGGTGCAGTGGCTCATGCCTGTAATCCCAGCACTTTCGGAGGCTGAGGCAGGTGGATCAGTTGAGGTCAGAGAAGCCTTCCTAACATGGTGAAACCTCATCTCTACTAAAAATACAAAAATTAGCCAGGCATGGTGGCACATGCCTGTAATCCCAGCTACTTGGGAGGCTGAGACAGGAGAATTGCTTAAACCTGGGAGGATGAGGTTGCAGTGAGCCAAGCTTGCACCATTGCACTCCAGGCTGAGTGACGAAGCGAGACTCTGTCTCAAAAAAACAAACAAAACCAAAAACTAAAGAGGCTCTGCATGATGTTATTCTCCAAAGAAAGCTTTTTAAATTTCTTCTTCTAGTTCAGTGTTACTATATAGTATCATTTTTCTTCAGTCTAAAGAATATTTAGTATTTCTTTTTTTTCTCTTTCACCTCACCAGGAAGTACCAGGGCAGTGAATATTTAGTATTTCTTATAATACGCATCTGCTTATAGTGAATTATCTCAGCTTTTGTTTGAAAACATCTTTATTTAATATTCATTTATGAAAAATATTTTTGCTGTATATAGAATTCTATATTGGCAGTAACTTTTTTTTTCCTCTTTAAAAATGTCATTCTGTTGTTTTTCTGATATCCATAGTCTGTTGTCAGTCTTATTATTGCTCCCTTGAAGATAATTTGTCTTTCATTCTTTGGCAAGGTTTTCAGATTTTTTTTTTTTTTTTTTTGAGACAGAGTCTCACTCTGTTGCCCAGGCTGGAGTGCAGTGGCACAATGTCTGCTAACTGCAACCTCCACCTCCTGGATTGGACCAATTCTCCTGCCTAAGCCTCCTGAGTAGCTGGGATTACAGGCACACACCACCACACCCAGCTAATTTTGTATTTTTAGCAGAGGTGGAGTTTCTCCATGTTGGCCAGGCTGGTCTTGAACTCCTGACCTCAGGTGATTGCCTGCCTCGGCCTCCCAAAGTGCTGAAATTACAGGCATGAGCCACTGTGCCCAGCTGGTTTTCAGATTTTTTCTTTGACATTGGTTTTCAGCAGTTTCACTGTGATGTGCCTAGTACTGTTTTCTTTGTCTATGTGGGGTTTATTGAGCTTTTTGAAGTTGTGAGTTAATGCTTTTTGTTAGTTTTGTAAAATTCAAGGCCATTATCTCTTCAAATATTGCTGCTGCCTTATTCAGTCTTTCTTCTTGCCTGTATGACTATATACTACATATCTGATGTGTTCTTTTATGGATTTCTTAAAATTCCTTTTCTCGCATTGTCTTTCAATAGGATGCTTTTCTAATGATCTTTTAGTTCACTATTTCTTTCTTTTTTTTTTTTTTTTTTTTAGTTCGAGGTTTTCTCTTGTTGCCCAGGCTAGAGTGCAATGGCATGATCTTGGCTCACTGCAACCTCCACCTCCCAAGTTCAAGCGATTCTCCTGCCTCAGCCTCCCAGGTAGCTGGGATTACAGTCATGTGCCACCACGCCTGGCTAATTTTTGTATTTTTAATAGATATGGGGTTTTACCATCTTAGGCTGGTCTTGAACTCCTGACCTCAGGTGATCTACTTGCCTTGGCCTCCCAAAGTGTTATGATTACAGGTATGAGCCACTTAGCCTAGTTCACTATTTCTTTTGCTATATCCAGATTCCTGCTAAGACCATCTGATGACTTTTTAATTTCAGATATCATATATTTTTAGTTTTAAATGTCTGTTTCTTTTTATAGCTTCTAGTTTTCCACTGAAACTATCTTTTTATCTGTTTTGTCTTTTCCTCTTATTTTCTTGAATATATTACTCATAGTAATTTTTCCATTCCTGTTTGATCATGCCAATATCCAAATCACTTTGGGAATGGTTCTTTTGTCTTTTGTTTGCCTTAGTTTTTAGTCATTCTTGCCTGTTTTTTTAACATACCTTATAATTTTTTAAAATAGCATGTTAGACATTATGGGCAAAAAATTATAGTGGTGCTACATTGACGTTATTCTCCAAAGACAGTTGTTTTCTTCTAGGAGGCAGAGTGCTGGCAGATCACTTTGATCTTGTTAAGGCTTGGTTTTAGGCATTGTTAAAGCTGCTCTGCTTTGGCTTTGAACTTTAAATAATTGGTTTTTTTTTTTTTTTTTTAAATTTTGGGATGGAGTCTCGCCTGTCGCCCATTCCTAGGGCATGATGGTCCTTACCTTTAGAATGTAGCCCATCTGGGTTGTTGCCTAATGTTCCTCACTGGCCTTTTGGGAGTTTGAACTCTAATCTCTCTCCCCAGCACTGTGTGTCTGATAAAAATTTCTGCTCAGTTCTTGAATTTCTGAATTCCATTTTTTTGCTGGCCCCTTGGAATCTCTTCCCATACACACACAACTTGGAAGATGGCAAGTAATTTAAGGAAAATTTGTAGACAGATTTTAGAGGTACTTTTTGGTCTGTAATTCACTCATCTCTAGAGTTTTTGCCTCTCAAGCCTTACCCATTTTGGCAGTCCTGAATTCTAACTTTTCTCTCTTCGGCTTAATCAAATAGCCATTTTCTGGTTGGGCTCAACTCCTCCATGGTGTCATTTGGCAGTGGTCTTAGTAAAAGAGCTAAGGCTTTTAATCCCTTAGGTTCTTCCTGCTTGTGTTGATTATTGTCCAGTGCCTTCAGAGAGTTCTTTTATAAATATTGTGTAGCTTTTTAATATAGCTGTCTTCTATGGCAAGATTAGCCTAATAACAAGCTGTTCTATCATGGCAGGACCCAAGACTCCTGTATCTAGATTTTTATTTTTATAAGCATTATTTGAACTTATATATATATATATAAGTCCTACTCATATATATATTTTTTTTTTTATATATATATATATATATTTTTTTTTTTTTTTAATTTTAAGATGGAGTCTCACTCTGTCACCCTGACTGGAGTGCAGTGGTACGATCTCAGCTCAGTGCAACCTCCACCTCCCAGGTTCAAGTGATTCTCCTGCTTCAGCCTCCCAAGTAGCTGAGACTACAGGCACACGCCACCACGCCCAGCTAATTTTTGTATTTTTAGTAGAGACAGGGTTTCACCATATTGGCCAGGCTGGTCTCAAACTCCTGACATCATGATCCACCCGCCTCAGCCTCCCGAAGTGCTGGGATTACAGTTGTGAGCCACCATGCTCGACATAAATAATTGGGTTTTTTAAAATCTTTTTTTCCTTCAGATTTTTGTACCTCTTTAGAGCTAACACGATCTAAATATGAAGTGCATTTTTCAGAACTGATCCCTGTAAGATATATCTAGCAAAGTAAAAAGTTTTGGCCATATATTCTAGTATAATAAATATTACAAACTTGTTACTTAACGTTTGAACCAAAAGCAATGCATAATAAAATGAGAAGTGTTTTTAGCTTATCTAGTAAAAATATAATTAATGCTATATAAAGTATTTAAGTTCCTAAAAGTGTTGTTTTCTGAGCTCTTATTTTGTGTGAAATATATGCTCTAACATTATGGATATTTGCAGGTCTCGACACAGGCGATTTTCGTATAGCCAGTCTAAATCTCGTTCCAAATCATTACCAAGGCGGTCTACCTCAGCAAGGCAGTCAAGAACTCCAAGAAGGAATTTTGGCTCTAGAGGACGGTCAAGGTCCAAGTCCTTACAAAAAAGGTCCAAGTCAATAGGAAAATCACAGTCAAGTTCACCTCAAAAGCAGACTAGCTCAGGAACAAAATCAAGATCACATGGAAGACATTCTGACTCAATAGCAAGATCCCCATGTAAATCTCCCAAAGGGTATACCAATTCCGAAACTAAAGTACAAACAGCAAAGCATTCTCATTTTCGGTCACATTCCAGATCTCGAAGTTATCGTCATAAAAACAGTTGGTGAACAGCAACAGAAAGAGCACTACATAGTCTTTAATATAAGTTATTAAATCTCTCATTATGTTAAATAAAAATTCCTTAAGGTGTACAGAAAATGCGAGTTGATATTAGTTACTTTGGGCATATGGAAGAAATAAAATCTCTCTAGCTTTGTATTAATAAAAATTTGGTCTCCATTTAAAGGGCCCACACCACAAATTATGCATTGTCTAATGTCACCATTTTATGGACCATTTTTTATTTATGTTGTGGCAGAAGAGTACTTTTCAAGGGAAATGAGTAAATGGGAACTAATTTTTTTAATTCTATTTGGATAGTATTAGTACTATTAATAATACCTTTTACACAAATATTTTTGACTTTAAAGCACTTTCCTGTAAAAAGTAACTATGACTGTATAATTGCATAGAGCAGACTTAAACCGTTTGACACCTATGTGTCTTTTGGGTCTTCTGTTTAAACTTGGACCAATTCCTGGTGGATATTAGTTCATATTACAAAATTCTGATGTTCCGGAAAGTAGAATTTATATAGAGATCAAACATTCAAAAGATACACTCTCTCCTAAGCCCAAAGGTTAATATTTTTATTGGGTAGAACAGTATAGGTAAGGTGTCATGAAATTTCATCCTATACCATGTCCACATTAGTAATGTCAAAACATTTGTGAGTTACTGGATTTTGAATGGTTTGAGACTAATGCTTTAAAAATTAGGATGAGCGACACTCACAATCCAAAAATATTCATATTAAGCCTTACACATTTGAAGAGTGGTACATTTTATATAAAATCATATTTGATACCATTATTTCCACATATCTACTTTTCATCTGCTGCTTAATTTTTTCTTTTTAGAGTTCTAGCTCAGCTTTATACAGTATAAGTCTTATTATTTTTGAAAGAGTGTTTAGTACCTTGTATTAAGAAACTTGGCCAAGCATGGTGGCTCACACCTGTAATCCCAGCACTTTGGGAGGCCGATGTGGGCGGATTGCCTGAGTCCAGGAGTTTGAGACCAGCCTGGGCAACATGGTGAAACCTTGACTCTAAGATTTAAAAAAAAGAAAAAGAAACTCAAGACTACATCTTCAAAAAACAACTTTGCAGTATTTGAATTTTACATTATACTGCCCTTCATTTCTGACAGCCAAATAACTTTGTTGATACTGATTGCTTTTGTAGTTGTTATAACTAATAATTTCTTTGAAAATGTGTTTGTAGTTTATGTTTTTCAAAGGGTTTTGGTCGTATTTGTGATAGAATGGTTTTGCATATGATTATTATAGGGGATATATTTATAGAGCTCTACTTGTATACTTTGTGACTTATATTATGAAAACTTAAAAGTTCTCAACCCATACAGTTAGTATTTGTATCCAGAGTGTTAAAGAAAAAAAATCTGTCTTATATTTTTAGTGTATAGGAGCCAGTGTTGCTTCTATTTGTTTTGAATACAAATTCCATTTTTCTTTGCATATTAGATCCTACGTGTAAGAAAAAACTTTACACAATAATTTGTATGCTGATAATATTTGGACAAGTGCCATAAATTCATGTATATTGTACTTTCTGAATAGATTTTCTCTAATCATAGCAAAATTTATTTATTTCAAAACAACAACTCTTTGAAATGTTCAGCTATAATAAAATTTAGTTATAAAATTATGTGGCACTACTGAAAATATAAAGGATAATCTGAAGAATGAGTAAGACAAACATTGATAGTAATTTTTAGTATTTTCAAAGTGTTTGGGTTCACACATAAATGAAATCATTTTAAAAACTAGGGCTGGGCACAGTGGCTCATGCCTGTAATCCTAGCACTTTGGGAGGCCAAGGCAGGAGGATCACTTGAGGCCAGGAGTTTGAGACCAGCCTGAGCAACATAGCAAGACCCCTGTATCTATAAAAATAATAATAACTAGGTACCATATTTCAGATACTATGGTGAGAAATAATAACGGGATTAATTATAGTATCTTTACTCTGTATTCACAAATTATCTCTGTATTCCCAAACATATTTAATACCTTGATTTACCTCTGACTAGGTTTGTCATTGTAATCCCTAGGTTGCTTAGGAGGATACTGTTTGGTTTGATGTAAAAGCTGGAGTAATAATAGCTCAAACTCTTGAGCATTTAGTACATGCTTGGCACTTTTCTATACGTTTTAGGTTATTCACTTGTGTATTTAATCATCAACACCCTTATAAGGTAAATATCCCGCAATTACTTTTGCACCAACCTAATACCATTACAGACAAGGAAATAGATGCAGAGAAGCTAAGTTACAAGGGCACATGGCATTTAAACTTTGGATCTGTAGAGTGACTGGGCTTCAGAGTTCTCTTCCTGACTGCTATTCCCATGGCTTTTGCAATGAGACGTCTTTAACAAGTATATGCTTAATTAAGATCATGTTTAGAAGGAAATGAGAGAATAGAATTAGAAAAAGAAATGACCGCAGGCTTCAATGCAAATGACTTTTGTGCTTGGGTGAAATTGTTTGGCTGGGTATCCTGGAAAATTTTCTTCTGGGAATATGTATATTCTAGGGTTCACTTTTGTCATAGAATTGTTTCTTGGCCCATTTAAAAGAGATACTTTGTTTGTTAATAAATGTTTTAATTTTTAGACACCTGTGATCAATTCTTTTTGAGAATATATTTACTTAAGTACTTCCCAAGTTTAGTTCAGGGATACTACCTACCATTTATTCAGGATCAGAGAGGGTAAGTTAAGGTCAAAGAAAAGAAAGACTACCATGACAGCTGCTTGTTTTCCTTCTACCCATGAATAATGCACAAATTATTTATGTATAGCAGCTGATATTTTTCGGTGCTAACAGGTAATAGGGGAATTTGCTGAAATTTTTATTTGGAGCCTTGGATTTAATTTTATGCTACTGGGCTAATTTATTTTTAAATACAAATTAATTTCAGTATTTTATTTGTAATGCTTACTTGAGATCTATTCTAAGACATGCTGTTGCATTACAAATAAGAATTGGTGCTTTTATTTTGATCCCACTGCCAGAGGCAAAATTAGTCAAAATTTAAAGGAAGGCATATGCAAATAGTTTTGTAATCCTTCTAAACTACATTAAAATTGTAATTTCTGTCTGAGCGTGGTGGCTCACACCTGCAATCTCAGCACTTTGGGAGGCTGAGGTCGGCAGATTACTTGAAGCCAGGAGACCAGCTGGCAACATGTAAGCACATCTCTACTAAAAAAATAGCAAAAGGCTGGGCGCGGTGGCTCACACCTGTAATCCCAGCACTTTGGGAGGCCGAGGTGGGTGGATCACGAGGTCAAGAGATCGAGACCATCCTGGTCAACATGGTGAAACCCCGTCTCTACTAAAAATACAAAAAATTAGCTGGGCATGGTGGCGCGTGCCTGTAATCCCAGCTACTCAGGAGACTGAGGCAGAAGAATTGCCTGAACCCAGGAGGTGGAGGTTGCGGCGAGCCGAGATCGCGCCATTGCACTCCAGCCTGGATAACGAGCGAAACTACGTCTCCAAAAAAAAAAAAAAAAAAAATAGCAAAAATATTAGCCTGGCATGGTGGCACATGCCTGTAATCCCAGCTACTCAGGAGGCTGAGGCACAGGAATCTCGAACCTG
Organism: Sapajus apella; assembly: GCF_009761245.1. Taxonomy (NCBI): domain Eukaryota; kingdom Metazoa; phylum Chordata; class Mammalia; order Primates; family Cebidae; genus Sapajus; species Sapajus apella. The sequence continues at coordinate 59,702,135 of NW_022436946.1, forward strand.
GGAGGTGGAGGTTGCAGTGAGCCCAGATGGCACTACTGTACTCCAGCCTGGGATACAGAGCAAGACTGTCTCAAAAAAAAGTAATTTTTTAGAATTTAAAAATTAAATTTGTTTTCCAAAGAGGGTAGTAGAACATGTAGGGTAATTGTATAGATAGATATATGTTACTTAATGCAGTACAGTCTGGTGCAGGGGCTCTTAACCTGGCATAATAGACCCAGAGCTTCAGATTTAGGCCCTGCAAAGTGAAATGCCAAACTACTGTATGTGCAGTTCTCAAAAGAAAGGTGATATAGTTTTATATGATTTTGAAACAAGTCCATGACTCGCAATGGTTTAAGGACTGACAGTTAAGTGAGACATACTAATTTTGAAGTCAGAATTCAATCTGAATTCCACACACGTATTTACTAACTATGCAACCTTGGACAAATTACCTAACATCTGTGAACCTCAATTTCTTTACCTATAAAATGTGGATATATTTGCCCCATTGGGTTGTTAGGGTTAAAAAAAAATGCTTGGGAAAAAAAGAAAGCTGCTTAGCAGAATGCCAAGTACCTGATAGGCATTCAAATGGCAATTTATTTATTTAAATATTTAGAAAACATTTCCTTGTACTAAATGGGGATTATGCACCTTAGCATTTAAATAACTCCCTGGATGAAAGTAATGTATTTAGGAACATAGCTTTAACTCTGACATTGGTCTACCAAGTCTTGATTTTGTCACTCTGGAAAAATTTTTTATCTTGTATACCTTTAAAAAGATGCTGATCGGCCGGGCGCGGTGGCTCACGCCTGTAATCCCAGCACTTTGGGAGGCCGAGGCGGGTGGATCACAAGGTCAAGAGATCGAGACCATCCTGGTCAACATGGTGAAACCCCGTCTCTACTAAAAATACAAAAAACTAGCTGGGCATGGTGGTGCATGCCTGTAATCCCAGCTACTCGGGAGGCTGAGGCAGGAGAATTGCCTGAACCCAGGAGGCGGAGGTTGCGGTGAGCCAAGATCGCGCCATTGCACTCCAGCCTGGATAACAAGAGCGAAACTCTGTCTCAAAAAAAAAAAAGATGCTGATCAAATTAAGCACACAGATAATTGAGTCATATAACTTTTTTGATATCATAGACTGGGTTGCTTAAAAAAAGCTGGGTAAGGTGGCTCATGCCTGTAATCCCAACAATGGGAGGCTGAGGGAGAAGGACTGCTTGAGCCCAGGAGTTTGAGACCAGTCTGGGCAACAGAGCAAGACCCCATTTCTAAAAATTAGCCAGGTGTGGTGGCACATGCCTGTAGTACCAGCTACTCAGGAGGCTGGGGAGGGAGGATTGTTTGAGCTCAGGAGGTTGAGACTACAGTGAGCGCACCACTGCATCCAGCCTGAGCAGCAGAGTAAGACGCTATCTTAACACCATCAAGAGAAACAAATGCCTTCTTATAATAGTCCTTAATAGAAGTGTTAGATACTTCAGGTTGATTCAACATCTCAAGTTAAAACAGTACTTCAGATAATTATGACAAATCCACATCTTTCTTTTTTTTTTGAGACGGAGTCTGCCTCTGTTGCCCAGGCTGGAGTGCAGTGGCATGATCTCAGCTCATTGCAACCTCCAACTCCCTGGTTTAAGAGATTCTTCTGCCTCAGCCTCCTGAAGAGCTGGGATTACAGGCATGCACCACCATGCCCAGCTAATTTTTGTACTTTTAGTAGAGGCGGGGTTTCACCATGTTGGTCAGGAGGGTCTCAATCTCCTGACCTTGTGAGCCACCTGCCTTGGCCTCCCAAGTGCTGGGACTAATTGTGAAGGAAAGTTGAATAAAAAATAAATATACATAGACTACCATACCCCAAGACTACTATTTTCCAAAACATGGTATCATAGTGTTTTTATTCTGTTTTGGAAAAAGGATTATATAATTACCCTTTCCTGAATTTTATATTCTAGGAATATAGCATTACTGAATTTGTGAAAAGAAATACTGCCAACTTAGGTAGATGGATGCTTAATGGTTATCCTTTTTTTTTTTTTTAAGTACTGTGTTATTTTTAAGCATATGTTTGGTTCACATAGTTTAACACACCATACTCAACCTACATCTGTTTATAATCTAGTAATTGGTCACAAATTAAAATCAAGAATATCTAGGCTGGGGCCTGTAGCTCACACCTATAATCCCGGCACTTTGGGAGGTTGAGGTGGGTGGATCATTTGAGGCCAGGAGTTTGAGACCAGCATGGCCAACATGGTGAAACCCTGTCTCTACTAAAATTACAAAAATTAGCTGGGCATGGTGGCAGGTGCTTGTAATCCCAGCCACTTGGGAGGCTGAGGCAGGGGAGTCACTTAAACCTGAGAGGCAGAGGCTGCAGTAAGCCGAGATCACTCAACTGTACTCCAGCCAGGGCAACAAAACAAGACTCTATCTCAAAACAAAGAAAAAAAGAATGTCTTACTGTGTGCCAGGTTTCAGGTTCTTTCAGAATGTCGGTAGATTAAAGGTTCAGTCTTTTCACATGAGAGACTGCCTAGCCAGTAATTATTACTCAGTCCTATAACTACATTGCTTGCATGTTCATTACCGTTTTGTTTGGTATGTGTTAAAGCTTGTGTAGGGTAAGTAGTTCCTCAGAAAGTGTGTAATTGAAGCAAGAAGCAACATTACTACTTCTCTAGGAGTAGAGTTCTATTTACCACATGCCTAAGTATCACACACTTTTTAGAAATTGCTTCATAGAGGTAGATGGAGAGACACGATCCGGAATTCTTATTTGCTTATGACCACCTGTTTTGTTTTCACAGAAATGTAGCTTATAAGACTGATCACTTGTTATCTAAAGAAACTGTGACCAGGCACAGTGGCTCAGGCCTGTAATCCTAGCACTTTGGGAGGCTGAGGTGGGAGGATCACTTGAACTCAGGAGTTTGAGACCAGCCTGGGCAGCACAGTGAGACCTCATCTCTATTTAAAAACAACAACAAAACAACAGTCCAGTTTTCTTAGCTTTCTCCTAATAGTATGGACTTAAAATGCTGTTAAATTGACTTTAATGCCAACAAAAATCTCAATATAAAATAGCCTTCCAAGTCCCAACTGATAGCCTGTTTCTTTTAATAATAAGAAAACATTAAAAAAAAAAGAAGAAGAAAAAAGAAAACATTAATGGACTTTTGTGGGTTGGGGGAATTACATTTGTGAGGCAGTATTGGATTCATAGTAACAATTCTTCTCTGTTAGAGATCTTTTCAGAACTGACATAAACTATGTAACTTGTCAGACTCTTCTGAGCAATCTTATATTTTTAAAATAAGAAGAGGCCAGTCATGGTGGCTGATACCTATAATCCGAGCACTTTGGGAAGTTGAGGCCAGGGGATCACTTGAGCCTGGGAGTTCAAGACTAGGCAACATGGCAAGACCCTGTCTCTGCAACAAATTTTTAAAAATTAGCAGAGTGTGGTGGGACATGCCTATAGTCCCAGCTACTCAGGAGGCTGACATGGGAGGATCACTTGAGCCCAGGAGGTTGAGGCTGCAGTGAGCCATGTTTGCACAACTGCACTCCAGCTTAAGTGACAGAGCTAGACTCTGTCTCAAAAAAAAAAAAAGAATGTTACTCAAATTATCTTAACACTGTGAAGTATTTATATAATTTTTTTTTTTTTTTTTTGAGATGGAGTCTCACTCTGTCGCCAGGCTGGAGTGCAGTGGCATGATCTTGGGTCAATGCAACCTCTGCCTGTCAGGTTCAAGCGATTCTCCTGCCTCAGCCTCCTGAATAGCTGGGACTACAGGCACGCACTACCACACCCAGCTAATTTTTGTATTTTTAGTAGAGATGGGTTTCATAATGTTGGCCAGGATGCTCTTGATCTCTTGACCTTGTGATCTGCCCGCATCAGCCTCCCAAAGTGCTGGGATTACAATCGTAAGCCACCATGCCCGGCCAGTATTTATATAATTTCATAAGACTATTAGGAAAAAACAAACAAACAAAAAGACTATTAGGAAAAAGCATCTTTAAACATTCATTGCTGTCAGTAAACCTTAAAATTTTGGCCTTAAAATGTTAAATGTAGCTGAATTTAAAATTCTAATATTCTAGTTAGGATATTCATTACAGTTTTTAATGGATATAGTCACACATCACTTAATGACAGGATACATTCTGAGAAACACATCATTAGGTGATTCTGTTGTGCAAACATAAGGTGTACTTACACAAATCTAGATGGTATGCATATTTTTATTTACATATATTTTTTCATACAGAAATCCAAATGTCCCAGCACCATTACTGAATAGCAGTAATGGTGATATTTCCATGACTTGATCTGCAGTGCCACATTAAGTGCCATATATCAGATTTCTGTATGTTCACCATTAGCATATTTTGGGACCACCATCATATATGTGGTCCATTGTTGACCTCAATGTTGTTATGCAGTGCATGACTATATAAATTCTTTACATTCTATAAATAGCAATTTTTATATTGTTTTACACTTTATAATTTCTTACTCATACTATATATCCTATTAAATGGGATTTTTTTTTAAATGCCACTTAAAAACATGGATGAAAATTTTATAGTTCAAATAGTCCTTTATATAAAGCTCTAAGCTACCTGTCAGTGGTCAAATATAACTGATAACTCATTTGAGGTTTTTGTGATCACACCTCATCCACACCTTTTTTTTTTTTTTTTTTTTTTTTTTTGAGACAGGGTTTCGCCATGTTGGTCAGGCTGGTCTCGAACTCCAGACCTTAGGAGATCCACCCACCTCGGCCTCCCAAAGTGCTGGGATTACAGGCGTGAGCCACCACGCCCGGCCTCACCCTTTATTTTGACCAAAAGATTGTAGTTTCAGTGTCTGTCATAGAAAGTGGAACTACATCACTTAAGGGATAATTTCAAACAATGCTTTTAGCATCTCATTTACTCCACTGGTGTTAATTCAGCATTAAAGGCTTTAAAAGGCAGGAACCAGTGAAAGGTTAAGAGTTGCACACTGCCTTACCCTTTACTCCCTAGTCACTTCAGCCTTAAGTAGCCCTCAATCAGCCCCTTTCTTTCCTGAGGACATGCATCTCTTTTTTATTTTATTATTTTTTTATAAGACAGGGTCTTGCTGTGTTGCCCAGATGGGAGTGCAGTGGCTATTCGCAGGCATGATCCCACTACTGATCAGCACAGGAGTTTTGACCTGCTCTGTTTCTAACCCGGGCCAGTTTACCCCTCATTACTAAACCTGGTGCCCCCACTTCCAGGAAGGTCATCATATTGATGTCAAACTTAGTGTGGACCCCTAACTGGCATAGCACAGTACAGCCCCAAACTCCTGGACTCAAGCCATCCTCCGCCTCAGCTTCCCAAGTAATTGGGACCAGCACACACCACTGTGCCTGGCGATGTGTCATAAACACATTTCCTTTCACTGCTTGCAGTTATTCCACTTTCATTTCTTTAACTCTCTTCCCAAACCAGGGACCATTATAAATCCCTTCCAGAATCTTTGTTTTGTAGAGATGGAGAGTCTCACTAATGTTGCCCAGGTGGTCTTCAATGCCTGGCCTCAAGTGATCCTCTTGCCTTTGCCTCCCAAAGTTCTGGGATTATAGGCATAAGCCACCGAACCAAGCCTTTTTCAGAATTTTTATAATCTCCACTTACGTCTTCGCCCTTCTCTAATTATTCTCAAGAATTAATATGCCGGGCACTGTGGCTCACGCCTGTAATCCAAGCACTTTGGAGGCCAAGGCGGGCGGATCTCCTGAGGTCGGGAGTTCAAGACCAGCCTGACCAACATGGTGAAACCCTGTCTTTAAAAAAAAAAAAAAAAAAATTAATATTTATGTCAACATTAACACTAAATGTTATCTGTCACGTTTCCCAAATAAGCCAGTGCTTAATTACATTATCATTTCTCTCATCTTTCAGCTCTTGTTTACAATGGCTTTGGTATTTCTGTCATTAACTAGAGTTCTAATTTTTTAGATGTTATAACCAACTAACGAACCTACTTGAAAATGCAGAGGAAAACATTCAGGAGATTCAAAGTTTACAACCTCATAAGATCAACTTATTTGTGCTGTATGCTACATATAAGTGAGCTTTTAGAATTATTAGCAAAAAAAATTAGCAAATATTCAAATTATATATAATGTTGGAGTGAACCAGTAAAATAGCCTTGATTTTTCCCAACTCTATTTTCTTTAACACTTTATTATAAAAATCATTACTATGAAAAGAATGTTAAATGTAGCTTAAAGTGGAACATCCATATACCCACTACCTAGATTCTACAGTAAGCAGTAAATTACACCTGCTTTGCCGAATATATTTTCATCTATCCCCCAACTACTTTGAACTTAACAAAGTTTTTAAAAAAAAAAAAAAACTGGAACGTTCATAGATGGGGTATTCTAATTAGCCAAAGTACAGCCAGAAAACCTTGGTTGAATGGCTTTCATAAACAATTCTGTTTTCTTATTCTTGAAATTCGGGATCTGGTCTTAGTCATCACATGATTATAAGAACTTAAGAAATAGACAAGGATAGTTAAGGAGACTGGACTGAATGCACAGTGACTCTAAGAGCCTTAAAAGTCTGGTGGAAAAGGGACATTTCCAGTCTTTGATATTAACCTTTCTAAAATTTGAGAGCATAAGTACTTATGACTTAGGGTAAAAAAAATTAAAATTTTTGCCAGGCACAGTGGCTCACACCTATAATCCCAGCACTTTGGGAGGCCAAGGCAGGCAGATCACAAGGTCAAGAGATCGAGACCATCCTGGCCAACATGGTGAAACCCCGTCTCTACTAAAATACAAAAAAAATTAGCTGGGTGTGGTGGTGCGCACCTGTAGTCCCAGCTACTTCGGGAGGTTGAGGCAGAAGAATTGCTTGAACTCAGGAGGCGGAGGTTGAAATGAGCCAAGATCACACCACTGTACTCCAGCCTGGTGCCTGATGACAGACTTTATCTCAAAAAAAAAAAAAAAAAAAAAAAAAAAATTAAAAATTAAAAAAAAAAAATTTGAGAGTGGTAAATGCCTAATCATTTAAAGAATAAGGCTAGGCCGGGCGCGGTGGCTCAAGCCTGTAATCCCAGCACTTTGGGAGGCCGAGGCGGGTGGATCACGAGGTCAAGAGATCGAGACCATCCTGGTCAACATGGTGAAACCCCGTCTCTACTAAAAATACAAAAAAAAATTAGCTGGGCATGGTGGTGCATGCCTGTAATCCCGGCTACTCAGGAGGCTGAGGCAGGAGAATTGCCTGAACCCAGGGGGCGGAGGTTGCGGTGAGCCGAGATCGTGCCATTGCACTCTAGCCTGGGTAACAGGAGTGAAACTCCGTCTCAAAAAAAAAAAAAAAAAAAAAAAAAAAGAATAAGGCTAATTTTGTTCAACTTTGGAAGGAATCATTGAAAGCCTTGCTTTATAGTTAGAATATCCCTACAAATTGTAACTTATCCAAAGTTTTGATGGGACCAGAAAGCCCTCTGATTCCATATCGTCAAGTAAAGTGAAATAATAAAGATCTTCCTGTTTAAAGATCTTACTGTTAGTAAGCAGTTTTGAGTTCAATTAAAATCAAACATTTGCAATAGGAAATAACCAAAAATCATCAAAATGTCTACCAAAAGGGAGAAATCACTTAAAAACCTTGAAAACATAAAAAGGGAGAATGTTTTTGGCCAGGTGTGGTGTCTCACTCCTGTAATACCAACACTTTGGGAGGCCAAGGCTGGTGGATTGCTTGAGTTTGGGAGTTTGAGACCAGCCTGAGCAACACAGTGAAACCCCATGTCCACATGCCTGTAGTCCCAGCTACTCAGGAGGCTGAGGCGGGAGATCACTTGAGACCAGGAGGCAGAAGTTGTAATAAACTGTGATCCTGCCACTCATTGCACTCCAACCTGCGTGACAGCAAAACCCTGTCTCAAAAAGAAAAAAGCCCAGTGGGGTGGCTTATGCCTGTAATCCCAGAACTTTGGGAGGCTGAGGCAGGCAGATCACTTGAGGCCAGGAGTTTGAGACCAGCCAGGCCAACATGACAAAAACCTGTTTTTACTAAAACTGTAAAAGTTAGCCAAGCAGAATGGCATGCACCTGTAGTCTCAGCTACTTGGGAAGCTGAGGCAGAATTGGTTAAACCCAGGAGGTTGCAGCGAGCCAAGATTGCACTACTGCACTCCAGCCTGGGTGACAGAGCGAGACTGTTTTCAAAAAAAGAAAATAGCCGGGCGCAGTGGCTCACGCCTGTAATCCCAGCACTTTGGGAGGCCGAGGCGGGTGGATCACGAGGTCAAGAGATCGAGACCATCCTGATCAACATGGCGAAACCCCGTCTCTACTAAAAATACAAAAAATTAACTGGGCATGGCGGCGCGTGCCTGTAATCCCAGCTACTCAGGAGGCTGAGGCAGGAGAATTGCCTGAACCCAGGAGGCAGAGGTTGCGGTGAGCCGAGGTCGTGCCATTGCACTCCAGCCTGGGTAACAAGAGCGAAACTCCATCTCAAAAAAGAAAGAAAGAGAAAGAAGAAAAAAAAGAAAGAGAGAGAGAGAGAGAAAGAAAAAGAGAGAAAGAGAAAAGAAAACATTTCTACTTGCCATCTCTTGCCCAAGATCCTAAACTGCCAAGATGCCAAGAACACATTTGTGAATTTGATTTGACAAAGTCAGATTAACAAACTCTACCTTTCTCTATTGCAGTTAAAAATATAAAAAAAGGCTGGGCGCTGTGGCTCACGCCTATAATCCTAGCACTTTGGGAGGCCGAGGTGGGTGGATCACCTGAGGTCAGGAGCTCAAGGCCAGCCTGGCCATCATGGTGAAACACCACCTTTATTAAAAAAAAAGAGAAAAGAAAAAAAACAAACTCTAATCTTGGAATAAGAGAACTATCTGTAGTAATTTAGTAGAAACAGCCATGTATATATAAGCAGCTTTGGAGGAGTGTGATTGTCTAGTATTTTTACAACCAGACATAAAATACCACAGTCTTGTGAGTGCTAATCTGTATTAAACTATGAAAAATTACTTAACTTTCCTGAATCTTTTCTTCATTCATAAAAATATTGTGTGAATGACCAGAGAAATTAGGTATTTTTATCGTTTAATGTCACTTTGTCTTTTATTGTTTTTTTTCCCCGATCCTTCTCCACCTCCCCCCGTGCCTTAAAGTATTGTTAATGTTCAAGATGATCTAATTCTAATTAAATGGAGCCTGAATAGAACATGTGGCCTCCTTTGATAAATGTGCATCTGATTTTCATAAAGTATGTAGGTTGCTTCTACCAATCGTCCCACTTTGTCCCTTTTTACCATTACTAAATTCAGAAACTATGTTTACTGATGCCACATAATCTATTCCTTTAACGAGGGAATTTAAAATTTATGTAGCCAGTTCTACACTAAGCCCACATTATTATAAACCCTGCTTTAGAAAATGAATTCTAAAATCTTAACAGTGGACCTTCAGTAAATTCAACACCTTTTCTTTTTTTTTAAAGATGGGGTTTCACCATGTTGGTCAGGCTGGTCTTGAACTCCCGACCACAGGTGATCCGCCCACCTTGGCCTCCAAAGTGCTTGGATTACAGGCGTGAGCCACCGTGCCCGGCCTCAACACCTTTTATAAATCTTAAATTGTTATTGAATTTGACATTTTTATAATTCAAGTTAACAAAACAAGTAGTTCCTGAGTTACACATAATTTGTGTTTACACAATTCTGCCTCCTCCACCATCTCATCTCACAATACAAGCATACTTTCTTTTCCATTTGGAACAGTTTCTAGGGTATTTCTAGATTCAGAAGGAAAGAAGTCCAGCAATGAGAAAATAACCTGGAGGAGTTAGCCAGGGATCAGATGGTCAGCAAGGCAATTCTGTGATGTTAAAATGTATTTAGTTTACCAGTGTTCCTCAAAAATTTAAACATAGGCTGAGCGTGGTGGCTCATGCCTGTAATGCCAACACTCTGGGAGCCCGAAGGCAGGTGGATCACGAGGTCAGGAGATCGAGACCATCTACTAAAAACACAGAAAATAAGCTGGGCATGGTGGGACGCGCCTGAAGTCCTAGTAAGGAGGTTGAGGCAGGAGAATTCACTTATCTTAAGCTACTGGACATTGTACATCCTTTTTTTTTTTTTTGAGATGTAGTTTCACTCTTGTTGCCCAGGCTGAAATGCAGAGGCAACCCGGAGGCGGAGGTTGCAGTGAGCCGAGATTATTCCACTGCACTCCAGCCTGGGCAACAGAGCGAGGCTCTGTCTCAAATAAATAAATAAAATAAAACAAAAACAAAAATAGCCTTTCATACCCAAAGATACATAAATATCCTTGATTCCTTCAACTGAAGGAGATATCAATGGTATATAAATTTTCTTCTACCATGAAAACAAAGGATAGTTTATCCTGCAATAAGATGAGGAGGGTTATTAGGAGATGAGAGAGGTGCAAGGAGAGATGATGAGCTACGAAAGATCAGTTTCACCTGATTTCATATCACAGAAAAGGAAGGAAACTTTATTCCCCCTTTTCACCAACTGGGCCCCTGCTATCAGAATTCAGAATTTAGATTTTAACTGTCTGTTAACACACACTTTTACAGGTAGGAAAAACAACCTCTGTATAAGTTTCACGAGAAAATTCTAATTCAGCAACTAATTTACTATCACAGTCAAGTTGACAGTCCATAGGAGGCTGAGAGGATGAGGTCAAGGCTACCAATAAAGCATTAATTTTTTCTTTTTTTTTTTTTTTTGATACGGGGAGTCTAGCTTTGTCGCCCAGGCTGGACTGCAGTGGTGAGGTCTCTGCTCACTGCAACCGCTGCCTCCCCGACTGAAGGGGTCCTCCTGCCTCTGCCTCCCAAGCAGCTTGGAACACAGGCATATGCCACACCTGGCTAATTTTTATACACATTTTTAGTAGAGACAAGGTTTCCTTATGCCACGCAGGCTAGTCTCGAACTCCTGGGCTCAAGCGATCTGCACCCCTCTATCTCCCAAAGTGCTAGAATCATAGGTGTGAGCCACTGTGCCTGGCCTAAAAGCATTAAATCTTATGGGAGAAAATGGAGAGGACATAGAAAGACAAAATATGGCTGGGCGTGGTGGCTCACGCCTGTAATCCAAGCACTTTGGAGGCCAAGGCGGGCGGATCACCTGAGGTTGGGAGTTCAAGACCAGCCTGACCAACATGGTGAAACCCCATCTTCAAAAAAAATAAAAAATAAAAATAAATAAAAGACAAAATATTCCACTTCCATTTCCCTGTTGTAATTACTGCTTTGTACACTATTTACCAAAGCCATACCTCGATCTGACCTATTTTCTATCTACTTGCTGTGCCTTTCCACATGGATGTCCTAGAGGCACTCCCAAAGTTCCACATGCCAAATCAAAATGACCTCCCTTTATAATTCTGACTCCCCTGCAACTCCCTGTAGTTTTATCCTTTGAGTTGCTCAATTTTTAATTTTTTCCTTACCCTCTATTCAGATGCTCAATCCTTAATTCTACAACATTCCCCCAAATAAGACCACGCCTCTGATAATGTTCTTTAGGCCCTTTTCTCTTAAGCTACTAATGTATCCTCACCTACATAGTCTTTGTTTCAAGCTTTCCCTTACCAAGCTGTCCTCCGTATTTCTACATTTTATTTGAAGCAAGAATTCCATTCTCTTACTCAAACCTTTGAGGACTGCCATGCTTACAGAATAAAGTTGAAGCTCTTCTGCATGACACTAAAGGCCCTTCGTGTTCTTACCCCAATACACCTTTAAAAAAACTTCCCTCCCTTCCTTGCACTTATCTTAAGCTACTGGACATTGTACATCCTTTTTTTTTTTTGAGACAGAGTTTTACTTGCCCAGGCTGAAATGTAGTGGCCTGATCTCAGCTCACTGCAACCTCCACCTCCTGGGTTCAAGAAATTCTCCTGCCTCAGCCTCCCAAGTAGCTGAGATTACAGGCACACCCGGCTAATTTTTTGTATTTTTAGAGACGGCGTTTCACCATGTTGGCCAGGCTGGTCTTGAACTCCTGACCTCATGTGATCTGCCTGCCTCAGCCCCTCAAAGTGCTGGTATTACAGCATCATACATCTTTTCACACCACCATCTGCTCCGATTTTTTACCTCTCACAATTATTTTCCTTTTTTTTTTTTTTTTAATCAAATACTGATTTTTTTTTTTTTTTTTGGGACGGAGTTTCGCTCGTTACCCAGGCTGGAGTGCAATGGCACGATCTCGGCTCACCGCAACCTCTGCCTCCTGGGTTCAGGCAATTCTCCTGCCTCAGCTTCCTGAGTAGCTGGGATTACAGGCGCACGCCACCATGCCCAGCTAATGTTTTGTATTTTTAGTAGAGACGGGGTTTCACCATGTTGACCAGGATGGTCTTGATCTCTTGACCTCGTGATCCACCCGCCTCGGCCTCCCAAAGTGCTGGGATTACAAGCGTGAGCCACCGCGCCCGGCCAAATACTGATCTTTTAAGGTTCAACTCAATGTTACTTTCTGAGGTGTTAAGGTTCCTAAAGAGAAATTCCTTCTCACCAAAGTTAATGCCTTCTCCCTAAGAAACTGTCTCTCTTCAGGGATTTGTTGTGGAGTGGGGAAACAGTTTGTATTTTAGTTGTACTTGTGTTTTCTCCCCATCCCACCTAAACTTTCAGCTCTGTCATTTGTCCACACTTAAGCCCCACACATGGAATTGCAGACATACTGCTCAAAATTACAAGAGCTGAGAAATGTTGGACAAGGAAAGGGTTAAGGCAGTGGGACTCTTACATTGTGTAGCAATTTTTACAACTATATGCAACAATGTGTTGTTAAAACCGGTGTATGTGTCCCTTTCTAGAATCACAGACTGATTTGGTTGAAATGTCAGAACTCACTGAAGTCAGTCATTAGTATTAATATTTACAACACATTACTAAAAAAAGCTAAAAATTGGTTACTAAAAATTGGGGGCATCTTCAAACTTCTAAATGAGCCTCATCCATTTCTGAGAAAGGTGTATATCTGCATTTGTAAGGAAGGAATGGTGACTCAAACATCAAACAGAATTCCTTTGTATCTTCAATCTTCTTTACTTGACCTGATTGTTTAACATTCCCACTCAAAATCTGTCTCCCTTACTTCCTCTTGGCCTTTATTTTCAGACAGGGTCTGTTACCCAGGCTGGAGTCCAAAGGCCTGATCCTGACTCACTGCAACCTCCACCTCTCAGGCTCAGGAGACCCTCCTGCCCTAGTAGTCAAGTACTATACCCAAAAACCTCAAGGCTGCTCTGCTACGAAAATGTACAGTATGGCGCCTCACATTCAGCCAGTAATATGTAAGTTAAAATCCACCCACACAAAATCATATCCTACTCACACATTCAAACAAGAGAAACAGTCACACACAAAGAGTCAAGACTATTTTAAAAGGGGGGGCCAAATTATTATTATTTTAAAATTTGATTACAACCAATTTTGTTGGCATTAAAATTAGAGGCATTAAGCTGGAATGGATATATACCAAAAACCAGAAAATGAGTTTGGCAAAAATGGGAATAGGAGTTTTCCAGTAATTTCAGATTAGAAATCAATTTAGAGCAACAAACCCCATGCTTACATTGATTGTGCCACAGATTTAAACTTCAGTAGTGCATTAGTAAACTGTTCACATTTAGGTCTTCACCTTGAGATTTGACAGCTGTTTCTTGGAAAAAAATATCAGTACCTTGTGCAAATAAATCAGTCTTCCCTGTGCCTTAGCACACACTTAAAATTTCTCCATTGTATATGTACAAAACACCTGCAATGTGGGCAGGGCAAAATACATACTTTCATAACAAAACTATAATATACCTCTCAAATATGAACAATATACACATAATACATGGTATACAGTATTTACAAAATATAAAATATAATACAAGCTGTTTGTGATTTTTCAAACTCATCTTTTGCACTTGTATGCTGCAACAAGGCAAATTTCCATTTCTGTACCAATTTTCTCAAGAGTCCAGGGATATGGGAAAACTTATGTTTTACACACATACTGAAATCTGAAATCTAAGATTGAACTTTCAGGAGCGTTTTTAAGTGTACTGCCATCAGCTCCCTGTTTTGGTTGGAATTTTCATCAGTGCTTCCCATCCAGTGACTAGGAGGCTTTGGAAGAACACTAGGAGAAGGTGGATCACTAAACTTTGCCCCAGCATAATTTTCCTTTTGGCTAACTTCAGTTAGAAATGCTGATTTCTTCAAATGCGTGTTTTTAATGTTCTCGGTATTTTTAAAAGGCTTTTTTTCCTGCTTCTGAATTCTGTCAGATGAAACAGAATCCTGCCAAAAGCTGTTTTCATTTCTTTTTGCAGAGGTGATCTTGGTTAGTGGCAAATTATATTTGCTTTTCTGTCTGTTTATCTTTGGTTGTTCATACAAGTGTATACCATGAACAAGCTGGCCGTGGGGAAGGGCAATTTTCTCCGATTTTCCCATCTTTGATTTTAAAACCTACAAAGACAAGAACACAAAAGTAAATATAATTCCCAGATAAAATTTATGCACCTCATATCACATATCTATTTTTTTTTTAAGTTTGACCACAGCCACAGAAAAGAACAAAATCATATTCTTTGTAGCAACACATGTAGCTGGGGGCCATTATCGTGGGCGAATTTATGCAGAAGCAGAAAACCAAATACCACAAGTGAATTTGAGAGCTAAACACTGGGTACAACATGAATAAAGTGGGGAACGACAGACACTAGGCACTACTAGATGGGAAACAGGGGAGCAAGGGCTGAAGAGTTACCTATTGGGTATTGTGCTCACTACCTGCGATGGGATCATTCATACTCCAAACCTCAGCATCATGAAATATACCCATGTAACAAACCTGCACAGGTACCTCCTGGATCGAAAATAAACGTTGAAATTATAAAAACTTTAGTTGGGCATGGTGGCTTACGCCTGTAATCCCAGCATTTTGGGAGGTCAGCAAGTGGATCGCTTGAGTTCAAGGAGTTCCAAGACCAGCAGGGGCAACATAGCAAAACCCCACCCCATGTCGACGACAGTTCAAAAATTAGGCGGGATCCCTCCCGCGCCTCTGGAGGCTGGGGAGGCTGGCTAAGGCAGGAGGATCCCTTTAGCCTGGGAGAAGGAAGCTCCAGTGAGCAGAGATCATGCCACTGCACTCCAGCTTGGAGTGCAAGAGACAGACACTCTCTCGTAAAAAAACGAAACCTTAAATTTCCCTTTACTTTTAGGTACACTCTTGTTCGCCACTAAAAATACCATTAATGACTACTGCTGGTATGCAACGTAAGCAAATTCTAAAATGTCAAATGGACTTTTCACAGACTAGGACTGGGGCTCCCGGACACCTAGGAGGCGGAAAGCAGGGTCCGACCTTTCCGTGGCCACCCCCAGCCCGCCTCGTCTTCCATTTCAGACTTTTCAAAAAAGTATGAAATAACCCAAGTCCACCTTTCAACAACTCTAAGGAAGACTAACAGCTCTCTTCCAGATACCAGTGTCAGAAACAATGTTTGCTGTGTACCTCCTCTCTGGTTTAGTAACTGTTTCAACAACACTGCTTCACTAATCATTTTCCTAACTTAAGGGTGCTTATAGGAAGTCTTGAACACATGTAAAAGCATAAAGTAACCCACTAGATCACCACAATACCAACACTTGCAACGCAGTAGTAAACAAGGCACGACAAAAAAGTAGAGAACAAATTAACTTTCCACGTCAATAGGGACTGCCAGAGGTCCCTGGTTAATACCTGTTCCAGAAAACAGGCCAGAAAAACAAGCACATAAGCTTTTAGATAGTCACGGATATTTCAAAAGTCGTGGAATTTTAAAACTTGGGAGATATCTGGGAACATAAAGAAACGCAGCGATCCCAGCCACGGCACCAAAAACAACAACAAAAAACAAACAAACAAAAAAACGCCCTGAGCAGTTTTTTCCCAAGGGCACAGCTAGATAAACTGCAAATCTCTAATTCAATGCAACATTCACTGAACAGTGGCAACTTGATTTTATTACGAAAAGAGCAAGTCATTTAAGTCCATCAAACGTTATTTGGCAAGACTTTGAAATCATTTCGTATATTTAATCCCATTTAAACTTCTATCCATTTTGTCCTAATCCAATAGCACTGCAATCGCACAGCCTAAGTCGATTCAATTGCTAACTCTTCTGAAAACTTACTCTGGACACACTAACACGAACTACACAGTGGCAACCGTAATAAAATCAGTTTTGGGCGGCTCCTGCCAACCCGTAACTTAGAACCACTAAGTAGGTCAGGCCCCGCGGCCGGCAGAGCCCCAGCTGGACTGCGCGTCCCACACCGGGCACCTCACATTTCGGCACGGCTCCAACCAACAGAAACCGAGCCGCTCGGAGCCCACTCCGCCCCCAATGGCGGGACCTTAGAGACCATCTCCGCGCTTCACTGACTAGGACTGGGGCTCCCGACAGCCGGGAAGCAGAAGGCTGGGCCCCGTTCTTCCCCGGCCGCCCCCACCCTGCCTCGCCTCCTTCATGGGCGCAGGAGCGTCGAGCACGTAGCGCGCTGACGTCAGCCCTCCCGCGGGCCCCGTCCCTGCCCCCACCCCGCTGAGCGCCCGGAACGCCGAAACCCCCTGGAACGCCGCCAGCCTTCTAAATCGGGGCTGTTGCTGGGGCGCAGTGGCGCTTCTCATTGGCCGACTCCTGGGAGCCAATCACAAGCGCCAGCGCATGCCTCCCCTTCCCCCTTCTTCCCCCAAACCAGGAGTGGAGCGGGCGTCACGGAAACTTCCCTCCCGAGTAAACAGCCGCCCCCCCCACCCCGCCCCCACCCGCCCGACACCCCCGGGTGCAGGGCCTGCAGCCCCAGAGCTCCACCACGACCGTCTAAGGGTCCGACTCCTCAACGGCCCCCGGCGACCCTTACCTCTTTCCTGAGCGGGGGTTGGTCGGGCGCCGCGGGCCGCAGCGGGGCAAGGTCGGGGCTGGCTCCTTCCGTGCGGGTTGCGGCTGCAGGACTAGGGGCCAAGACGGCGGCCGGGCCCGGGACCTCCTGCGCTCTGCTCGGGCCCGTCGCCGGGCTCCGGCCGCCCTCCAGACTCGGCCGGTGCTGCTGGTACTGGTGAAAGCGGCTGGGCAGCTGCCCTGCAAGGCTGGCCCGCACCTTCTTCTTTCGCCGCTTCTTCGGCGCTGCCCGAGGGGTGCCTCCAGCCGCCGCGAGGCTGCGGTTGGGCAGAGCTGCTGGAGCGCGAGGCTGGGGGGTCAGACACGGGCCATCTCCCCCTAAGAAGTGAGGAAGGAAAAGGGTTGGGGGCAGTGCCCGGGGATCCGGGATCCGGGGTAAAGGCGGCGGGGCCGTGGTCACCATGGGGAGGGCCCCGAAGTAACCGCGGGAGGAAAAGCCAAGCGGCGCAAGGCGGCCACCCAGGACGAGCGGCTCCCGCTGCGGAACGGAGACGACGGTCATATCGCTAAGAAGCTTGTCGCTCAGCAACGAGGAGAAAAGGAGAAGGTGAAGGCTGTGAAGACGGGGTAGCGGCGACGGATGCTGCTAGGAGAGCCAGAGAAGATCGCGGAACATGACTCGGGCGGTGGCGGCGCAGCAACAAATAGCCACAGCCCCAGCTCCGAGTGTTGTTATCAGAAGCTCCGCCCATGCCCGCCCACCTCCCTGGGAAAGCCCAATCAGAATGCGACGGTGCAGGCCACGCCCCCGCTCCGCCTCCGCCTCTTGGGGTAGACACAAACAACCAGCTTGCTGCAGCCTGGCACAAAGAGCGCGCACTGCGCAGGCGCTGCCAGCGGGCTCTTTCGGGAAAAGTCGGTCCCGCGAACAATGAAGTTGGATTTCCGCCCCACCCTCTTTACCCCTCCCCAGCACGCCCCCGCGCCTCGCCTAACTAAAGAGTGGTGGGACTGAAATGTCCCGGGGGAGTTTGTTGATGGGGGTGGGGAACGGAGAAGGCAGGAGGAGGGCGGCAGGAAGAACGGGGGCGGGGAAGCGGGACGACTCTGGCAAGGCCACGGTTGCCTCCTCCGCTGCTGACCTTGGGGAAGTATCCGTTTTATTTTCAGCCCAACATAACAGCGTTATCATTTAAAAAAAAGATTTCTAAGTACGTTGTAGGGATTTCTTTCCTAGCAATCGTGAAAAAAATCAGTCTACATTTAAATTATATCTACTGAAGTGTGGCTCACGATTCTTTATTTACTTGGTTCAGCAACGCTGCTTATTAGTCCCGGTGATCAGAGTAAAAATCAAAGTGACTTACTGGTTGAATTAGCCCCTCAATGTATAAGTTCTCTGTAAATCCATAAAGGGAAGTTGGAGTTTTTTTTCTGACTTAATGCTTGGATTGTGAGACTTTGAAATCGCAACATTGTGTCTGGTACTTGAGGAAGCAGCAAGTTGGCTTGTATCTATCTCCAAGGGAGAAAGTGAAACAGCTCTGCAACCTACAGAGTATTTTGTTAGCTGTATGTAGCCAGAAATCTCTCTTGAGATTTCTACACCACACTGCTCACCCACAAAAAAGAATTGTGGCCATAATTTATCAAGTGTTTATGTTTCAGGAACTTTTCTTTAATTAAATTATCTCACTTTAACCTCACAATAACCCTTATGAATAGTACTAAGAAAAATAGATCAGACCTCAGCTCTGCGAGGTAGCTAGGCTCTGTCACTCTCTTCCTTTCCCTACCAACCCATGCCTGGGACAATTGTTTAAAGGTATTTTGTTCCTGATTAGCTTCCTGCGCATTATCTTTATGTTTCTGGAATTTAAGACATAAAGAGCTATGTATAGTTTTTAAATGTACATTGGTAAACAATTAGGAGCTGCCTCTTTTCCTTTAAAAACCTACTTGTAACTGTGGTTAATCCGAGTGTATATTCAGCGCAGCTTGAATCTGTGGTCTTGGGTTGCAGTCCTCAATCTTGGCCTAATTTTGCCTCAGGTTCTTTTTAGATGGACAGTACTGTATTTTATCCCCCGTTTTACAGCTGGGGAAGGTGAGGCTTAGGGTAAAGGACTTGTGAAAGATCAAACTGTAAGTTAGCATCAGAATTTGATCTCCAGTCCAGGTACGGCAAGACCAAAGTTTTAACAACAGCTGTACTACCTGCCACACTATATTCTCTGTTTTTAGAAGACCACAATAATCTTACACTGATAGCCCCTACAATAATTTTCGGCTTTGGAGTAGTAAGCAGTTGGTGCCTCAAATGAAACGTTTTATGATTGATGGCAAAGTTGGACAGATTGAATATCCAGAAAAATGCTTCCCAATCACTTTATAAACTTTTTTAGACGGGGTTTTTATTCTGAGACTCAGGTTGGAGTGCAGTGGCCTTCTGCCTCGGGGTGGTAGGTTTGCAAGCTGGGAGGGGGTTTTAGGGTCTCGTGGGGTCACGAAGCTGACCAAGCTTGTTTACAAAGTCCAGTGGCCTTATCAGTTGGGGCAGGAATAAGGGAACAGTAGAGAATGTCTTAAGTAGAGACCTAAGGGGGGGTTGATCATTTCTTTCTCTTTTCTTTCTTTTTTTTTTGGGGGGGGGGACGGAGTTTCGCTCTTGTTACCCAGGCTGGAGTGCAATGGCGCGATCTCGGCTCACCGCAACCTCCGCCTCCTGGGTTCAGGCAATTCTCCTGCCTCAGCTTCTTGAGTAGCTGGGATTACAGGCACGCGCCACCATGCCCAGCTAATTTTTTTTATTTTTAGTAGAGACGGGGTTTCACTGTGTTGACCAGGATGGTCTCGATCTCTTGACCTCGTGATCCGCCCCCCTCGGCCTCCCAAAGTGCTGGGATTACAGGCTTGAGCCACCGCGCCCGGCCTTAATGTCTTTCTCTTTTCATGGTTTTCCAGTTACTTTAGATTTTCCAGGAACTCGTCTGGAGTGTCTGGAATCCTTTATAAATAAATAAATAAATAAATAAATAAATAAAGGATACGGATGATTGGCGGTTTGAGGGGCAGAGCTTCCACACCTTCTCTAGGTGCCTCACCCTCCTAACACTGCCACTTGGTTAGCAACCTGAAAGCTCATCAAATATTATTGATTGAGTGTTTATAGTGCCTAATGTCCAGCCGCGCCCCTCCACACCTTTTCTGGAGGTTGGTGAATGTAGCTGAAAGCTGCAACTCTCTAATCCTAAAATCACTTGGTCTTTCTGGTGACTGGCCCCACCCTGAGATTATCTAAAGGCTTCCACCCAAAATTACCTTATTAGCATAAACTTAGGTATTATTAAAAGGATACTTTATGAGTAACAAAAGACACTCCTATCAGGAAATTCCAAGGGCCTCAAGGGGCTCTGACAGTAATGGAAGACAAAAGCCAAATATTACTATTATACTATTAGTGTAGCCTGGAAGTAAAATAATATGGATAATGTCACTGCTGGGCTTTTATTTTTATTTTATTTTATTTTTTAAGATAAAGTCTTGCTCTGTCAGTCGGGCTGCAGTGCAGTGGAGCAATCTCGGCTCACTGCAACCTTCACCTCCTGGGTTTAAGCAATTCTTATGCCACAGCCTCCTGAGTAGCTGGGATTACAGGCATTGGGCCACCACGTCTGGCTAATTTTTGTATTTTTAGTAGGAATGGGTTTTTGCCATGTTAATCAGGCTGACTTCAGGTGATCCACCCACCTCAGCCTCCCAAAACACTGGGATTACAGGTGTGAGCCATCATATCCAGCCACACTGCTGGGGTTTTTAAAAAGCATAAAATTTGGCCAGACTCAGAGGTCCACGCCCATAATCCCAACACACTGGGAGGCCAGGGCGGGAGGATCACTTGAGCTCAGGAGTTTTGAGAGGAGCCTAGGCAGCAAAGTGAGACCTTGTCTCTATTAAAAAAAAAAACCCAAAAAACAAAAACACATGTTTCCTTTTAAGGTAATGAATTGTAATGATTTTTAAAAAGAGTTCTGATTTAATTATTACATTATGAAATTGTTTGAAATATTTACTCCATTGTAAAAAGGATGGAATTTTTGTCTTTTCACTTTATGTCTCATGTCTTTTCCCCTTTTTCTCTTTTTATTTGTTCCAACTGTCATGGTCAGCATCCTATTTCTTCTCTCTTACATATTCTGAGCATGATTGAAGCATAGTTCTTGCTCCACAGTGCTTTGTGATTCTGGAGAATTATCAACTTTTTCATGATTTAAGCTCTTTGTAAAAACTGGAGACATCCAGGGCCGGGCGCGGTGGCTCAAGCCTGTAATCCCAGCACTTTGGGAGGCCGAGGCAGGTGGATCACGAGGTCAAGAGATCAACACCATCCTGGTCAACACGGTGAAACCCCGTCTCTACTAAAAATACAAAAAAAAAAATTAGCTGGGCATGGTGGCGCGTGCTTGTAATCCCAGCTACTCAGGAGGCTGAGGCAGGAGAATTGCCTGAACCCCGGAGGCGGAGGTTGCGGTGAGCCGAGATCGCGCCATTGCACTCCAGCCTGGGTAACAAGAGCGAAACTCCGTCACAAAAAAAAAAAAAAAAAAAACTGGAGACATCCAAACCAGTCCTCTCTGGTAATTACTCTAAATAAAGTCATCAAAAACGTAATGCCATTTTGTGTGTGTGTGTGTGTGATAGAATGCACTTTATAGAATATAGGCACATTTTTCTTGACTTACTGATGTACTTTTACTAATGTAACTCATGTTCTTAAGTATTCCAGAATAATGTTCTACACTGAAACAGAGAAGAGGCTGGGCACTGTGGCTCACGCCTGTAATCCAAGCACTTTGGAGGCCAAGGTGGGCGGATCACCTGAGGTCGGCAGTTCAAGGCCAGCCTGACCAACATGGTGACACCCCGTCTTTTTATTAAAAAAGAAAGAAGGAAAGAAAGAAACAGAGAAGAGCAGAAGATCAGAAGAAAAGCAGTTGAGAGTGTTTTATAGTTTATCAAAATTTGAGTAAAATTACTTCTTTAAAAAAGAGTGATTTTAAAAGGGAGAGAGAGAGGCTGTGGAAGGTGGCTCAGGCCTGTAATCCCAGCACTTTGGGAGGCCCTGGGCTCTAAGGTCTTTTAGGCTGACTGACAGCCCCATGGACACAATGTTAACCTCTGTGAGCTGCATGGACACTCCAGATGAGTTCCTGGAAAATCTAAGGTAACTGGAAAATCTAAAGACCATGAAAGGAGAAAGAAATGATCAACCCCTGTGGTGCTTACTTACCTTTGAGACATTCTCTATTGTTCCTGATTCCCACCCTAATTGATAAGGCCATTGGACTTTGTAACCGACTTTGGTCAACCTCAGGACTCCACACCCTAGACCCCCTCCCAGCTTGCAAAAAACCGCCCTAAACTCTAACTTTCCACTCCCCACCCCAAACCTATAAAACCAACTTCTATCCCCCATCCTACGCTGACACCCTTTTCGGTCTCAGCCGACCTGTACCCAGGTGAATAAGCAGCTATGTCGCTTAGACAAAGCCTGTTTGCAGGAGTCTCTTCATTGAGTGCATGCATTTTAACAGAGGCAGGCAGATCACCTGAGGTTAGGAGTTCGAGACCAGCCTGGCCAACATGGTGGTAAAACACTGTCTCAATTAAAAATACAAAAATTAGTTGGGCGTGGTGGCACACACCTGTAATCTCAGCTACTCCGGATCCTGAGGCAGGAGAATTGTTTAAACCTAGGAGACAGAGATTGCAGTTAGCTGAGGTCATGCCACTGCACTCCAGCATGGGTGACAGAGTGAGACTCTGTGTCAAAAAAAAAAAAGAGAGGGAGAGGGAGAGAGATCATTGTGTGTATTATTTTTTTCTTCATTGCAAGAATTAACTCAGGTTACCTAAAGTAATGGGTTATTTTAAGGATATGCACACATAGACATAAGGAAGACAAGAACATTGACCACATACCAGGCCTCATAGGATAGCAGGAAAACCTTCACACCCAGAACTCATGGAAGGAACAAGAAATGATGTAGTACCTGACCAACTTGAAATGACATGTGGAAATTCAAAATTGATTCAGGATCCAATACAGCCTTAACTACTAGGTTATTACTTCTTAGCAGATGCTTGTTGAGCCTTACTCTAAAAAACTCAATCACTCTGTTCTTTTTCTGTATTTCTGCTTCCACTCTCACTACCACCTGGCTTGCTGTTTACCGAAAGTTCAAATTCCAGAGAGAGGGAAGCTGATTGGTTCAGTATGGATTGGTCCAGACAGGATAACTGGATGGTTAGTCAATATTATCTATATTCAACAGAACTTTCTTACTAGAGCTGTCCTGGGTGGCTTCTGGCCAGGATTGTGAGGCACCTGTCTATAAGGAACGACTTAGGCCCATTTTAGGAACTGTGGACAGACGAGCATTGAGAGGATTAGCCAGGCCAATGTGGCAGTTTTAGGAGATGGAGCTTTTTTTTTAGGAATGGAAGTAAGAATCCAAAGGCAACTCTAGAAATTTCTGAATTCTCTTGGAAAACTGAATTCCTTCCCTCCGTCCCTCCCTACCTTCCTTCCTTCTTTCCATTCTTCCCTCTATCCTTCCTTCCCCCTCTTCTTCCCCTCTTCCTTCTCTTTTCCTTTTTTTTTAATATTAAAAAAAATTTTTTTAAGAGACAGGGTCTGGCTATGTTGCCCAGGCTGGAGTACAGTGGCTATTCACAGGCACAGTCCCACTACTGATCAGCACAGGAGTTTTGACCTGCCCCATTTCCAGTATGGGCCGGTTCACCCCTCCTTAGGCAACCTGGTCGTCCCCAGCTCCCAGGATGTCACCATATTGATGCCGAACTTAGTGCAGACACCTGATCAGCATAGCGCACTACAGCCCAGAACTCCTGGGCTCAAGCAATCCTCCCGCCTCAGCCTCCTGTAGCTGGGACTACAGGCATGTGCCACTGCGCCTGGCCTCTTCTCCTCTTTTCTCCCCCTCTCTCCTCCCTTCCCGTCTCCTTCTCTTCCCAGTGGGGACTCACCCTGTCACCCAGGCTGGAGTGCAGTGGCTCAATCATAGCTCACTGCAGGTTTGACCTCCTGGGTTTAAGTGACCCTCTCACCTCAGACTACCAAGTAACTGGGACTGTAGGCATGTGCCAACATGTCTGGCTAATTTCTAATTTTAAATAATTACAAAAAAGTAGCTTATGTAGTTTTACAAAAAATCAGTGGGGTCTCGTTGTGTTGCCCTGGCTGGTCTTGAACTCCGGCCTCAAATGATCTTCCTGCCTTGGCCTCCCAAAGTGCTGGGATTACAGGTGTGAGCCACCGTGCCTGACCCAAAACCTGGATTTCTAGTAACACGGTCTCATTGATCTCTGTCGGAGCAACAAATGGCTGAAGCTGAGTAGAGGACACCGTCTTAAAATAAGACCTATTCAGCCATCTCATTTTGCTCCTTTACTTACCTGACTCTAGGCAAAAAACTTGAAACCCCTAAAATATAGATTGGAGGCAGTGAGGCAAATGGTACTGACTCAGCTGTGGGCACTTGGGAACTTGGGCTAAGACAGTTCAGAGGAAATGGAAAGGTGGACATCAGAATAAAAACCTGAGACCTGGTAACTAGTGACATTGGTTAAGCTTGGAGACAAGACAGGGTAGGAAACATGAGGCTCAGGAGAGGCGAGAAAAAAAAGGAGTAAAAGGGATGGCCCCCAGATTTCTAAATCTAGTTGACTTAGAGAGTAACAATAGCTTTGATTGGAATATGAAAACCCACAGGGCAATGCGGAGTGAAAATAAGATTATCTTTATTGTTTGTTTGTTTATTTATTTGAGACAGAGTCTTACTCTGTTGCCCAGGCTGGAGTGCAGTGGCGTGATCTCAGCTTGCTGCAGCCTCCGCCTCCCAGGTTCAAGCAATTCTCCTACCTCAGACTCCTGAGTAGCTGGGATTACAGGCGCCCGCCACCACACCTGGCTGATTTTTTTGTATTTTTAGTAGAGACAGGATTTCACCATGTTAGCTATGCTGGTTTCAAACTTCTGAGCTCAAGTGATCTGCCCCTCTCTGCAGACTGTAGAGCTCTTTCAACTATGGGATAGTAAAAGGTTACAAAATGAACACTTATTTTGGAGAAATTCTTGTAGGTTTTTAGCCCAAAGTGCTGGGATTACAGGTTTGAGCCACCGTGCCCAGCCATTATCTTGATTTTTTATTTTTCTTTTTGAGACAGTGTCTTGCTCTGTTGCCCAGGCTGGAGTGCAGTGGCACACTCGGTTCACTGTAACCTCTACCTCCCCAGTTCAAGTGATTCTCCTACCTCAGCCTCCTGAGTAGCCAGGACTACAGGAGCCTGCAACCACACCTAGCTAATTTTTGTATTTTTAGTAGAGATGAGCTTTCACCGTGTTGATCAGATTGGTCTCAAATTCCTGGCCTCAAGTGATCCACCTGCCTCAGCTTCCCAAAGTATTGGGATTATAGCATTTGAGCCAACATGCCCAGCCAATTATCTTGGTTTAATAAGGTGTTTTTTTTTTTCCTGCCTCCCACCCTCCCTCTCTCCCTCCCTTTTTCCCTCCCTTCCTTCCTTCCTTTTTTTCTTCCTTTCTTTTTTCTTTTGAGATAAGGTGTCACTGTGTCACCCAGGCTGGAGTGCAGTGGTGTGATCATGGCTCACTGCAGCCCTGACCTCCTTGGCTCGAGCAGTCCTGCCACCTCAGTCTCCAGGTAGCTGGGACTACAGGCTCATGCCACCATGCCAGGCTAATTTTTAATTTTTTGTAGAGACAAGGTCTGGCTATGTTGCTCAGGCGGTTCTTGAACTCCTGGGCTCAAGTAATCTCCCACCATGTCCTCCCAAAGTGCTGGGATCACAGGTGTAAGCCACTGTGCCTGGTCAGGTTTTATTTATTTATTTTTTTTAAAGACTGGGCTTCACCATGTTGGTCAGGCTGGTCTTGAACTCCCGACCTCAGGTGATCCGCCCGCCTAGGCCTCCCAGAGTGCTGGGATTACAGGCGTGAGCCACCATGCTCGGCCCCAGTTTTATTTTTCACGCTGTTCACTTTAAAGGCCACACTTGTGATCGCAACACTTTGGGAAGCTGAGGCAGGAGGAGGCTGACTTGAGGCTAGGAATTTGAGTCCAGCCGAGGCAACATAGCGAGACTCTGTTTCTACAAAAGATTTAAAAAATTAGCTGGCTGGCACACGACTATAGTCCCAGCTTCTCAGGAGGCTGAGGTGGGAGGATTGTTTCAGCCTGGGAGGCTGAGGCTGCAGTAAGCTATGATGGCATCACTTCGCTCCAGCCTGGGCAACAGAGTGACTCTGTCCCCACAGAAAGAAAACAACTCCTAATGAATTGAAATTATTATGTTTTATCTCTTAAACACAAAAGAATCCCCAAATAACTAAGTTGCTTTTTAGTTGCCTATGAACCATTTATACAAAAAGTGTTCCTACTCTTGTGCAAAATATGGAAATCTATTTATTTAATCATTCTAGTTATCCTTGGTTATTTCACTTGACATCTCCAGAATGGGTGTAAAATTATTTTCAAGAAGTTTAAAATAAATTAAGAAAGATGGACTGAAACATACCCTGCCAAATCTCATTTACTTTTCAGGCCCCGGGACAGTCAGTTCATTCCTGTCCTTTTAGTCAGCTAAAATTCTGTAAGGAAAATAGCATATTTCATTTTTACACAATACTGCAGTGGTCCAATTTTTTACAGTTTTGAATTTAAAGTGATATGATAGAATAGAATTTCAGTCTGTAGAGCTCTTTCAACTATATGATAGTAAAAGTTTACAAAATGAACACTTGTTTTGGAGAAATGCTTGTAGTTTTTTAGCCTAAGTGAGACGGTATAGTTTTCTGGCAATTCATACTAAGAAAAGAACATTTTCTTTCTTTCTTTCTTTTTTAAAGACGGGGTTTCACCATGTTGGTCTGGCTGGTCTTGAACTCCCGACCTCAGGTGATCCGCCCACCTTGGCCTCCAAAGTGCTTGGATTACAGGCATGAGCCACCATGCCCGGCCAAAAAGAACATTTTCATGTCCTTATAACATCCAGAAAAATTTAGGATTTGTATAAAACAATCAAATTGACATTGCTTGGGTTTTTTGTTTTTTTTTTTTTCTTTTGAAACAGGGTCTCACTCTGTCACCTGGGCTGGAATGCAGTGTTGTGATTTTGGTTCACTGCAACCTCTGTCTCCCAGTTTCCAGTGTTTCTCTCACCTCAGCCTCCAAGTAGCTGAGGCTACAGGCGTGCACCATCATGCTCAGCTAATTTTTGTATTTTTAGTAGAGACAGGGTTTCACCCTGTTGGCCAGGCTGGTCTTGAACTCCTGGCCTCAAGTAACCTGCCTGTTTTGACCTCCCAAAGTCCTGGGATTACAGGCGTGAGCCACCACACCCAGCAAATTATCTTTCTCATGTTTTAACTTCATCCTTAAAAATTTAAGATTTGTTACTTGGTATACTCTTAGGACAAATTAAAAAAATAAGATAAAATTTAAAAAATTAAGGTTTGTACAATAAGACAAAGCTGACATTCCCTAAATTATATCATTTTAAAAATTCCTGAACACACAGAGAAAGACCATGAGTATGTTTGGATTTCAGAGCTGAAGAACAGGCACAGTCACCTTCACAGGAAAGCTCAGGATGAACCTGTGCGGTTAATATTCTGCCAAGTTTTAGTTGAGACATTGATTATGATTCACAGCCAAATACGACTCATTGCTATAAACGCTATATCTGAAATGATGTCATTAGCTTTTTGAGTTTTATGGCAGAGAAGACAGTGATATTTTACCCTAACTAGTAAATTAGCATATTACAGTTATTCTTAACATATACAAGTGCATACGATGTGATTAGTTTAAATATTGACACTCACATTCCTTTAATTTGTAATGTTCTTTAAGACATAGTCCAGCCAGAGGATCACTTGAGCCAGGAGTCTGAGACCAGCCTGGGCAACATGGTGAGACCCCCACCTCTGCAGGGTAAAAAATTAGCTGGGCACAGAGGTATGGGCCTGTAATCCCAGATACTTAGGAGGCTAAGGTGGGAGGATCGCTTGAGCCCAGGAGGTTGAGGCTGCAGTGAATCATAATTGTGCCACTGCACTCTAGCCTGAGTGACAGAGTGAAACCCTGTCTCAAAAAAAAAAAAAAAAAAATAGATCCTCCCATAGGGAAGCCTACAAGCCAATGAACGATAGGGGCCAAGGGAAAACTCCCTCTTTGCCCTCTAAAGGTTTGCCGAAAAATCAGCTCATGAAAGACACTAATTGGAGAAAAGGCATAGAAATTTTACCTGGGGTAGGAACCACAGAGTGATTACTTACCCCACAGAGGAGTTTCTAAGCTTATATACCATCCTGGAAAAAAGATTGTGGGAAGGGGAAGAAGAAGCATTCTCTTAGGGAATTAGTAGAGAAAATGAATGATAGGGGAACAGAGCTTAATGTGTACGTTAGCTCCTGAAAGGGTCTCTTCAGATGTGGTTACATTCTTGGTCTTACAGGAAGAATAAGAAAAAAAATTGTTCCTCCACAGGCACTTTCTCACAAAGATTAAAAAGTAAAAGAAAAAAAGAAGAAAGAAGAAAAATAAATAAATAAAAAAGTGTTCCTAGCCAGGCGCGGTGGCTCAAGCCTGTAATCCCAGCACTTTCAGAGGCCGAGGCGGGTGGATCACGAGATCAAGAGATCGAGACCATCCTGGTCAACATGGTGAAACCTCGTCTCTACTAAAAATACAAAGCATTAGTTGGGCATGGTGGCGCGTGCCTGTAATCCCAGCTACTTAGGAGGTTGAGGCAGGAGAATTGCGTGAACCCAGGAGGCGGAGGTTGCTGTGAGCCGAGATCACGCCATTGCACTCCAGCCTGGGTAGCAAGAGTGAAACTCCATCTCAAAAAAAAAAAAAAAAAAGTGTTCCTTTTGGTGGGTCTGGATCTTAGGCAGTCGAAGGAACTTCAGCTTGATCTGGCGCTTTGGGAGAGATGGTGGGGAGTGTGGTCAGAGAAACTTTGAAGCTTCTTCCGTTCAGCACATCAAAGCACTACATATTAGGGTATTGGTTTCTGAGCCCCAACAAACTCAGAGCGTACAATCGGCCTCTTATTGCTATATCTCAAAGTGCAAGCAGTCAGGCAAGGATCACTTAATTCTTGAGGATCAAATCACGTATATAATTAAATAGGAATAAAAGGAACCTGTAGGACATTAATACAGCAGAAGAAAAAATGTTTAAAGCCCCTGTAATTAATAGCCTCAGTGTGTTAGGAATATAGTACATCCATGAAACAAAAACAAGATGCCATAAAAAGAAAATTTAGCCGGGCGTGGTGGCTCACGCCTGTAATCCCAGCACTTTGGGAGGCCGAGGCGGGTGGATCACGAGGTCAAGAGATCGAGACCATCCTGGTCAACATGGTGAAACCCCGTCTCTACTAAAACTACAAAAAATCAGCTGGGCATGGTGGCGCATGCCTGTAATCCCAGCTACTCAGGAGGCTGAGGCAGGAGAATTGCCTGAACCCAGGAGGCGGAGGCTGCGGTGAGCCGAGATCGCGCCATTGCACTCCAGCCTGGGTAACAAGAGCGAAACTCCGTCTCAAAAAAAAAAAAAAAGAAAAGAAAATTTAAAACTTGCTGGGACCACAGGTATGAACCACCACACCCGGTCGAGAATTTGACCAGCTGAGCCTAGCGCAACTGATAAAATTGTGAGCAAGTAAAGTGGTTCCTCTCTATATTTCTTTTGTCTTCTTCAAGGTTGTTATTTTGAGCTATTATGTTTTGGGGTAGTTTGTTGTGCAGTAATAGATAAGAGAAAGAGTCACTTCAAGAAAGCTTCTCTGGCTGGGTCCAGTGGCTTATGCCACTGTGGGAGGCTGAGGCAGGAGGATCACTTGAGTCCAGGAGTTCAAGACCAGCTTGGGTAACACAAGGAGACCTCTGTCTCTACAAAAAAAAATATTAGCTAGGTGTGGTAGCACGCATCTCTAGTCCCAGCTTCGCAGGAAGCTCAGGTGGGAGGATTGCTTGAGCCAAAGAGGTCAAGGCTAGAGTGAGCCATTATCACATCACTGCTCTCCAGGCTGGACGACAGAGCAAGATCCTATCAAAAAAAAAAAGGAAGAGGCCGGGCGCGGTGGCTCAAGCCTGTAATCCCAGCACTTTGGGAGGCTGAGGCGGGTGGATCACGAGGTCAAGAGATCGAGACCATCCTGGTCAACATGGTGAAACCCTGTCTCTACTAAAAATACAAAAAATTAGCTGGGCATGGTGGCGCGTCCCTGTAATCCCAGCTACTCAGGAAGGCTGAGGCAGGAGAATTGCCTGAACCCAGGAGACGGAGGTTGCGGTGAGCCGAGATCGGCCATTGCACTCCAGCCTGGGTAATAAGAGCAAAACTCCGTCTCAAAAAAAAAAAAAAAAAAGGAAGAAAGGAAGAAAGAAAAAGGAAAGAAGGAAGGAAAAAAAAGAAAGGAAAGAAAGAAAAAACAAAGAAAGAAAACAAAAGAAAAGAAAAGAGAGAAAAAGAAAGACAAAAAATTAAAATCTTAGTTTTTGAGACAGGATTTCACTCTGTTCCTCAAGTTGGAGTGTGGTGGCACAATCACGGCTCACTGCAGTCTCAACCTCCCAGGCTAAAGTGATCCTCCCACCTCAGACTCCCAAGTAGCAGGGACTACAGGAGTGCACCACCATGCCCGGCTAATTTTTTTAAAAAAACATTTGTATTGATGGGATCTTCTCATGTTGCCCAGGCTGGTCTCAATCAACTGCACTCAAGTGACACTTCCACCCCGGCCTCCCAAAGTGCTGAGATTACAGTCTTTCTAAGGAAAAAAACAGGTCACAGGTCACATGCAAAGCGTCAATTGGAATAGTATCTGAAATCTCAGTTTGAAGCTAGAGGACAATGAACAATGACTTCAAAATTTCAAGGGTAAATTAATTCCAACTTAGAAGTCTGTTTCCTACCAAACTGTCAATCAGACATAAGAGTAGAATAAAGATCTTCCAAACACATAGCACCTCAAGAAATGTATTCCCCATGCAGTCTTTTTCAGGAAGCTACTGGAAGAAGTGCTTCACTGAAGAGAGTAAACCAAGAAAGAATAAGACATGAGATCTAGGAGGCATGAGAGCTCACTCGGGAGAAGCGTGAAAGGAATTTCCAGGGGGAGGGTCAGACGCAGTCTCCCTGTGGCATCTGTACAAAAGGGCCAGAGAGCGACTAGCCCAGCCTGCAGCAAGAGGACAGATGAGTCCCGGGGCAAGGGGAAGGTTTCAAAGAACAAGATAAAATTGCTGGAATTCTCAATATGTTTGCAGAACTTGAGAAGAGATGTACGCTTCTGGCAGAGACCTTGGGGAAGGATAAGCGCCGTAAACAAAGCGGGTAAATAAAAAATGAGGTCAAAGAAAAGAGTGTAGGAGAGCAAGAGATCACCTCCGGTTCCTCTGTGGGTCTTATATGGGTTCTTCAGCTGGTTCTAGAAACCAAATTGACACCACACAGATTAACAAGAGAAAATCATACAAATTCATTAGCTTTGTTTTGTTTGAGACAGAGTTGCCTTCTAGCACCCAGGCTGGAGTGCAGCGGTGAGTTCTGAGCTCACTGCAACCTCCATCTCCTAGGTTCAAGTAATTCTCCTGCCTCAGCCTCCCAAGTAGCTGGGATTACAGGCGTGCATCACCATACTCAGCTAATTTTCTGATTTTTTTTGAGGTTTCACTATGTTGGCCAGGCTGGTCTCAAACTATGGACCTCAAGTGACCTGCCCTCCTTGGCCTCTCAAAGTGCTGGAATTACAGGTGTGAGCCACTGTAATTCATTAGCTTTATACTTGAGGATCTTCACAAGAAAGTAAAGTCCAAAGAAATGGCCAAAGCAAGATGTTTTTATACTTTTGGGACAAAGAATGATAAATCTGAGAAGAAAGCACAGGACAAAGGCAACCTGGCTAGGAGCAATACATTTGGAGGAGTGTCACTAGGAGGTATATGAAAGATAAGGGTGATTTCTGTAAGTACCTTTGTCAGGTACATTGCCATTCCCACTCTGAGATGACGGGTCTTTTCTGAGCCTGCTGCAGGGAGAGTGCCCCTCCCAGAGGAATGTTGATGGCTTGCTGCATGCAGGAGGAGACCAGTCAGCTTGCTCTTTCTTCAACTCAAAGTAAAAAAAAAAAAGTGGGGGGGAAGTACAAGAAATTGTCTTCATAGCACAACTCATTATACATGTAAACAAAAATATCAATAGAATCCTAACTTATGACACAACTGTATTAAGAGGATGGGAAAGGAGAATATATGTATATGTTTAAATGTCTTTAGATGATATTCTGGGTAATAATAGAGTGAAAAACCTCATCTTCATACTACAATAAAGTCATCAGTTTATATCTAAAACCAAAACATAAAAATATATCACTATACGAGCAGGGAGCAGTGGCTCATGCCTGTAATCCCAGCACTTTGGGAGGCTGAGGTGGGCAGATCACCTGAGGTCAGGAGTTCAAGACCAGCCCGGCTAACATGGTAAAACCCCATCTCTACTAAAAATACAAAAAAATATTAGGTGGGCTTGTCAGCTGCACTTCCCATAATCCCAGCAATCCCAGCCCTTTGGGAGGCCAAGGCTGGTGGATCACTTGAGGTCAGGAGTTTGAGACCAGCCTGACCAACATGGTGAAATCCTGTATCCATTAAAATAAAAAATTAGCCCGGTATGGTGGCAGGTACCTGTAATCCCAGCTACTAAGGAGGCTGAGGCAGGAGAATCACTTGAACCCAGGAGGCAGAGGCTGCAGTGACCTGAGATTGAGCCACTGCACGTCATCATGGACAACAGAGCAAGACTCTGTCTAAAAAAAAATATATATATATATATATATATATATACATATATACACACACACACACACATATGTATATATGTATCACTATATGCATTTTATTTTAAAATATGAAGGTAAACACTGAAGGAAGAAAAAGGGTTGAAAGATTGTCCGTGTTAGGAGGGAGCAGACAGAAAGCAAGGGTGGTCAGAGGGAGTCATGAAGACCTCTGGGGTTGTTTTAGACCTGGTGGTACTTACTTTACTTAAAACAACAAATGATTTTTAAATTTTTCTTTTTATTTATTTATTTATTTATTTTTTTGAGACGGAGTTTCGCTCTTGTTACCCAGGCTGGAGTGCAATGGCGCGATCTCGGCTCACCGCAACCTCCGCCTCCTGGGTTCAGGCAATTCTCCTGCCTCAGCCTCCTGAGTAGCTGGGATTACAGGCACGCGCCACCATGCCCAGCTGATTTTTGTAGTTTTCAGTAGAGACGGGGTTTCACCATGTTGACCAGGATGGTCTCGATCTCTTGACCTCGTGATCTGCCTCGGCCTCCCAAAGTGCTGGGATTACAGGCGTGAGCCACCGCACCCGGCAAATTTTTCTTTTTAAAAGAGAGGATGTCACTCTGTCAGTCTGGAGTGCAGTGGCACAATCACAGCTTACTGCAGCCTCAACCTCCTGGGTCCAAGTGATCCTCCTACCTCAGCCACCTGACCCAATCTCAAAATGAAAATAAAAATTTTTTAAAAAATGAATAAATAAGTGTATGTGATGCTGAAGTAAGCATGTCTATTTAAGTCCTGGAAACTCCTTAAATTTAAGTCCTTAAATGTCTGTTCCCCAAATTCATATGTTGAAATCCTAACCCACAAAGTGGTGATATTAGAAGTGTGGAAAGTAAAAAAATTCTTCTTTAAAGTTTTATTTTTTGTTAAAAAAATGAGTTTGCTAACAACTTTGTTAAGCCCTGTCCTATGTAGCTGTTAGATATGTCATGCTTACAGGCATGTAGTACATTCTATGTCCTTGTACTTTATTATTTATTTATTTATTTATTATAAAGACGGGGTTTCACCATGTTGGTTAGGCTGGTCTTGAACTCCCGACCTCAGGTGATCCGCCCGTCTTGGCCTCCAAAGTGCTTGGATTACAGGCGTGAGCCACCACGCCTGGCCCATCCTTGTACTTTAGCAAAGATATCTGTGCTAGACGTGCTCACAGGCATGTTCCAGCTTTTCATTGCCTCTACCTGTACAAAAAAGTTTGAACTTTTTAGCCAATTGGGTTTTAGTTTAAATTGTAAGGTCTGGCTCCAACTAACGAAGATTAAACACAGCAGTAAGGACAACCCCAAATGGGAAGGGATAAATTTATCTGTTTTCCTTTATTCGTTGTACTCTTGTGGTAAAATGGCTGGTAAAAGTACCCTTCCTGCAGTCCAGGAAGTAAAAATTGCATTGCTAAAAGATCCTTTGTCTCAGTGCTAAATTTTCTTTGCGCCACCAAGCATCTCTTTCCAACAGGAGGCAGGGCCTTTGGGAGGAGATTAGGTTATGAGGACAGAGCCCTCGTGAATGGGTTAGTGCCTGTAAAAGAGAAAAATGGCTGGGCGTGGTGGCTCATGCCTGTAATCCCATCATTTTGGGAGGCCAAGGCGGGTGGATCACAAGGTCAGGAGTTTGACACCAGCCTGGCCAATATGGTGAAAATCCATCTCTACTAAAAATACAAAAATTAGCTGGGCATAGTGGCATGCTCCTGTAGTCCCAGCTACTCAGGAGGCTGAGGCAGGAGAATCACTTGAACCTGGGAGGCAGAGGTTGCAGTGAGCCGAGTTTTCGCCACTGCACTCCAGCCTGGGTGGCAGAGTGAGACTCCATCTTAAAAAAAAAAAAAAAAAAAAAAAAGCCGGGGGCGGTGGGCCCCCACCTGTAATCCCAGCTCTTAGGGAGGCAGAGGGGGGACGATATTTTGCCCAGGCGTGCGCGACACGCCTGGGCAATATAGCGAGACCCCGTTCTCCACAAAAAGGAAAAAAACAAAAAGACAAAAAAAAAAAAAAAAGAAAAAGAGAGAGAGAACCTAGAGAGAGACCCCTTGCCCCCTTCCACTGTGTGAGTTACAATGAAAAGATGATAGCCTATGGGGGAGTGAGGTCACCAGACAAGGAATCTTCCAATGCCTTGATCTTGGACTTCCAGCCTCCAGAACTGCAAGAAATAAATTTCTGTTGTTTATAAGCCACAGTCTATGGTATTTTGTTATAGCAGCCTGAATAGACTAAGGCAAATCCTTTGCCCATTTTTTATTTTATTTTATTTTTAAAAAGACAGGGTTTCACCATATTGGCCAGGCTGGTCTTGAACTCCTGACCTCAGGTGATCCACCCGCCTTGGCCTCCCAAAGTGCTGAGATTATAGGCGTGAGCCACCATGCCCCGCCTGCCCATTTTTTAATAAGCTTGTCTTTTTGCTGTTGAGTTGTAAGTGTTATTTATATAATCTATATACTAGACCCTCATCAGGCATATGTGACTGATTTTTTTGACTGCAGGAACAAAATCTCTTGCCATTTTTTGGTCAGGATTGTCTCAAAAAACCAAGGTTTTGGTTTGAGTATATTTACCATGTAAAATCCATATTTTAAATGAACATCTAAGTATATTCTATACTTCTTTTTGATTCAGTAGTTTCTGCTACAGAGGTGCTATTAATATTCATCATTGTACCACTGCATTCTAGCCTAGGTGAC
>NW_022436946.1:59742742-59855057 GCF_009761245.1 Sapajus apella
TTGAACTCCTGACCTCAGGTGATCCACCCACCTTGGCCTCCCAAAGCACCAGAATTACAGGTGTGAGCCACCGTTCCTGGCCCCCTTGACTTCTTATACTCCTCAGTCACTGACCAGTTTATATACACCCCATTTTGCCACTCTGGGAGTTTTTAGAACCGACTTATTTTCCAGACAAAGAAAGTGGAATAATTTAGAATTTAGGGTAGAGGCCAGGCGAGGTGGCTCACGCCTGTAATCCCAGCACTTTGGGAGGCCAAGGTGGGCGGATCTCTTGAGGTCAGGAGTTCGAGACCAGCCTGGCCAACATGGTGAAACCCCATCTCTACTAAAAATACAAAAATTAGCTGGGCTTGATGGTGCATGCCTCTAGTCCCAGCTACTAGGGAGGCTGAGGCACAAGAATTGGTTGAACCCAGGAGGCAGAGGTTGCAGTGAGTCGAGATCGCACCACTGCACTCCAGCCTCGGTAACAGAGCGAGACTGTGTCTCAAAAAAGCACACAGAATGTGGGAAAAATTATTTGCTAATCATATATCTGATAAAGGACTTATATCTAGACTATATAAAGAATTCCAACAATTTAATAATAAAAAGACTATCCAATTTTTTAAAAGCAAAGGATTTGAATGACCATTTCTCCAAGGAAGATATGCAAATAGCTGATAACCACATGAAGAGATGCTCAACATTGTTACTGTAGTTATTAGGGAAATGCAAATCAAAATCTGGAATGAGATACCACTTCACATTGACTAGTCTGTTTAGAATTTAAAAAGACAGAAAATAATTGGTGTTGGTGAAGATATGGCAAAAATAGAATCCTTATACATTGTTTGTGGGATTGTAAAATGATGCAACTGTTTTGGAAATTGTTTGTCAATTTCTCAGAATGTTGAACAGAGTTACTTATGACTCAGCAATTCTACTCCTTGGCATATAGCCATGATATTGAAAACATATATGGACACACAAAAGTGTACACAAATGTTTATATCAGCATTATTCATAATAGTCCAAAAGTGGAAACAATTCAGATGTCCATCAACTGATGAAAGGATAAATAAGATGTGGTATATCCATACCATGGAATATTATTTGGCCATTAGAAGGAATAAAATACTGATAAGTGCAGCAACATGGATGAACCATTGGAACATTATGCTCAGTGAAAGAAGCCAGACTCAAAAGGCCACATTTTGTATGGATTCCATTTATATGAAGTGTCTAGGAAAGAGAAAAACCACAGAGATATAAAGTGAATTAGTGGATTCCAACGGGCTGGGGGAAGAGAGACAATGGGGAGTGACTGCAAATAAGTATGGAGTTTCTTTGGGGTTGAAAAAAAGGTTCTAAAATAAGATAGTGGTGATGTTGATTACACAATTTTTTTTTTTTTTTTTTTTTTTGAGACGGAGTTTCACTCACGTTACCCAGGCTGGAGTGCAATGGCGCGATCTCGGCTCACCGCAACCTCCGCCTCCTGGGTTCAGGCAATTCTCCTGCCTCAGCCTCCTGAGTAGCTGGGATTACAGGCACGCACCACCATGCCCAGCTAATTTTTTTGTATTTTTAGTAGAGACGGGGTTTCACCATGTTGACCAGGATGGTCTCGATCTCTTGACCTCGTGATCCACCCGCCTCGGCCTCCCAAAGTGCTGGGATTACAGGCTTGAGCCACCGCGACCGGCCCAATGATTACACAATTATATGAATGTACCAGAATCCACTGAATTGTAAAAGGGTGAATTTTATGCTATCTGAAATATATCACCTGGGTGAAATGGCTCATGCCTGTAATCCCAGCATGTTGGGAAGCTGAGGCAGGTGGATCACCTGAGATCAGGAGCTCAAGACCAGCTTGACCACCATGGTGAAACCCTGTCTCTACTAAAAATATACAAACTTAACCAGGTGTGGTGGCAAGCACCTGTAATCCCAGCTACTAGTGAGGCTGAAGCAGGAGAATCTCTTGAATCTGGGAGGTAGAGGTTGCAGTGAACCGAGATACACCACTGCACTCTAGCCTGGGCAACAGAGCGAGACTCCCTCTCAAAAAGAAAAAAAAAAAATCTCAGGGCCAGGTGCAGAGACTCACACCTGTAATCCCAGCACTTTGGGAGGCCAAGGCAGGTGAATCACCTAAGGTCAGGAGCTTCAGACCAGCCTGACCAATATGGTGAAACCCTGTCTGTCTCTAAAAAAATAATAAGAAGAAGAAAAAAAAAGAAAAAAAATCTCAATAAAACTATTACATTAAAAAACAAAAACTCGGTGCTTTTTTTTTTTTTTTTTTAGACAGTCTTGCTTTGTCACCCAGGCTGGAGTGCAAAGGCACTCTAGGCTCACGGTAACCTCTATCTACCAGGTTCAAGTGATTCTCATGCCTCAGCCTGCCAAGAAGCTGGGATTGCAGGCGTATACCACTACATCTGGTTAATTTTTATATTTTTAGTAGAGATGGGGTTTCACCATGTTGGCCAGGCTGGTCTCAAACTGCTGGCCTCAAGGGGTTCACCCTCCTCAGCCTCCCAAAATGCTGGGATTACAAGCATGAGCAACTGTGTCTGACCTCAACTCAGTGCTTTTTAAATTTACCAGTTGAGTTCAGAGTAAAGTGAATTCTTAGACACAGAAATATTGTTTTTAAGCGGGAAATTCCTCTATCTAGACTCTCCATTAATTAATTCATCTCTTTAATGTCTTGTCAAGTTTTTTTTTTATTGAAATACCATATCTTTCTTCCCAGGGCACCGCTGTACAGATTTAAGTAAAAATTTGTGGAAGCTTTTGAATTTTAAACAGACAAAAACAGAGCTTCTTTGATTATAAATGATGTAGGGGGGCCGGGCGCCGTGGCTCAAGCCTGTAATCCCAGCACTTTGGGAGGCCGAGGCGGGTGGATCACGAGGTCAAGAGATCGAGACCATCCTGGTCAACATGGTGAAACCCCGTCTCTACTAAAAATACGAAAAATCAGCTGGGCCTGGTGGCGCGTGCCTGTAATCCCAGCTACTCAGGAGGCTGAGGCAGGAGAATTGCCTGAACCCAGGAGGCGGAGGTTGCGGTGAGCCGAGATCGCGCCATTGCACTCCAGCCTGGGTAACATGAGTGAAACTCCGTCTCAAAAAAATAAATAAATAAAAATAAATAAATAAATAAATAAATAAATAAATGATGTAGGGGACCTAGCATGTTCATTATATATTTTTATTTAATTTTTAATTTTTCCGAGACAGAGTTTCCTTTGGTGCCCAGGCTGAAGTGCAGTGGCATGATCTCAACTCACTGCAACCTCCACCTCCCAGGTTCAAGCGATTCTTGTGCCTCAGCCTCCTGAACAGCTGGGACTACAGGCTTGTGCAACCATACCTGGCTAATTTTTGTATTTTTATTTTTATTTTTATTTATTTATTTTTTTTGAGACGGAGTTTTGCTCTTGTTACCCAGGCTGGAGTGCAATGGCGCGATCTCGGCTCACCGCAACCTCCATCTCCTGGGTTCAGGCAATTCTCCTGCCTCAGCCTCCTGAGTAGCTGGGATTACAGGCACGCGCCACCATGCCCAGCTAATGTTTTGTATTTTTAGTAGAGACGGGGTTTCACCATGTTAACCAGGATGGTCTCGATCTCTTGATCTCGTGATCCACCCGCCTCGGCCTCCCACAGTGCTGGGATTACAGGCGTGAGCCACCGCGCCCGGCCTCTGGATCTCTTAATCTTGTGATCCACCTGCCTTGGCCTCCCAAAGTTCTGGGATTACAGGCAGTAGTCACTGCACCTGACCAATACCTGAACTTCTTAGGCTGTTGTCTCTCCTTCCTGAAAATGCATGATGTGTTTTCCTTTCCTCAACCCCTTACTTTCTCGGGGTTTTTGTTTGTTTTTAGGAACAACTGGGTCTTGCTATGTTGCCCAGTCTGGTCTCAAACTCCCGCGCCCAAGCCATCCTCCCTTCTCAGTCTCCCAAAATTCTAGGATTCCAGGTGTCAACCCTTTTCTGGGATGTCTAGTCCACTCACTTTTACCCAGGACAAACATACTCCCTCAGGAACTCACCTCCATCCAGTTTTCCTGCTCAAGGCTGCCAGCTGTTTCAGACATTACTGGAAAATTGTGCAATTCTAAGCAAAGAGGCTGGAGGCCGGGATTCTTTGCCAATATTAGAGTCTGGGGTTCCCAGAGGGCTGGGGGCTCTGTCTCAGAGAAGATGGTTGTCATTGTCGCAGCAACTATTGCTCTATGACAGCAGTTTTAGAACGTGGTGAGAGAACCCCTGAGGTCTCTGAGATCGTCCCTTTTCCAATCACTTATCTGTGCGAGGCCAGATTTCAACCAAAGCGTTTCAACCAAAATACATCTCAACAGATTGAATGCAGATGTAGATATGAGAATCCAGCTCTCTTCTATCCAGAGATTTACAAAAAATTAAAATTTTTGTTTTATTTTTATGCAATAAATATTGATACAACCCATGTAAAGAAAATGCCTTGGAGTCCTCAACAATTTCTAAAAGTTGTAAGGGGGTTCTGAGATGGGAAAGTTTGCCACTCTAAGGTACTCTTGGCCCCACTTTGTTCTTCCTGCTCTTCCTGAGGGACCTCATAAGACTCATTGCTTCAACTACCACGTCCAAGCTGGTGATTGCTGTGGGCAGTAAGTACATAAGCTTCTATGTGCTATTCTGCAAGTGCCTGGGGATAAGGGAAATAAGATTGTCGCTGAGAGTTGAACTGGATAAATCCATATACAGCAAATATGACCCACCATTCACACATTCAACAAATATTTATTGGCCACCTGCTCTGGGCCATACACTCTTCTAGACACTGGGCTTACAAAACAGAAAATCTGTGAACAATCTACTGGGGTACATTGAGAGATGATAAAAGAATATAATGGAGTCTGGGTGTGGTGGCTCATGCTTGTATTCCCAGAACTTTGGGAGGCTGAGATGGGAGGATTGCTTGGGGCCAGGTGTATAACACTAGCCTGGGCAATATAGTGAGACCCTGTCTCTACAAAAAATTTAGGAAAAAAGAAAAATAATGTGACAAGGACTGTATGTATGTATGAGTTTGTGTGTATATGCCTGTATTTTATTCCTTTCTTCCATAAATTATTCCCAATAGCCATTCTGCTAGTAGCCCTCCTGGGAAGTGGTGTTTACAAATTTCATCTTGGTAAGGAGGCAGATATGATGTAAGACAAGTTTCTTCCAGCCATGGAGGTGGGGTGAGGAGGAGAGCCAGGAGAACAGACCTTAGGATTGGCAGCTCAGGGACAAGACCAGACCAGCATCCTGGCAGTACAGGTTGGCAGCCATCCAGAGGAGAAAAACAAGAAAAACATGGGCTATGAGCCATCATGAGGCCACCTGGGCACCACCCTCTAAACACCATCTTAAAAGAGGAAAAGAGAAAGGGAGAGAAACAGCGCTAATGAGTAGTTATTAGCTGGAATGAGACCTTAAATCCAAAGAATGAGATACATTTATTGGTAATTTTAAGTTCCATTTCAAATATTTTATTTTCATGTCTGAGATGTACTGTGATAAAATTTCAATCTGGCTGCATTAACATTTTACTGTTGCTGGGCTGTGGTCTGAAGCCTTGAGGCAGAGGACGCAGGCAAAAATGGCTCAATTAAACTCTTCCTTCTCATTTGATCTAAACCCCAATGTTCCTACCACCTGATGGTCACATGAGAGAAAGGAGACTGAAAAGAAGACCCCAAGAGGCAATGAAAACAGGATGCAGGTCTTTTTCTCCTGAAGGAAACAGTTCCTGTCCTCTTTGCCACTTAGGCTGCCGGGAAGGGAAAAGCAGAATTGGTCACTTATCGCTTGCAGCCTGCGTTCAAGAAAGAAGACAGGGCTAGAGAAGGAAATAACGGCTGCTTTTCTTCTGTGGGTGCCAGAAAATTCTGGCCTTCTGATGAGATAAAGACAGAAACAGAATCCCTCTCATGTGGCCCATCAGTGTCCCTGGAATGAGTCATCAGATTAGGGCTCCTTCTTGGAGTGGGAATGAAGATAAGGATCAAGGAGGAACCTGGATGAGCAAACTCACAGCATCCCTAAAAGTTAGGCCTTTTAAATAGAGAAATTGAGACTCAAGGTAGAGAATATAAAGTGACGTTATACACTAGGAGGAAAGCCAGGTTTTGAACACAGATTTGACTGGTTTCAAAGTATAGCCAGTTCTTGCTAAACCCCAAGCCCCCCACTCCTACTCCCCATCAGAACCTGTTTGTGTGTGTGTGTGTTTTTGTTTTTGAGACAGTCTTGCTCTGTCACCTAGGCTGGGATGCAGTGGTGGGATTACAACTCACTGCAGCCTCAAATTCCCAGGCTGAAGTGATCTCAGTTATGCAGTGATCTTGTTATGCAGTTAACCCTAGCCCCTTAGGTAGTTGAGACTACAGGTACATGCCACCACACCCAGGTAATTTTTGTATTTTTTGTGGAGATGGGGTTTCTCCATGTTGCCCAGACTGGTCTTGAACTCCTGAGCTCAATCCATCTGCCCACTTCCCTCCCAAAGTACTACAATTACAGGTGCAAGCCACTGCACCCAGCCCAGAACCGGTTTTATTTAGTGTAGACAATCTTTCTTACACCTTGCAGTCTTGTGTCTTTTCCTACCCTGGGATATAAGGTGAAATTCCTTGTCTAGAAGAACCATGGCTATAGCAATTATTCATCCAGCAAATATTTATTAAGCGTGAGGCCTGTGCTCAGTTCTGTGTCATGAAACCACTTCTATGATTAATTCAATTTCTTGAAATGTGATAAGCGGTTAAATGGATCCAGCCATAGGAGGAGAACTGATTGAACAGTGAGGAAGTAGAGGATGAGAGGATAAAGACCAACATTCAGAAGCCCTAAATAAAGCAGCTGAGGTTCCTCACTGAAGGTAGGACGGGAACTGCGTTGTTTGCACAAAATGAGATGGTGGCCGTGAAGCTTTTCTTGAGGGTGGGGGAAAGCGTGTGCACATGGCTCTTTCTCCCTGATTGTTTTCTGTGCTGATAGAATCTTGTTCCATGGATAGATTGTGCTTTTTTTTTTTTTATTTTTTGAAGCTGATTGGTAGTTTGTGATCTTTCCAACCTTTTCCTGAGCAATTCTAATCACCTTTCAACTGTTTTTGAGGTGCTATACAAAGTGATCTAATTGTCAGCATAGACCAATGTTTGTTATGCAGTTAACCCTAGCACAGAGTTGATGTATCCACTCTGGTTTATCCATCGCAAATTTTAAATCCCAAACCTACCACAGTTTCAAACTACTTTCCTTCAGCCTTCATCAATGTAAGTTCAGGTAAAATTAACCTAAACATAGTTTGCATGATAAATCTGTTCTCTAAAATTATGCAATGTTTTCCAAACAAAGTATCCTTAATTTTTAGATCATCTAGGAGGAAATAGAGCACAACAAAAAATCGAAGGGTCTCTGAACTTCACCGTCTAGGTGAAGCCCCAGTGACTGCATTTACTAGCTCTGTGACTTTGGCAGAATCATTGAAATTTTCTCTGCTTTTTCTTATATATAAAATGGTGATAATAACTTCTTTTCCAGAGTTGAGAGGGGAATAAATGAATCAGTATTGCTCAGCAGGAAATAAATGAAACTC
This sequence comes from Sapajus apella, assembly GCF_009761245.1. Classification (NCBI taxonomy): domain Eukaryota; kingdom Metazoa; phylum Chordata; class Mammalia; order Primates; family Cebidae; genus Sapajus; species Sapajus apella. Next base: position 59,750,379 of record NW_022436946.1, read on the forward strand.
AGTTTATTTTTTATTTATTAATTTTTTTCAGGCCAAGCATGGTGGCTTATGCCTGTAATCCCAGCACTTTGGGAGGCCAAGGTGGGTGCATCACTTGAGACCAGGAATTCAAGACCAATCTGGGCAACATAATGAGACCCTGTCTCTATTAAAATAAATTTACTAAAAAATTAAAAGAATTTTTTTCTTTTCCTTTTTCTTTCTTTCTTTCTTTTTTTTTTTTGTGGAGACAGGGTCTTGCTCTGCAGCCCAGGTTGGAGTGCAGTGGCATGAACACAGCTGACTGCAGCCTCGACCTCCCTAGCTCAAGTGATCATCTCACCTCAGCCTCTGGAATAGCTGAGACTACAGGCATGAGGTTCCGTGCCATGCCTAATGCCAGTTATTACCATCATTAGTTTTTAAGTATATCTTTCCTTTTGCTGCCTTCCATTTGAACAATTAAAGCCATTTATTTCATTTGTAAAAACCTGATAAAAGAACTAGTATTTATTGATTCTCTATTAATTATTGGTGAAAGATCAGAGTAGACAAAAAAGATTAAACAATAAAACTACCCCTTAATCCTAGGCCTAAGAAATATAACCACTTTTTTTTTCTTTGAGGCAGAGTCTCACTGTGTTGACCAGGCTGGAGTGAAATGATGTGATCTCGGCTCACTGCAACCTTCTCCCCCACTGCCTCCCCCTGGGTTCAAGCCATTCTCCTGCCTCAGTCTCCTGAGTAGCTGGAGTTACAAGCATGCAGCCACCATGCCTGGCAAATCTGTATATTTTTAGTAGAGACGGGGTTTCACCATGTTGGCCAGGCTGGTCTTGAACTCCTGATCTCAATTGATCCAAGCGCCTCCGCCTCCCAAAGTGTGTGACCCACTGTGCCCGGCCTATAACCACTTTTAAAACAACTTTCTTTTTTTTTATTTTTTAAATTTTTGATCCCATTAAAAGTGAACTTTTTTTTTTTTTTCTGAGACGGAGTTTCACTCATGTTACCCAGGCTGGAGTGCAATGGCGCAATCTCGGCTCACTGCAACCTCCGCCTCCTGGGTTCAGGCAATTCTCCTGCCTCAGCCTCCTGAGTAGCTGGGATTACAGGCATGCGCCACCACACCCAGCTAATTTTTTATATTTTCAGTAGGACGGGGTTTCACCATGTTGGCCAGGATGGTCTCCATCTCCTGACGTCATGATCCACCCGCCTCGGCCTCCCAAAGTGCTGGGATTACAGGCATGAGCCACCGCACCCAGCCATGCCTGTCAAATTTTTGAATTTTTAGTAGAGACGGGGTCTCCATGGTGGCCAGGCTGGTATCGAGCTCCTGACCTCAAGTGATCCACCTGCCTCAGCCTCCCAAGGTGCTGGGATTACAGGCGTGAGCCACCTCGCCCAGCCAGGCCAGTATACTTAACCCCACACTGTGTAACCCTGCCAGGCTGAGCTCAGAGCATTCTGCCCTGTACCCAAATCTGACTTTCTACTGCTAAAATCACCATCCTGTGAGAGGGTGGCTCTAAAAAAAAAGCAAGGCAAAGCTGTGAAAGATCTCTGAAGGAGGAAGAGAGATATTCCGAAGCTGCGGGAGGAGAGGATGTACTCCTTGTGCTCAAAAGCATGCAGACCTAAAACAATGGCTCTTAAATCTGTCTTATTGGTGGAAGCTGTCTTCGCAGTTGGAGTAGCTTACCTCCCAGGTCTGAGTGAGAGAAGGCTGTTCTTTAAAAATCAGTCACAGCTTAGCCTCTCAACTATGAGGAAGGAAAAGGGTGGTTTTGGAAAATAGGTCGACTTCAGGCTGGTGGGCCACTCCGTCTCAGAAGAAGCTGGATGGGGACGGTGGAGAAGGTCTGAGGACTGAGGAAGAAGACAGCTCTCAAGGACTTTTACAGGAAAATAGTGTTACAGTCACTGAGTGATCACCTGAAGGAACGCAGAAACAAGTATACGAGGTGTGCAGATGAATACCAGGCGGAAGGCGGACATAGCTACATTGGTGAATACGTCTTTGAAGGAAACCCTGGCTTGTTTGTGCTTTTTGTTCAGGAGGCTGAGGCAGGAGAATTACCTGAGGGCCAGAAATTCGAGGTCAGCCTGAGCAACTTGTGAAATCCTGTCTCGAGGCAGGTGGATCATGAGGTCAAGAGATCGAGACCATCCTGGCCAACGTGGTGAAACCCTGTCTCTACTAAAAATGCAAAAATTAGCCAGGTGTGGTGGTGCACACCTGCCGTCCCAGCTACTCGGGAGGCTAAGGCAGGAGAATCACTCGAACCTGGCAGGCGGAGGTTGCAGTGAGCTGAGACTGCGCCACTGCACTCCAGCCTGGCGACAGAGTGAGGCTCCATCTCCAAAAAAAAAAAAAGTGAAATGTTCAGGATCAAAAAGAAAAATGAAGTCCTGGCATGGGGGCTCATGCCTATTATCCCAGCACTTTGGGAGGCCAAGGCAGGTGAACTTGAAGTCAGGAGTTTTAAGACCAGCCTAGCCAACATGGTGAAATTCCATCTCTATTAAAAATACAAAAATTACTCATAAGTATTCACTGTTCACTGCTCAAAAACAAAAAAACACAAAAATTAGTGGGGGCATGGAGTGAAGACCTTTAATCCCAGCTACTTGGGAGGCTGAGGGATGGAAAATTTCTTGAACCTGGGAGATGGAGGGTGCAGTGAGCTGAGATTGTACCACTTCACTCCAGCCTGGGCAACAGAGCAAGACTCCGTCTCAAAAAAAAAAAAAGAAAAAAAAGGAAAAAATTAGATACTTCCTTTGTTACTTCCATTTGACACTTCTATTTGATCTTTTCATATTGAGTTTTGTCTTTTGAAAGAAAAAGTAGGCTGGACACAATGGCTCATACCTGTAATCCTAGCAGTTTGGGAGGCCAAGGCAGGATAGCTTGAGCCCAGGAGTTTGAGACCAGCCTGGGCAACATAGGGAGGCCCCTTCACTACAAAAATATTAAAAAATTATCCAGGTATGGTGGCATGTGCCTGTAGTCCCATCTACTCAAGAGGCTAAGGTGGGAGGATTGCCTTGGCTAGGAATTTGAGGCTGTACAGCCTGGGTGACAGACTGAGATCCTGCCTCAAAAAAAAAAAAAAAAGTAACAACGTTCTAGTGTGTTTATATTTTGATGAGACAAAGATAAGATCAAATATTCATAGTGCTTGTCTTATAGTTGGAGGCCTTTTTTTTTTTTTTTTTTTTTTTGTTTGAGATAGGGTCTAACTCTGTCACCCAAGCTGGAGTGCACTGATGTGATCATAGCTCACTGTGCCTCAGCTCCTGGGCTCAAGCAGTCCTCCCACTTCAGCCTCCCACGTAGCTAGGACTGCACACGAGCCAACACACCTGGCTGATTTTTTATTTTTTGCAGAGCCAGGCAACAATGTTCCTCAGGCTGGTCTCGAAGTCTTGGCCTCAAGCGATATTGCCACTTCGGCATCTATTGGTTCAACACTGTGAACTGGTCGTATCTGTGCAGTTTATAGGAAGAGCCCATTGGGTGATTGCAGTTATAATTCCCTCTGGCAGATGAGAAAAAGGCAGAGAGGTTAAACGATTTACCCAAGGCCAACAATTAGTACTAGGAGATCTGAAATCTATCAGATCCCCTTTAACCCACTGTGATCGGGCTTTCTGCCTGCTGACCACGCCACCAAAACCACTTTCTCAGTGACTTCTCCACTGCCAAATCCTATGATCAATTTTCGGTCCTGTCTTACTCCACCTGTCAGCAGCATTTGACAGAATTAATTGATCACTTCCTCTTTCTTAAAATCTTTTTTTAACTCTATTTGGTTTCCAGCACTCCACCCTGTCCTCTGTATCTCTCGAGTCTCTTTCGACTAATCCTTCCCATTATCCTGAGCATCTCAGGGTTCAGTCCTTGGATTTCTCTGTCGGTATCCATTCCTTAGGTGCTCTTGATTTAAACACCCACTCCTCTATTCCTTCTTGAATGTTTCCCATTTCAGTGGCTCAGGGCTAAACTTTAGAGTAATCCTTTAATGTTTTTCTCTCCCATTTCATACCTAAACCATCAGTAAATGATATATATATCATATATATAATCTGAAATCTTTTATATATCAATACACATATATTGATGTATAAAATCTTTTTTTTTTTTTTTCTTTTTGAGGTGGAGTTTTGCTCTTTTCGCCCAGGCTGGAGTGCAATGGCGCGATCTTGGCTCACTGCAACCTCTGCCTCCCAGGTTCAAGTGATTCTCCTGCCTCAGCCTCCCTAGCAGCTGGGATTACAGGTGCCTGCCACCATGCCCAGCTAATTTTTGTATTTGTAGTAGAGATGAAGTTTCACCACGTTGGGCAGGCTGATCTCAAACTCCTGACCTCAGGTGATCCACCTGCCTTGGCCTCCCAAAGTGCTGGGATTACAGGTGTGAGCCACTGCGCCCGGCTAAAATCTCAAATTTGACCATTTCTCCCTATCTTCATTTCTACTACCCAAGTTCAACTCCCACCTAACACTGCAGAAGCCACCTAACCGGCTTCCCTTTGCCCTGCCTTGCCCTTATACATTTAGTTCCCCACATGGCACCAAAGTGATTTTTAAAAATGAGAATTAGATCCTGTCACTGGTCTGCTCAGAAGCCTCCAATGGCTTTTTATCTTGTAGAGAAAACTCCCAAGTGCTTACCCTGGCCCCTGACCACCTCTTGATCACTCTCACTCCCTCTCTTGCCCCTACACACTAGCCTTGCTTTTCCTTGGTCTTGCCTAGCTGGCCTGGTCTAAGTGTCTCTGTTCTTGCTGGAGTCAGTCTGAAATGCACTCCCCCAGACCTCGGCAGGGCTCACTCCTACACTCAAGGATCCTGACAAAGGCTTCCTCACACATCCTCTGAAATGACACTTCCACCCCTCTCTATTCCTTTACGATGTTAGGACTTACCCTTCAAGGTAGTAATTTCCCTTTGGTCCCAGAGTGTGTCTAGACATATTGTCTGGGAACAAGGGGTTGGAATGGGGCCCCATGACTCTGACCAGTGCCCTATCCTGCTGTGGCTGAGCTGGTATCCAGGATGAAAACCAGTCATCCTCTCTATTCCCTCTCCTCTTGTCAAGCAGAGAGAAAAGTTCTCTCTTGGAGCTATGAGCTGCACTGCCTGGGGATGGGAGAGGGGTGACACAGCACTCCTTTAGCTGCCCTGGCTGATGTCTCACTGGGGCATGTGCTCTCCAAATCCACTAGTGCCCAGCCCAGCCCAGCACTAGGACTTGCAGTTCTTGTGGCCTAGACTGCCATTCAAGTTAATTTAGGACCCCAGAATACTTCAGCCTGTAGTGTGAGGCTGGCCAGACTCAAGTTCCAACCACTGGGATGGGCAGTTTGCCCCTGGCTAGGGCTGGTCTGAATGCTCCCTCTGCGGGTGAGTGTCAGCTGAGTTCAATCTGGTTTTTCTTTCTGTTGTGACAGGGCAGCACTGAGTTCAATGCAAAATCTCACAATGTTGGGCTTTCTGTCTCCCAAGCACACATTTCTCTGTGCCACGCAGCAGCTGCTGTGGGGTGTGGGAGGGGATGAAGGGTGGGTGGTGTTGGCAATTCAAGACCGTCTTTTATGCCCTCTTCAGTGCCTCTTTCAGTGATAGGAACTTAAAACCAGGTACTGTGAGTGCTCACCTGATTTTTGGTTCTTATGATGGGTCTTTTTTATGCAGATAGTTGTTAAATTTGGTGTTCCTGCGGCAGGGGATGATTGCTGGGGCCTTTTATTCTGCCATCTTGCTTCACCCCCAGTTACAGAAATGGCTTATCATTTCCTCTTGAAATGATCATCTGTTGAAAAGCTGAAATTTAAAAAAAAAAATGAATTATCGTGGTGATGATTGTGCAACTCTGTAAATATACTTAAAATGATTGAATTGTATGCTTCATATTGGTGACTTTCACAGAATGTAAAAAGCCACAAAAACTATTTAACTGAATTTATATTTATTAAATATTATAATGACATTTGAAATTGAAAGTCAAGGTCTAGCTTAAAATAGTGCTCAGTGTTGATTTTTAAAAAAATAATGAAGTAACCTACCAGAGCATAGCTCTAATAAAGGGAAAATCCACTGGAAAAGAACTAGGTCACTCATTATGTGTTTCCAGTACTTGTTAATACAAACAGAAGTGAAATGGCACCATTGCCCCGGATTACTGGAGTTTGCATAAGGCTCCAGGAAATTCCTTACTTGCAACACTCTTTGGCCAGCACTATATCTGCCCTTGTCCTTTCTGATAAGGCCCAGCCCATGTTGTGTATGTACTTGTCCTTCATCTTTCTTTGCTTGTCAGTTGGCTGGATATGCTTTACTGCTTGGAGTGTAACCATTTTTAGTCTTGACGTAGGAAGACAGCTAGAAGATAGTAGTAAATTTTGCTGACAGGAAAAAGACGAAGTGGGAACTCGCATGCACGTAAATCATCCTGTTAGTTAGTCATCGTTCTCACCAATAACACCACGGATCTGGAGTGTGACTTGAACAGAGCAGCAATGTGAATGCTCAGCTGGCTTGGTCTCTATGGACTTTGGAAAGAAAGCCCTTAGGTGGGACTGGAGTGTTCCAAGGTGGGGCGGGCTGAGTCATGTCTTCGCAGCTGCTCTTTTGTAATTAATTACTTCTGACAGTCAGTGAGCAGTCACTGAATCTTCCAGGCTTGTGCCTATGCTGCTAGACTTTTTATGTTTATTGCCAAACCGAAATGCTTAAAACACCCAGCAGTGGTTAGGCACGCTGCAAGTCTCCAGTCGTAAGGCCTCCATTCTGAGATGACGAACATCACATGCCAGACCTGTCGCTCTGCTTCTCCTCCCAGGATGCCCCAAGCTCCCAGCTGTACTCCCAGCCCATCCAGGTTGGACAGTGGGCACCTCCCTGTCTCCTGCTGAAGGAGACACTACACCTTCCTGAAGCACCAGATCTGAGACAGTCTCTCCTGGCTTCATGCACTGGCTCTGCCACTTAGCAACTGTGTGACTTATGGGTGGTGGGTTGGCAGTAGATGGTCAACACAAATGAATATCTTTCCTGGCTGTTCTAGAGTGGACTTTCCTCTGATTGGAATTGACTTCATAATTTAGCACTTAAACTCTCTTGCATCTTTGCCCACTATTTCATGTGGTGTTCATTTTGTTTCCTTAGCCTAAAACCTTCCTGGGAAGACAGAAAAGTCTTTATTTTCTTTTGGGGTCCTCTTAGAATGTCTTCTCTATTCACAGAGCAAGCTTGTACAGGCTTTGAATATTTCACAGTTGGTGGGTAGTTTAGTTCGTTGACACCACTGTTTTCAGTTCCATTAGGATGGGGCAATAGGATCAGATCAGGTGTTGAGGGTGTCGGGGCATTGGGACTGTGTTGTTGGACATGAAGGACCATGGCTGACTGCTATGTGGGGGTTGTCTCATTCTGTCAGTAGAGTTCAGTTTTTCAGAAAGTGGAAAGCCCTCGTTTACATCATCAGTCAAAACAGAGGGCTTCTCTTACAGCCTAATTCATGAAATGTTTATTTCTCTACTTCTTTATGGATACCCAGCTGCCCTTGCCAGAAACTTGAGTCATTTTCAACGCTTCCCTCTTTACTTCCTTCAATGCCCAAAGCTGAGCGTGTCAGCAAAACCTAGCAGACTCAGCCTCTCTGTGTCTCTGCATTCTGGCCCTCCTCTCTATGTCCTCTCCGAGGCTTTAGTTCCGGCTTCCATCGTGTCTTATCAGCATCTCTATAATAACCTCAGAGCAGGTCTCCCTGTCATTCAATTTACCTCTCTGTCATTTACCTCCAAAATACTGCCATCATTATCTTAAACAACAGTCTGATCGTGCCACTCACCTTTCTATTATATACATATACTTTTTTCTATTATGTACATGAATATATATGTATGAATATATATATGCTTTTTGAGATGGAGTTTTTTCTGTTGCCCACGCTGGAATGTAGTGGTGCATTCTGGTCTCACTGCAAACTCTACCTCCTGGGTTCAAGCCATTCAAGTACTGGGATTACAAATGTGAGCCACCACACCCGGACAGATTGGCATGTTGACAAAAAAAAAAAAAAAAATTCTGACTATAATATGGGGAATAAATTGAAAAGAGAAAATTAAATTCTAGGATCTTTTAATTACATTTGTAGCAGCTCTGCTTTTTTGGTACAGGCCTATACTTGACATATAGCTGATTCTCACTTTGTATAATTTCACCTTAATTTGCTGTGCCAAAGCGGGTAACATTGTTTTACAGGTTTTGGAAAGAAAAAAGCAAAATAGCATAATCAATTGTGAAATTATTTAACGTTATTAGGGCATGGAGTATTTATTTGTCTGATGCTAAAAAGTACAGTTCCTGCTTTAGAAAGTCCCCTGCTTTCCTGTGCTGGAAATTCCCATGTGTAGACAGTTCAGGGAGCCAATTCCAATTCTCTCCTCATAGACTTCCTCCTCTTGGTTTCAGATCCACTTCTATAAAAGTTTAAGATTTGCTATTTATATGGGAATTTACTGTATGAAAAAAAGTATTTCAAAACAGTAGAGAAAATATGAAGTATTCATTAAATAGCATCAAGATAATTGCCTAGTCATTTGGAAAATAAAACTAAATTCCTATCTCACGCTAAAATCCTATGTTTGTGATCTTGGAATTAGAGAAAGCCTTAAATAAATCAAAAAAAGGAAAAACCATAAAGTAATGAGCGGGTGGGAAATATATGTAGGTACATGTGGATATAGATATTTAAATAGATATTTATCACATAAAACACGTATACAGACTAGTAAAGATAAAAAAAAAAAGGCAAACACTACACAGAAAAAAAGGGACAAACTATGAAAATGTAATTCAATAAATAGATGTTCATGTTGGGTGTAGTGGCTCATGCCTGTAATCCCAGCACTTTGGAAGACTGAGGTGGGCAGATCACCTGTGGTCAGGAGTTTGAGACCAGCCTGGCCAACCTGGTGAAACCCTGTCTCTACTAAAAAAACAAATTAGAGCCGGGCGCGGTGGCTCAAGCCTGTAATCCCAGCACTTTGGGAGGCCGAGGCGGGTGGATCACAAGGTCAAGAGATCGAGACCATCCTGGTCAACATGGTGAAACCCCGTCTCTACTAAAAATACAAAAAATTAGCTGGGCATGGTGGTGCATGCCTGTAATCCCAGCTACTCAGGAGGCTGAGGCAGGAGAATTGCCTGAACCCAGGAGGCGGAGGTTGCGGTGAGCCGAGATCGTGCCATTGCACTCCAGCCTGGGTAACATGAGTGAAACTCCATCTCAAAAAAAAAAAAAAAAAAAAAAATTAGCTGGGCATGGTGGTGGGTGCCTGTAATCCCAGCTACTTGGGAGGCTGAGGCAGGAGAATTGCTTGAACCTAGGAGGTGGAGGTTGCAGTGAGCTGAGATTGTGCCACTGAACTCTAGCCTCAGCAACAAGAGTGAAACTTTGTCTTAAAAAAAAAGAATAAGACATATCTATATGGACTGGCATGGAAAGCTCTCAAGTGTGAAAAAAGCAAGATATGGATTTAAAAACAGTATGATAAAATAAAAATGAAAAATAAAATCCATACATAAAAACAAAAAATATATATTCCTATAAGGAAATAGCCTGGAAGAATGAAGAGCTGTTCATTTTGGGGGGAGGGTAAAGGATTAGACTTGCTTATCAAAGGAGAATTTAACTTTATCTGTAACATGTTATGTTTTAAAATAATGAGAATGAATTATTTCTGTGTAATCAAACTTTTTTTTTTTTTGAGACAGAGTCTGACTGTGTCACCCAGACTGGAGTAAGGCGGCACCATCTTGGCTCACTGCAGCCTCTGCCTTCTGGGTTCAAGCAATTCTCCAGGCTCAGCCTCCCTAGTAACTGGGATTATAGGTAGGCGTCACCGCACCCAGCTAATTTTTTTTTTGTATTTTTGTTTTGTTTTGTTTTGTTTTAGTAGAGAGGGAGTTTCACCATGTTGCCCAGGCTGGTCTCGAACTCCTGACCTCGGGCAATCCACCCACCTTGCCCTCCCAAAGTTCTGGGACTACAGGCATGAGCCACGATGCTTGTCCCAAGCTTTTAAAAATTGTATTCTTTAAATGCCATGTAAAAGCAAAGCATAAACACAATTTTTGTTAGGCATAAACAAAACATCTTTTTATTAAACAGCTTTGTTGAGATATAATTCACATACTACATATTCATTTAAACTGTGCAACTCAGATGTTTTTAGTATATTCACTAAGGTGTGCAGCCATCACCACAATCTAATTTTAGAACATTTTCATCACTCCCAAAAGAAACAGTTACTCCTCATTCATTACTCCCACCCCTCAGACAATGACGAAACTCTGGAAATTTCCTGGAAATTTCATATAAGTAGAATCATACAGTATGCAGGGTTTTAAAAGTTTGTCTGTTTTAAAGATGCAAGTTCTTCTATGTTGCCCAGGCTGGACTCAAACTCCTGGACTCAAGGTATCTTTCTGCCTTGGCTTTCCTAGTTTCAGGGATTACAGGTACATAACCACTGCACACCTGTAATCCCTGCATCTTGGAAGGGATTACACACCCACCTAATAGGTGTTTTTTTGTAGCTAGTTTTGTTCACTTAGCATAATGTTTTCAAGGTTCAACTACGTTGTTGCCTATATTAGCACTTTATTCTTTTTTATATAACATTCCTCTGTATGGATGTATGAATGCCGCTGGATGGCTATACATTATATTATATGGATATAACATTCCGTTGTAGGAGTTTACCACATTTTATTTGTTCATTTATCAATTAATGAGCATTTGGGATATTTCCATTTTTGGTTATTATGAATAATGCTGCTGTGAGCATTTGTGTACAAGATTTTGTGTGGATGCATGTTCTTGTTTCTTCTGAGCATACTTAGGAGTGAAATTGCTTGGTCATGTTCGTGAGGAACTACCAAACTGTTTTTGCAAGTGACTGAACCATTTCATATTCCTACCGCATGCTTTGTCTCTTGAAAATTTTACTATGGGTTAATGAATGAGAGGCAATCACTGTTTCATTTAAACTACGTCAAAAAGTAGTTTAACCCATAATCATAATATACTTTTAGTATATTTAAAATACACTAAAAGTAGTATGTGCATATATATATTGTTTATATATAATATAAAATTGATAATAAAAAGCAAAACCCCAGGTGAATACCATGTTGGAAATCCCCACGGGCTGGGAAGGGGAGGGGTGGGTAAGAGCAAGGCACTGGGTGGAGCAATCTGAAAAGGTGAGCAGGATGACTCAAGCCGATAATGCAAGCCTCTACATCTGGAGGATGAAGGAGACAATTTGGAGCCAGGAACCCTGTTTTTCTGCTTTCTTTGGCATTCTCCAAGGTATTGAAATAGGAGGACCTAATCCATAAGAGAGATGATTAGAAATAGGGTCAGTTTCAGGGGAAGAGGTCTGCTGAGAGAACCCAGTGCAAGGGTTGGTGGAGCCGGTTTTGACAGCCTGTCCACCAGAATTCAAAGTTAGGCTCTAGTCCTTGCATTGGAGGCCTGCAGAACACCTGGCATGAGGGATGTGCCCTTCTGGTGAATCAGGCACGATGGGAGCTAGGTGGCTTACACACACAAGGCATGCCAGGACTAGGGACCATTTCCAAACTGCCCAGTGGGAAGGGTCATTTTAATAGAGCAGGACACAGGTTTTCTGTTTCTAGATCTGGACAGCCAAGCAATTTCACAATCAACCCATCAGGGGCAGGAAGGCTGGAGCAGGCCACAGCCCATAGTACATGATCACAGCAGTGACAAGTTTTAAAGAACTTTCTTACCCTCTAGCTCCTTTTTTTTTTTTAATTTTTTTTTTTTTTTAATGCGGGGTTTCACCATGTTGGTCAGGCTGGTCTTGAACTCCCGACCTCAGGTGATCTGCCCACCTTGGCCTCCAAAGTGCTTGGATTACAGGCGTAAGCCACCACGCCCCGCCTCCCTCTAGCTCCTTTATTCATAACCTGGTGGGCTGGCTTGCCCAATAATTATTATCCCAAGCTATCTTAAAACTAAAGTCTAAATTGCCATTTATAACTTGGTATAGACTTTCACAACTCTTTCCTAAATAATTAAGATATAATTAGCTGGGTTTGGTGGCTCATGCCTGTAATCCCAGCACTTTGCGAGGCCGAGGTGGGTGGATTACCTGAGGTCAGGAGTTCAAGACCAGCCCAGCCAACATGGCAAAACCCTGTCTCTACTAAAAATTACAGAAATTAGCTGGGTGTGGTGGTGGGAATCTGTAATCCTGGCTACTCCGGAGGCTGAGGCAGGAGGATCACTTGAACCAGGAGGCAGAGGTTGCAGTGAGCTGAGATGGTGCCACCACTGCACTCCAGCCTGGGCAACAGAGTGAGACTTCATCTCAAGTGAAAGAAAAGAAAAAAGAGAGAGAGAGAGAGAGATGGAAGGAGACAAATTCCTGGAGATGTAATTTGAAGACTGAATACAGCGATACCTGAAGTGAACCAACTGGGCCCTGGACTTCCCAGAAACATAAGTGTATAAATTCTCTTTCTCTTATTTTTGTTTATCTTTTTTTGGTTTGTTTATATTTTTGCTTGAGTCAGTTTGCATTGGGATTCTACGACTTGCCTCTGGAAGTCTCCTAAAGAATGCAGTGGCACCACATGGTCTGGCCCCTTCCTTTCTGTAGCCACTGTTCCCTTGATCTCTGTGCTCCAACAAACTTGGCTTTCTTTCAGTCGCTTAGAAACACACAGGGCTCCTCTGCCATAACTGCTTTGCATATACTACTGCCCTGCCTGGAACATTCTTCCTCCCTCTTTGCCCAGTTAACTCTTACTTGTCTTCCAGATTGCTGCCTAAGGTCACTCTAATAGCTTGTTACAAGGTGGCCCCTGATGAATTCCATCTTTCAGAGTTAATGCCCTGGTGTGACAGTCCCCTCTTCTGGACTCTGGGTTGGTCCTCGACAGCTTTAACCAGAGGAATTCAGCAGATATAATGCTGTGTCAGTTCCAAGCCTAAGCCTAAACTGGCAGCTTCTGTTTTTGTGCTCTTGGAAGGCTTGAGCCAACATATCAAAGTTCTGCTTATCCTGCTGTAGAGACCAAATGGAAAGATTACATGAGAGAATCCCAGCTGTGGCCTAGCCTAAGTGCCAGCTGGATGCAGCCTCGAGTGACCACTGACAAGACCAGAGAAACTGACCATCTGAGCCCAGCCCGAATTATAAAATTGTAGGCAAATAAAGTGGTTCTTCTCTATATCTCTTCTATCTTCTTTAAGGTTGTTATTTTGAGCTATTATGTTTTAGGATAGTTTGTTGTGCAGTATTAGATAAGGGAAAGAGTCACTTCAAGATAACTCCTCTGGCTGGGCCCAGTGGCTCATACCTGTAATCCCAGCACTTTGGGAGGTCAAGGCAGGAGGATCTCTTGAGTCCAGGAGTTCAAGACCAGCCTGGGCAACATGGCAAGACCCTGTCTCTACAAAACATACAAAACTAGTCAGGCATGGTGGCATACACTGGCAATCCCAGCTACTCGGGAGGCTGAGGTGGGAGGATCGAGTAAACCCTGGAGTTGGAGGCTGCAGTGAACTGAAATCCAGCCTGAGTGGATTTCACTGCAGCCTGGGTGTCAGAGCCAGACCCTGTCTGGGGGAAAAAAAAAAAAATGTCTACCAGTGGGATAGACCAAGTAAATCCCACTGGTAGAAGCCAATCCCACTGGTAGACATTATCACAGGAAAAAAGACATGATCACAGTACTATGCACATTTCCTTCAGAACACTTATTATGGTTAGTAGTTATTATATAGTTATTATATATTTAACTCAGGAATGACTTTTCAGGGTCCCTTTTCTGTGATAAAAATAATTTCAGGAGTATTTACCCAACCTAAAGACATTAGTCTTTACTGTGGCTGAAAAGTTAGGTCTGTCTGCCTAAGGATCCAGCTCTCTGCTTTCACTCTTGCTGAATCTATAAATGCAGGTTCAGTGGAAATTGCAGCACAAAAGTTTAGCACAGAAAAGGTCCCAGAGGGCTCCCTTCCCCCTCCCAATTTGTGATTCTACTTTTAAGCATCTAGGCACCATTAACAGGAAAACTAGATTTTAAAAGATTCATGGTGCATGGTTTACAGTATTCAGATTTACACAGCAGGTTCTTTCAAATTACACTTAGGGGAATAAATCAGTGACTAACTTTGGCAATTTCACAAAGTACAGAGCCTTCCAATTCTAAAGGTTTTTGCTGGCGAGTCATTAAGTTAAAAAAAGAGATCTATATTGGTGATAAATCTTTGAAGTACTCTATGTTCTGCTAAAATTGATTGTTTCTAGGTGGCTACTTCAACTAACATTATGAAAAGAATAGATTTCTGTTGTAATATAAAATGATACTTTCTGAGAAATTGCTTTTTTAAAAAAATGTTGACACAGATTTATTACGGAGGGTACTTCCAGAGGACCAGAACTTTTAATAAATTTATTCTGTGGTTATTTTCATTGTTTAACATTATTGATCATACACATTTGCCAGATTAGAAATTTGTGGTTGCTGTACTTGCGGGGAGTTGACATGGTAGAGACCTACACATTCTGCAGCTTAGAGTTACTCTACTGTCCACAGCTGCCACCATGATAAGTGAAGATAAAGGAGGATTCCTAAACCCCATCCTCTCCCTCAGGCTCTCTTCTCCCACCCTCCACACCCTCCATCACAAACACCTGTATAAACTTTCTCTTCAATAGTCACCTCTCGGCCAGGTGTGGTGGCTCACGCCTGTAATCATAGCACTTTGGGAGGCCGAGGTGGGTGGATCACCTGAGGCCAGGAGTTCAAAACCAGCCTAGTCATCATGGTGAAACCCCATCTTAAAAAAAAAAAAAAAAAAAAAAAAAAAGGTCAGCTTTTCAGCATATGCTGCTTTAGTTCAGGCTCTTGCCAATTTGAACTTCAGACTTTTGCTGTGTCCTCATGGGTGGTATTCTTGCCTTTAATCTTGGCCTCACTCTGTCTGCTTCCAAATCCAGCTTCTACCACACGACTGCAGTGATTGGCTGCTTCCTTTCTTAAAACGTTTTAATGATACATCTTTTCTCCAAGAGAGGTCTTAACTTATGGTCAAGAGATGTTTAGTAAACATAGAGACAAAGGAAGTCTCTAAAGTGGTGTAGATGAATTACATGAATATATCTATTTCTCAGGAGAGGGTCTGTACCTTTCATTATACTCTTAAAAAGGTCTGTGTCTCAAAAAGAGGAAGACACAGGCCTATAGGAGAAAAAACCAGTTCCTTGGCTTGTAACATGATTATCAAAAGGGTAGGGGGTGAAAAGTTGCCGCAAACACCACAGGCAAAAGGTACCAGTTTGTTCACTCTGCAGAACAAAACACAGGACTTGGCAGCATTCAGAACAGCCTCTCCTAACTGCTCTGAGAAGTGCATAGCTGTCCATCTCCATGACAGCCTGCTGGTGCAAACTACGAATCAGTTTTCTCAGGGGAAGAGATATTTACCTTCATGCCTCTTTCCAGCTTGGTATTGGAGACAGTGTGAATCAGTCCAAGCACATTTCTAAGTGACTGCAGTGGACTGAGGCAGAATCCGAAAATAGTTTCAGGTGACCTCTGAATCTGACTTTCCCACACAGGGTAGGCTTCAAGCTTATTTGAATCTCCATCTCTCACACAATGTCTTCATGACCTAGCTACTGCCTAGCTTTCCAGCACAATCCTGGCTGTGTGTCCCATGCTTCAGACATACAAAATATTCAAAACTCCCTGAGCCAGACATGCACTTTCATGACTCTTTGCCTTTGATATAACAATAACATAAATGATAATCATAATTTAAAATTCCAACAAAATCTCTGTGAAGTAGGTAATATCCCCAGTTTGCAAATGAGAAAACCAAGGATAATGGCAGTTAATGTGCCCAGACCTAACAAAAGAAGTAAATGTGACCTAGAATTACCTCTTTCTTTCTCCTCTGGCGAATGATACTTGTTACGGCCTTAACTCACATCGCTTGCTCATAAGGTCCATTCCAACTTCTCTAGATAGAGTTAGGTGTACATTCCTTGGCTTCCAAAACATCTGCAAATGATTTTTTATTATAGTAGTAAAATATATTGATTTCAGAAAATTGGGAGACTCAGAAAAACAGTTCTCAGGAGAATATCTATCCAAATGCAACTATTGTTAGTATGTTTGTAACTATTCTCAGACTTTTTAATATTGCTATTGCCATTATGTGTATATTATCTTGTATTCTATTTTTTAGGGACCAGTAGTATAGGCATAAACATTCCCCCATCTTATTACACAGTTTTACAATACCTTTATTTGATCTGTGGGGATAGTTTTGGGTGCAGTAACAACTGTTAATTCACATTGTCTTAAACAATAAGGAATGTATGGTAATCGCTGCTGCAAAAAATCTCAGAAGTAGGTCAGGGTCCAGGTGGAATTTGGCTATAATTTGGGTTCTAGCCCATTTTACTGTGGCTGTCTCACATCTCTCTCCCATTTTCCACCATCTGTCATTGTCCTCAGCGATCCCTCAGATCATAAGCTGGGACAGCCTGCTTCCTTGTTTATGTTCTGCACAAGACGGGGAGAATGCCTCCCTAATGATGAAATAAAGTTTCATTTTAAGTCTGTTTGGGTCATTTTTAGGTCATGTGACCTTTGGTTTGTGTGGAATCAGCTTTCGGAATTGAGAATGAAGTCAGCCTCTCTTGAGTCACCCGATTGCATGGATGAGGCATGCAAACTGGGATTCTGTAAGGATGGAACATGGTGGGATTGACTACTACAATTTTATTTTTACATTTATTGATTTTAGCAGGGGAAAAAAGCACTTCATTGCTATTTTAACTACTACATCTACAGTATCCCTTTTATACTCTATTGTGGCACTTCTGTATCATATGGTGATTTACTAGCCTGTGGGCCTCCTATACATTATGAGCTTCTTAAGGGTAGGAGAATTTTTGGCTGGGTGCAGTGGCTCACTCCTTAAATCCCATCACTTTGGGAGGCCAAAGCTGGAGGATTGCTTGAGTCCAGGTGTTCTAGACTAGCCTGGGCAACATGGCAAAACCTCATCTCTACAACGAACATAAAAATTAGCCAGGTATGGTGAAAAAAAAGTTTTTCCTATTTCTGTGAAGAATGTCATTAGTATTTCGATAGAATTGCATTGAATCTACAGATTGCCTTCAGTAGTATAGACATTTTTTTTTTTTTGAGACGGAGTTTTGCTCTTGTTACCCAGGCTGGAGTGCAATGGCGCGGTCTGAGCTCACCGCAACCTCCGCCTCCTGGGTTCAGGCAATTCTCCTGCCTCAGCCTCCTGAGTAGCTGGGATTACAGGCACGCGCCACCAGGCCCAGCTGATTTTTTGTATTTTTAGTAGAGACGGGGTTTCACCATGTTGACCAGGATGCTCTCAATCTCTTGACTTCGTGATCCACCCGCCTCGGCCTCCCAAAGTGCTGGGATTACAGGCGTGAGCCAAGTATAGACATTTTAATAGTATTGATTCTTTCAATCCATGAATGTAGAATATCTTTCCATTTTTTTTGGGTATCATCTTCAGTTTCTTTCATCAGTGTTTTATAGTTTTCATTATAGAGAGCCTTCACTTCTTTGCTTAAATTAATTCCTAGGTATTTAATTTTATTTATAGCTACTGAAATGGGATGACTTTCTTGGTTTCTTTTTCTGGGTATTCACTGTTGGTATATAGAAATGCTACTGATTTTTGTATGTTGATTCTGTATCCTGCAACTTTACTGAATTTGTTAGTTCTAACAGTTTTTTGGTGGAGTGTTTAGGTTTTTTAAAATATAAGATCACATCATCTGAAAACAACAATAATTTGGCTTCTTCCTTTCCAAATTGGATGCCCTTTATTTCTTTCTCTTGTCTGATTGCTCTAGCTAGGGCTTTTAGTACCATGTTGAGTAACAGTGGTGAAAGTGGGCAACCTTGTTATGTTACTGATCTTATAGAAAAGGCTTTCAGCTTTTCCTCAGATAGCATGATACTAGCTATGGGTCGGTCATATATGGCTTTTATTATATTGAGGCATGTTCCTTCTTTACTCAGTTTTTTGAGGGTTTTTATTGGTATTTTTTCTGATCCTCTCCTTCCTCCCATCTTCAACCCTCAAGTAGGCCCCAGTGTCTGTTGTTCCTCTCTTTGTTTTCATGTGTTTTTGATGTTTAGCTCTCACTATAAGTGAGAACATGTGATATTTTGTTTTCTGTTCTTGCATTCATTTGCTTAGGCTAATGGCCTCCAGCTCCATCCATGTTGCTGCAAAGTACATGATCTCATTCTTTTTCATAACTGCATAGTATTCCATGTTGTATATGTACCACATTTTCTTTATCCAGGCTACCATTCATGGGCATTTAGGTTGATTACATGTCTTTGTTATTGTGAACATATGTGTGTATGTGTCTTTATAGTAGAGTGATTAATATTCATATATATATATTTTTTAAGACAGGACTTCACCATATTGGTCAGGCTGGTCTCAAACTCCTAACCTCAGGTGATCCACCCACCTTAGCCTCCCAAAGTGCTGGGATTACATGCGTGAGCCACCGTGCCAGGCGAGTGATTAATATTCTTTTGGGCATATATCCAATAATGAATGAAATTGCTGGGGCAAATGATAATTCCATTTCAAGTTCTTTGAGGAATCACCACACTGCTTTCCATATGGCTGAATAAATTTATAATCCCACCAGCAGTGTTTAAGCATTCCCTTTTTTTTTTTTTTTTTTTTTTTTGAGACGGAGTTTCGCTCATTACCCAGGCTGGAGTGCAATGGCGCAATCTCGGCTCACCGCAACCTCCGCCTCCTGGGTTCAGGCAATTCTCCTGCCTCAGCCTCCTGAGTAGCTGGGACTACAGGCACGCACCACCATGCCCAGCTAATTTTTTTGTATTTTTAGTAGAGACGGGGTTTCACCATGTTGACCAGGGTGGTCTCGATCTCTTGACCTTGTGATCCACCTGCCTCGGCCTCCCAAAGTGCTGGGATTATAGGTGTGAGCCACCGCGCCCGGCCAAGCATTCCCTTTACTCTGCAACCTTGCCAGCATGTGTTATTTTTTGACTTTTTAATAATAGCCATTCTGGCTGTTGTGAGATGGTATGTCATTGTGGTTTTGATTTGCATTTCTCCAATGATTAATGATGTTGAACATTGTTTCATATGCTTGCTGGCCACATGCATAAAGAGACTAAATAGCCAAAGCAATACTAAGCAAAAAGAATAAAGCTGGAGGCATCATGTTACCTTGACTTCAAACTATATTACAAGGCTATAGTAACCAAAACAGTATGATGCTGGTAGAAAAACAGTCATACCAACCAATGGAAGAGAATAGAGAGCCCAGAAATAATGCTACACACCTACAATCATCTGATGTTCAGCAAAGCTGACAAAAACAAGCAATGGTGAAAAGACTCCCTAATCAATAAATAGTGCTAAGGTAACTGGCTAGCCATATGCAGAAGATTGAAACTGGACTCCTTCATTCCAAATACAAAAATATACAAAAATCAATTCAAAATGGATTAAAGACTTAAACGTAAAACCTAAAACTAAGGCCAGGAGCAGTGGCTCACACCTGTAATCCCAGGACTTTGGGAGGCCAAGGTGGATCGATCACTTGAGGCAAGGAGTTTGAGACCAGCCTGGTCAACGTGGTGAAACCCCATCTCTACTGAAAATAAAAAAAATTAGCCAAGCATTGTGGTATACACCTATAATCCCAGCTACTCTAGTGGCTGAGGCACAAGAATTGCTTGAACCCGGGAGGTGTAGTTTTCAGAGCCAAGACTGCACCACTGTACTATAGCCTACCTGACAGAGCAAGACTGTTGCCCAGGCCAGAATCTCAAAAACAGAAAAACAAAAACCAAACCAAAACAAAAAAAACAAAACTATAAAAATCCTGGAAGATAACCCAGGAAATACCATTCTGGACTTAAGACCTGGCAAAGATTTCATGATGAAGATACCAAAAGCAATTGCAACAAAAACAAAAATTGACAGATGGGACCTAATTAAACCTAAAGCTTCTGCACAGGAAAAGAAATTATCAACAGAGTAAACAGACAACCTATAGTGTGAGAGAAACTATTCTCAAACTGGGAATCTCACAAAGTTCTAATATCCAGAATCTGTGAGGAATTTAAATTTACAAGCAAAAAACAGCTTCATTAAAAAGTGGACAAAGGACAAAATGACACAAGCAGACCCTTTCTCTCTCTCTCTTTCTTTGTTTTGAGATGGGGGTCTCAGTCTGTCATTCAGGCTGGAGTACGGTGATGTGATGGTAGTTGATGGCAGTGTTGACCTCCTGGGCTCAGGTGATCCTCCTTCCTAAGTCTCCTGAGTAGCTGGGACCAAGGGGGCATATCACTACATGCAGCTAATTTTTATTTTATTAATTTATTTATTTAGAGACAGAGTCTTGCTTTGTCACCCAGGCTGGAGTACAGTGGCGCTATCTCAGCTCACTGCAACCTCCGCCTCCTGGGTTCAAACAATTCTATGCCTCAGCCTCCCGAGTAGCTGGGACCACAGGTGCACCCATCACACCTAGCTAATGTTTGTATTTTTAGTAGAGACGGGGTTTCATCATGTTGGCCAGGCTGGTGTCAAACTCCTGTCCTCAAGTGACCCACCCACCTTAGCCTCCCAAAGTAGGCTGGGATTACAGGTTTGAGTCACTGCACCTGGCTATCCCAGTTAATTTTTAAAAATTATTTGTAGAGATGGAGTCTTGCAATATTGCCTAGGTTGGTGTCAAACTCCTGGGCTCAAGCAATCCTTCTGCCTTGACCTCCCAACGTGCTGGGATTCTAGGCATATGCCACCGTGTACTGCTTTTCTTTTTTTCTGACACTTTTGAAAAGAAGAAATAATGGGGATTTTTCTTTCTTTTCTTTTTTTTTTTTTAGGTGGCATCTTGTTCTTGTTGCCCAGGCTGGAGTGCAATGGTACAATCTCAGCTCATTACAACCTCTGCCTCCCAGGTTCAAGCAATTCTCAAGGCGCCCGCCACGATGCTTGGCTAATTTTTGTATTTTTAGTAGAAACGGGGTTTCATCATGTTGGCCAAGCTAGTCTCGAACTCCTGACTTCCAATGATCCACCCACCTCAGCCTCCCAAAGTATGCTAGGATTACAGGCATGAGCCACTGCACCTGGCTAATAATGGGGATTCTTCAATGTTACACATGCTCCTTCTTAGAAGGGTGTGTCTTTCTTAACAATTTACAAAGGTTACAGCCTATGAATGACATCAGCTTTCTTTGAGAAGGAAAGTCCATGGTTCCCTGCCGGCTTCAGGGAATTTCAGATCCTGTGAGGTGCTTTCCTGTAGCTCCTCTGGGATAGAACCTGATCTAGTTTGGGAGGTGAGGGATTACTTCACTGAGGAAGTGATATTTCAGTTGAAACCTAAATGATAAGTATGACATATGGAAAAGAAGGGGAGGCCAAAGGAGGGCAGCATGCCAGGCAAGGAAACAGCATATATTGAAGCCTTGAGGCCTCAAACAAGCCTCAGTCTGGGGATTTCAGGGCTCCAAAAGTCTCACTTTTGGATGTACAGAGAAATGTGCAAAGAATAAAGAGGAGACGGGTGCTAGATGATGCTAGAAATGGAGGCAAGAGTGAGATCTCTATAGCTTTTTTTTTTTTTTTTTTTTTTTAAAAGACAGAGTCTTGCTCTATTCTGTGGCTGGAGTGCAGTGGTGCGATCTTGGCTCACTGCAACCTCCGCCTCCAGGGTGAAGTGATTCTCGTGCCTCAGTCTCCCGAGTAGCTGGGACTACAGGTGCCTGCCACCATACCCAGCTAATTTTTGTATTTTTAGTAGAGACAGGGTTTTGCCATGCTGGCCAGGCTGGTCTTGAATTCCTGGCCTCAAGTGATCTACCTGCTTCAGCCTCCCAAAGTGCTGGGATTACAGATGTGAGCCACCACACACGGCCTGTATAGCCTTTAGATGGTGTTATGCATTTAGAATTCAGGTCAGGTCTGGAAGTAAGGGAGTCAAGGTGCCAGTGAAATAGAGCTTTGAGGTTGTAACCAGAACAGAGTTCATGTGCATAATTTTTTTCTGCTCTTATCTCTTTATATAACTAAGATAAAATATATTAAATTGTAATATTCATGTTGTCAAAAGACAAAATTACAATGAATTTAAAGATCTTAAATGGCTTTGATTTGTGATTCTAGCTAGAATCAGGCAACACCTCATTCCATAAAATATAATGAATGTTCCAATGAGCTGAGTAGAGGAGACTGCTTTTACAGACAGAAAAGAACTGAGGAAAGCAGAAACAGACAAAATCATGTTAGTTGTTTCAAAGTTACTTTTCTTGTAAAAGTTAAAGCAGAGAGGACTTCCTCATCATGCAACTTAAAACTGGCTTGTTAGACAGGAGGGGCAGCTCACACGTGTAATCCCAGCACTTTGGGAGGCTGAGATGGATCACTTGAGTCTAGGAGCTGGCAAGCAGGCTGGGCAATATAGTAAGACCCCATGTCCAAAACAATTTAAAGAATCAGCCAGGCATGGGGGTATGCACCTATAGTTCCAGCTACTCAGCAGGCTGAAGCAGGAGGAACACTTGAACCCAGGAAGCTGAAGATTCAGTGAGCTGAGACTGTACTGCTGCACCCCAGCCTAGGTGATAAAGCAAGGCCCTGTCTCAAAACAATAATAATAACAGCAAAATCCCCCAAAACTGGCTTGTTCGGGATTTGGCTATGATTACTCTCCTTATTTCTCAGAAGGTCTGATAAACAGCTTAGTTTTGGCTTGGTAGACAGGAGAGGAGCTTCAGCATGAGTGACTCCATTTTGGTTTAGTCTTGTCAACCAAGGTGAGGTGAAAGATCAGAATGCAAAACAGTGAAGCCAGGCATTTGTTGGGGTCTTTGGAATTGCAATTTGGGAGACACAGATTCAGCTCCAAGCCAAACTGTTCTGAAGACAGGGAAGGGAGTAATGGTTTTTTAAACCAAGCTGAGAGTGATTACCCAAGTTATTTTGAAAGAATTCTCATTGGCAGAGGTGGCTGGCTTAGTATGTGTGTCCATAGTTCATTTGTTGTTGCTGTTCAGGAGTCACCGCGCTGGTGAAGTTAAGCTGTTTTCCAGGATATTTACATTTATGATTGTTGGGACAACTAAGTTCCTCTTCAAAAACTCAATTTCCTGACCAATGACTCAGTTTTCTAACCATTGCCTAAGCTGTAAACAACCCTTCCCCTCCCCTACTTCTCCAAATCGCAGGGGTGCCTAGTGTCAGTCAATTGAGATCAGCTTACATTATGCGGTCCAACTCCCCCTGATAGGGGAAGGACACAGAGACAGGAACTGCCTTAGGCTTAAAAACTCCTTCCCTCCTTTGTTGGCTGTGCTCTTGTGATTGTTACCAGTGCAAGTAGCACCCTTCTGCAGAAGTAAAGGTGCCTTGCTGAGAAATTTTCTAAGTGCAGGTTTCTTTTGGCTATGTCAAGCATGTGTTTCCAACATGATCATTACAATTTGGGCCAATTCAAAGATTCGAAGCAAGTTTCTGTCTTTTTTTTTTTACTTTTTTTGTGGTTTGGTTGCAGGTTATGCAGAAAGCCCTTCTTAAAATGGCTTCCTGACACCATTTTATAGCTCTGAACCAGAGTGATGCCATTTTGTATATCACATTTGATACTTCTGCCCTGTTGATCCAGATAGGGGGTGAGGAAGCATCACTGATCAATGACTGGTGGTTGGCCACAGAGCTATTATCTGTTTCCCTCAGAGCTGGAAACATCTGTTTCTAGAGTGTTATGTCCCATGGAAGGGGGTTGTTGAAAGTCACTGTGCATCTAAGACTTCAGAGATTGGCCAACTTTGAGTAACAATAGGAGTCGTCATAAATAAGGAGGCCTGCATTAGTCTATGGTGATTAGCTGTATATTGGGAGAGACATACATCTGATTAAATATGTCTAAATGTAGTAATATAATGATCTTATCCTGGATTGTCTGGCAGCAATGAGAAATACAGATGGTACGAGTTGTTAAAAGAAAAACTTTAGAAAAATTAAACTTAGCAGAGTTTAATTGCACAGAGAACGACTCATGAATCTGGCAGCCCTTAGAACCAGAATAGGTACAGAGTAACACTGACACTGGGGCAGCCACAGGGTCAGATAACATTTATGGACAGAAAAAGGAAAGTGACATATAGAAAACAGAAGTGAGGTACAGAAATAGCTGGATTGGTTACAGCTTGACATGTGCCTTATTTGAACACACTTTGAACAGTTAGCTGCCTGTGATTGGCTGAGACTAGACTACTTGTTACAAGAGTAGATTACAGTCTATTTACATATCCAGTTAGGTTACAGTTCACTATCTATGGAGAAACCTTTAGGTTAGACTTAAAATACATAAGGAGGCAGTTTTAGGCAAAACTTTTAACAATTTTCCTCTTTAGGCTAATTTCTTAATTTTTGAGGGATTGACAAAACCTTTAGGCATTGACAAAAACTTTAGGCTCTCACCCTTGTAAATGGACTTATTTGGGCTCAAATCTCTCTTCGAGACAGGGTCTGGCTATGTCACCCAGACAGGAGTGCAGTGGCATGATCTTGACCAATTGCAACCTCTGCCTCCCAGGTCAAGCAATCCACCCACCTCACCTTCCCCAGTACCTGGGACTATAGGTACACACCATCATGACTGGGTGATGTTTGTATATTTTGTAGAGATGGAGTTTTGCAATGTTGCCCAAGCTAGCAGGTTATTTTTTAAATAAGGGTTAGAGTAGAAGAGGCTTCTTCTTATGATAGAATCTCTTTTATTCAGACTTGTTAGGTCTTGGGTTTCCCTTACTGCAGTTTCCAGAAGAGCAGAGAGGTATTCTGCTCACAGTGCCAAAACTGTATGGGCAAAAGGGAAACTTCCCCTCTGCTCTTTGAAAGTTTGCTGAAAATCGACAGACAAAAGGCAAATTAATAGGAGAAAAGGCATACAGATTTATTGATGTGTGTGTGTGTGTGTGTGTGTGTGTGTGTGAACCAGAGTCTCATTGAAGCAGCTAAGTTGCCTGGGGTATATACCTTGGGGTTTGCTGTTGCGCACCAGGAAAATTTAGGACACACACACACACACGAGTTTATGAGCAGAGGTTTAATAGGCAGAGAGAAGAGAAAGAGAAACAGCTCTCTCAATAGAGAAAGGGGTCTCCTAGTGCAAAGGACTGGCTGGTGGTGAATGTGCCAGATTTTATAGTCCAATTTGAGGACGTGGTGTCCGATTTACACAGGACTCACAGATTGGTTCGATCAGGTATGATATTTACATAGTGGGTGGGGAAGGCTGGTTGCCTCACCCTAATCTTATTATACAAATGGTATTTCCAGTTGACCAGGCACCATCCTGTCTGTTCCTTACAGTACACATGGCTGACAAAGAGAAAGGAAGATGGAGCTGCCATCTTGAACATGTCTGGTCCCTAGTTCCTGCCAGTATTCACCTGTGCAAGCTCCCAGCCTGCTTGTCTATGTCTGCAGCTCAACTTTACAGGTTGCTCTTTAGAAAATGATTTGGGGCTGCTTTTCATTAAAAAGAAAAGCCTTACTGAAGACTCCCATACCCTTACTATCTGTCTAAGAGATTTCTTCTTAACTCCTGTATCATCATTACCCCATGCCCCAGCAGGGTAAGGAAGCTTGTATCACCTTTTTCATAGGTGAGGGAAAAGGTGGGGAATGTAGACAATTCTTTTGAGGTGCAGGAAGTGATCATTAGAGAGAATAAATGGATGAGGGAGACAAATTAACTTACAGATGATTCCCTTTCGAATTTGAATGAGCCTGAGAGGCAGGCAGGCATTATCTTGTGAAAAAGTCCTTGTAGGTGTGGTTGCATTCCTCACTCTTCTTTTCTGAAATGGATAAGAAATGCAAGGCGATTGAGTTTCTCGGTCAGATGAGGAAATTCCAGAGTCTCTCTCCCTGCTCTTGGGAGGGGAAGGAACAAAACAAAGTTAGTGAGACCTTGATTATAAGACTTCTTTCTCAGGCCTTTCCATTTTCAAAAGCACTTAGCATGCCAAAATGTCATATTTTGAGGAATCATTTTTTGCAACCCTGCATTTCCCTCTCTGAAACATCCCTAGTAGTTTTACACACCAAAAGCTGAGTTGATGGCTGTGAAGAGAAAAATTGAATGAGTAACAGAGTGGCAAAGATCCTATTAAACCAGTCTCTCATTTCTGGGAATAGGCCAGTCCAATTAAACAGGTGTGTCTCATTTTGTCAGAGTTATTTGAACCAGAGTGACTCCATCTTGAGTAGGGGCTGGGCAAAATAAGGCTGAGACTTACTGGGCGACATTCCCAGGAGGTTAGGTATTCTTAGTCACAGGATGAAATAGGAGGACTGTTTGGCAGGACTTCTTTACCACATCCTGTTTTATCAGGAGGGTCTTTATGACCTGTATCCTAACAAAACAGGATGTGGTAAAGAAGCTGGCCAAAACCCACCAAATACAAGATGGTGAGGAAGGTGATCTCTGGTCATCCTCACTGCTCTTGTTATATGCTAACTGTAATGCATTAGCATGCTAAAAGACACTCCCACCAGCACCACGACTGTTTACAAATGCCATGGCAACATCCAGGAGTTACCCTATATGTCTAAAATGGGAGGAATCCTCAGTTCTGGGAATTGCTTGCCCCATTCCCAGAAAACTCATGAATAATCAACCCCTTGTTGGGCATATAATCAATAAATAACCATAAAAATAGCCAACCAGTAGCTCTGGGGGCTGCTCTGCCTCTGGAGCAGCCCATTCTTTTTTTCTTTGCTTCTCTGATAAACTTGCTTTCACTTTCCTTTATGGACTTGTTACTGGTGGCAAATACTTATGGGTCTGTAGCAACCTCAATTCTTGCCGCCTCAAAAGCAAACTGACAGAAGAGCAGAAGATCAAACACCGCATGTTCTCACTCATAGGCGGGTGTTGAACAATGAGAACACATGGACACAGGGAGGGAAGCACTGCACGCTGGGGTCAGTTGGGGGGAAATAGGGGAGGGACGGTGAGGGGTGGAGAGCTGGGGAGAGATAGCAAGGGGAGAGATGCCAGATGTAGGTGATGGGGAGGAAGGCAGCAAATCACACTGCCACGTGTGTACCTATGCAACAATCTTGCATGTTCTTCACATGTACCCCCAAACCTAAAATGCAATAAAATAAATAAATGGGGGGAAAAAAAAAGAATTTGACTGAGGGGCACAAAGGCAGAAGGAGAGCCTGGGGCAAGTTTTAGAGCAGGAGTGAAAGTTTATTAAAAAGCTTTAGAGCCGAAGGCTGGCAGCAGTGCCTCACACCTGTAATCACAGCCATTTGGGAGGCCAAGGTGCGTCGATCACTTAAGTCAGGAGCTGAAGACCAGCCTGCCCAACATTGGTCGCAGCTGGTGCCAGGGAAAGGCTGCCTCCCAATAGACAGAAGAAACCTGAAGCCAATAGATAGAAGAAACCCCGTCTCTACGGAAAATACAAAAAGTAGCCAGGCGTGGTGTTGTGCACCTGTAGTCCCAGCTACTCAAGAGGCTGAGGCAGGAATATTGCTTGAACTTGTGAGGTGGAGGTTGCAGTTCTTTCCTTGGTGGGCTGTCCGCGTGCACAGTGGCCTGCTAGCACTTAGGAGAAGCTGCATGTGCTGTGTATGTGTACTGGAGTTGTACGCATGCTCACTTGAGGCACTCTTCCCTTAGCAGTCAAATTAGGTTATAAAACAGTTAAACGCCGCCATTTTGGCTTTTAGTGCGCATGCTTGAGCCCACTTGCTCAACTTCTGAGATCTTATTGGAGAGCTGCTGATCACCAGCTTCAGGTTTTTTATATCCGTTGGGAGACTGGCAGCAGCTTTTCTGGCATCAGCTGCAATGAATTATTATTTTACAGAGACAGTTAACAACTCCTGACCATCACCTGATGGTCGCCTGACATTCCTGGTTGGGAGGGGCCCTCTCCTGCTCTGCTCAGGTCTGACTAGCTGCCTACAGTAACAGCCTCACCCTGAATTCTTTCTTGCATGAGGTTCAGGAACCCTCTCTTGCCGCCTTAATTGGAACCCCTTTCCAGTAACAATTTTAGGAGATGGCATTGCAGACAGGCTCTCAGAAGAAAAACAAAGGATAATGCTTAGTTTGTTGAAAATGCCTGAAAACAAAATGGTTAATGTTTGGAACAGTCTACATACCAGTTTTTCTTAAGAGTCTGGAGGGCAGTCAGTTGAGGTGTCTAGATGTTAGAACTGAAGCATCTTCAGTTACAGTGAAAGTAGGCAGTGGCAACTGGGCAGATTTTTCTATTGTTTACATGTCACAAGGTTGTTTACACAAGCCTCAGGGAAAAGGTAGTTACAATTTCAGTGAATTTAAGTCAGAAAAAAGAAGGAAAAATTTGGAGATGTTAGTTTGGAGACTTGCAGCCAGGAAAGAATTCAGAATTTTGTCCAAATTGTAGACAAAGAAAAAAAAAACAATGGTAGGGCTAGAATCCGTTTTTTGTTTTTTTTTTTTTGAGACAGGGCTCCGCTCTATTGCCAAGGCTGCTGGAGTGCAGTGGCATAGTTGTGGCTCACAGCAGCCTCCACCTCCTGGGGTTCAGGTGATCCTCCCACCTCAGTCTGTCAAGTAGCTGGGAATGCAGATGCATGCTACCACACCTGGTTAATTAAAAAAAGAAAATTGTTTTTGTAGAGATAGGGTTTTGCTATGTTGCCCAGGCTGATCTTGAACTCTTGGGTTTAATTGATCCACCTGCCTCAGCCTCCCAAAGTGCTGGAATTACAGGCGTGAACCACTGTGCCCAGCCTAGGGCTAGAATCTAATAGCTGGTGTACTATAATTTTCTTCTGAAACATAACTTTTTTTCTGTCCAATCTTTCTTTTTACCAAAGATAAATTACAGTAAGAACAATTTACTTGCAAAACAAGTTTTACTCCTATTATATTTGGCCTGATTATTTGCACAAAATGCAGTAAGAATAGTGATTGGCTATCTAGGCTCTTTTTTTTTTTTTGAGATGGAGTCTTTCTCTGTCACCAGGCTGGAATGCAGTGGTGCCATCTTGGCTCACTGCAACCTCCACCTCCCAGGTTCAAGCAATTCTCATGCCTCAGCCTCTTGAGTAGCTGGGATTACAGGCACCCATCCCTGCATCCAGCTAATTTTTGTTTTTAGTAGAGTTGGAGTTTCACCATCTTAGCCAGTATGGTCTCGATCTCTTGACCTCAGGTGATCCACCTGCCTCAGCCTCCCAAAATGCTGGGATTACAGGTGTGAGCCACCGCACCTGCACATGTAGGCTCTTAAAGTTGGCTTTTGTTGATGAAAAGAGTTAAACTCTGTAAAATATTTGAAGAGATTTATTCTGAGCCACATATGAGTGACTATGGCTCATGACATAGCCCCAGGAGATCCTGAAAGCATGTGTCTAAGGTAGTTGGGTTACAGCTTGGTTTTATACATTTTAGGGAGACATAAAACACCAATCAATACATCTAAGATGTACATTGGTTTGGTCCAGAAATATGGGACAACTCAAAGTGGGGACTTCCAGGTCATAAGGGGATTCAAAAAGAGTTTATCTAAAAACCTAAAATCAATAGAAGGGAGTATCTGAGTTAAGATAAGGGGTTGTGGAGACAAACGTTAATAGATTGCAAAGGTTTCTTATTAGACATAAAAAGATGCCAGACTCTTCAGTGAGTTCTCTCCTGGATCAGGAAGAAGACATGGAAAGGGACAGGGATTCTCTACAGAATGTAGATTTTCCCCACAAGAAAGCTTTGCAGGACCATTTCAAAATATGTCAAAGAAATAGGCTGGGTGTGGTGGCTCACCCCTGTAATTCAAGCACTTTGAAGGCCAAGGCAGGCAGATCACCTAAGGTCAGGAGTTCAAGATCAGCCTGAGCAACATGGTGAAACCCTGTCTTTAAAAAAAAAAAAAAAGGCCGGGCGCGGTGGCTCACGCCTGTAATCCCAGCACTTTGGGAGGCCGAGGCAGGTGGATCATGAGGTCAAGAGATCGAGACCATCCTGGTCAACATGGTGAAACCCCATCTCTACTAAAAATACAAAAAATTAGCTGGGCATGGTGGTGCGTGCCTGTAATCCCAGCTACTCAGGAGGCTGAGGCAGGAGAATTGCCTGAACCCAGGAGGCAGAGGTTGCGGTGAGCCGAGATCGTGCCATTGCACTCCAGCCTGGGTAACATGAGTGAAACTCCGTCTCAAAAAAAAAATAAATAAATAAATAAATAAATAAAGTGGAAAAAAAAAATAAAAATAATAAAAAAAAAGATAATAAATAAATAAATAAATAAGAAATATATTTTAGGGTAAAATACTTCAATTTCCTTCAGGGCCTACCATCTCATGTTGGTATCTTATTGTAATAAAGAGTCTGTTTTGGCCAGGTGCAGTGGCTCACGCCTGTAATCCCAGCACTTTGGGAGGCCAAGGCAGGCAGATCACCTGAGGTTAGAAGTTTGAGACCAGTCTGGCCAACATGGTAAAACTCTGGCTCTGCTAAAAACAAAAACAAAAAAACAAAACAAAAATTAGCCAGGCATGGTGACGCACACCTGTAGTCCCAGTGAGATCCTGTCTTTAACAAAAATAAAAAAAATTAGCTGGATATGGTTCATGCTCATGTCCTAGCTACTCAGGAGCCTGAGATGGGAAGATTGAGCCCAGAGGTTTGAGGTTATGGTGAACTATGATTGTGCCATTACATTTCAGCCTGGGAGAAGGAGCAAGAGCCTGTCTCTTAATAAATAAATACATACATAAAAAAGAAGTGGTAGTTAAAAGATTTTAAAAATGTGCTCTTTGATAGGGAAGAGACTCAGGTTTTCAAACAATCTAAAAACTAATAAAGACATTATAAAGACATTATGAGGCAAAGTCCTCTCCCCCCACCTTTTTTTTTTTAACAATTTACTCCAAAAGTGAACAACTCTATTTCTTGTTACCACTACAGGAAAATATTCTTCAAAAGAAAACCTCAGAACAAGGATTCCTGAGGACAAAAAGTAAAAAGAGAATTTCTACCTTTGTATCAGTGTATTACTAATGCTAAAGGATAATCTGGATAAAACCTTATGAACAGATTCATGCAATCTCAATCAGCTTTGACCACACAAGATTCCCATAGCCTTTTATTTATCTATTTTTAAAAATAGAGACTAGGTCTCTTCTTCTGATTGTGATTTTGGAAAAAGAAAATGAAAAAGGAGACTAGATCTCGCTGTGTTGATCAGGGTGGTCTTGAACTCCTGTCCTCAAGCAACCCCCTTGCCTTGGCCTCCCAAAGTACTAAGATTACAAATGTGAGCCAGCACACCTGGTCCCATAAGCCTTTCATAACCTCTTACAAAATTTTTTCACTTTTTTGCCTCCAACTTTCTGTATCCATTCAGTTTTATCTTTTTTCTTTTCTTCCCTTATTTTTTCACCAATCTTTCTGTTTATTTATTTAATTTATAAGAACCTTTAAATAACTGCTAAACTATACAAAATTACTTTTCCTTGAACAAAAACATCCTCACGTTTAAAAAATAACTTTTCTTACTGAAAACACTTGCTACTTTTCTTATGCACTTTGTATACAGAATTATTTCTCTTACATCTGGTAGTGTTAATTACATATATTAACTACAACTTTAGCTCTTAGTAATGTTAATTTCCAGTGAAAAACCTAGTAAGTAAACAATTTTTTTTTTTTGAGACATAATCTCTCTGTTGCCCAGGCTGGAGTGCAGTGGCATGATCTCGGCTCACTGCAAAACCTCCACCTCCTGGGTTCAAGTGATTCTTGTGCCTGGGCCACCTGAGTAGCTGGGATTACAGGTGTGCGTCACTATGCCTGGCTAATTTTTGTATTTTCAGTAGAGACAAGGTTTCACCATGTTGGCTAGGCTGGTCTTGAACTCCTGGCCTTGAGCGATCTGCCCACTTTGGCTTTCCAAAGTATTGGGATCACCGGTGTGAGCGAGTCACTGTGCTGGGCCAAGCAATTTTGATTGTTTTGTATCAGGTGCAGAGCCCAGCATAGAGGAGGGAGCAGTCAAGACAGTGCCTGGAGGATTTGACTCTTTTTTTTTTTTTTTTAGGAGGCTGAGGTGGGAGGATCACCTGAGCGTAGGAGGTCAAGGCTGTAGTGAGCCATGATCGTGCCACTGAGCTTCTGCCTGGGCTACAGAGTGAGACCCTATCTAAAAAAATTAAATATATTAACTCATTTAATCTGCTCAATAACCCTATGAAGTAAGTAGTATTCTTATCATCCCCATTTCACACATGAAGAAACTGAGGCACATGGGTCTAATAATTTGTTCAATGTCACACAGCTAATGTAAGGTGAGCATTGAATCCAGGAAGTCTGGTTCCAGAATCTCTACTCCTTTTTTTATTTGTCCAAGATGGAGTTTCGCTCTTGTTGCCCAGGCTGGAGTGCAATGGCGTTATCTCGGCTCACTGCAACCTCCACCTCCCAAGTTAAAGTGATTCTCTTGCCTCAGCCTCCTAAGTAGCTGGGATTACAGGTATGTGCCACCACATCCAGCTAATTTTGTATTTTGTATTTTTATTTTTTTATTGTATTTTAGGTTTTGGGGTACATGTGAAGAACATGCAAGGTTGTTGCATAGGTACACACATGGCAGTGTGATTTGCTGCCTTCCTCCCCATCACCTGTATCTGGCTCTTTCTAGCATGGCCAGAAGACACAGTTGGGCCATGCTAGAAAGGGTCAAATCCTGTATTGGTGGCCTAAGTGCTGTGGATATACATTTGTCTTCAGGCCTCATCATGGCCACCTATCTAGGCTACAGAATCTAACAACTCAAAACCAAAGATATAAGCTCATAGATAACTCAAGAAAATATCAAAAATATCACAGAAGCAGCAGCTTCATTACCTTAAAACATCTAGCAGAGACAGCATACATTTGTCTGACTAGTATACTCAAGCAAAAATGCCTAAAATTCTAAAGATATTTCTATTTTATTTTACCATCAATTTAAAACCTAGCTTTACTTAATAGAGATTACTCAAGTTATATGAATTTGAAAAGCATTTGGGCTAGTTATTTACTTTATGAGTGCTCATTTATGTACAGGTCAATTTGGTACCCTGTAGACAATATGAAAACAGACATGTTTGCATACGTATACATAAATACAGACAAACAGCTAGGTGTGGTGGTGTGTCCCTGTGGTACAAGCTACTTAGGAGGCTGAGGTGGGAGTTAAGCCTGGGCAATATAGTGTGATGTTGTCCCTAAAAAAAATTAAAAATAAAAAAATGTTTTACTTAAAATAGAGACAGCCAGGTGTGGTGGCTCATGCCATGTAATCTCAGCCCTTTGGGATGCTGAGGCAGAAGTATCACTTGAGTCCAGGAGTTTAAGACTGGCCTGAGCACCATAGCAAGACCTCACTTATACAAAAAATATTAGCCAGGTGTGGTGGTGTGTGCCTGTGGTCCTAGCTACTCAGGAAGCTGAGGCAGGAGGATCACTTGAGCCCAGGTAGTCGAGGCTTCAGTGAGCTATAATCACACCACTGCACTCCAGCCTGGGTGACAAAGTGAGACATTATCTCAAAAATTAATAAATTGCCGGGCATGGTGGCTCATGCCTGTAATCCCAGCACTTTGGAAGACTGAGGCGTCACTTGAAGTCTTGAGTTTGAGATCAGCCTGGCCAATATGGTGTGACTCTGTCTCTACTAAAAATACAACAATTAGCTGGGTATAGTGGCACACATCTGCTACTTGGGAGGCTGAGGCAGTGAGCCGAGATCACGCCACTGCATGATGTGTGGTGCATGCCTGTATGTTCCAGCTTCTCTAGAGGCTGAGGCATGAGAATTGCCTAAGCCTAGTGTTGCAGGAGTGGCCGTGGGAAATGGATCTCTTGGACACCGAATATTGGAGGAAGGAGTTTATTCGGCCGGGAGCAAGGTGGCGTATTTGCCTAATAGCCAAGCTCGCCTAACAAAGGAAGGTTCCTTCTTTACATAGGCTTATACTTTAGATGTTACACGTGGAAGAATCTTAGGTTTATAGCTTAACATATGAAAAGGGTCTCAGTTTACAGTCTTAGGAATTATATATGAAAAGGGTTTCAGTTTATAGTCTTAGGAATTACATATGAAAAGTGTTTCAGTTTACAGTCTTAGCAATTACATATGAAAAGAGCTTTGGTTTACAGTCTTAGGAATGAAAAAGGGAAGTTGATCTGAGATGCCTGGGTCTCCCTCTTCACTAGGAGGTAGAGGTTGCAGTGAGCCAAGATCGTGCCACTGCATTCTAGCCTGGGCAACAGAGTGAGACTCTGTCTCAAAAAAACCAATAAATTAAAAATAAAATAAAATACAGACATACAGACTTAACAGCTTTGATTTTTAAAATTTTAGCAATGAGATATGTAAAACTCACCATTTTATTTGTTTATTTGAGATATGGTCTCACTATGTTGAACATGCTAACCTCAAACTTCTGAGCTCAAGCAATCCTTCTGCCTCAGCCTCCAAGTAGCTGGGACTATAGGCCCATGCCACTGTGCCCAGATTAAGACTCACTAGGTAAAAAATAAAAGACAATTAAGTTGTGCCTCTGTAAATGGAACAAGTTAAAGTTTTATCTGTCTTACATGGCCAATGCCTTTCCCTAGTTTCAGAGAAAACAGGGTAGCAAATTTACATCTCAATGTAAAGAGAAAGAATGTAAGGGTTTTCAAGAAGGAGTTGGTTGTGTTAGAGGAAGATTAAATGTAGGTGCCAAGGTAATTCAAAGTCATAGGAATTTATTGTATATTTTACAAGGAAACATACAGATAAGCCTAGAGAAAATTCAGAAACCTTTTCAAAATAATCAACTGAATGCCAGAAAGCCATATTTTGGAGACCAATCTTGTTACATACATGGTTTTAAAATTCAGTTTCTGTTTCTTAACTGAATCGCTAAGCTCAGGATGGAGCACATTAAAAAATTCGGCCAACAAAGCATTTGCAATTTCTAGGGCCAAATACTGGTATATGTGAAAAGCAGGTGCAGCTGGAAGGAGAGCACCAAGAACACCAGAAATCCAGGATCCCATTTTCACACTGAATCCCAGGCTCTTAAAAAGTGAGAAACACAATGGGATCAGGCTGTGCAATGTTTTCATACTGCACCTTGTTGCAAGGATAGTCCCCCAAGGCTGGTGGGTGACTCAATATCGGTTTGCCCACTCTGTGATCAAATCATCGCCCATGGGAGCCTTATCACTTGGTGGTGAGTGTTCCTATAGCCTCCAGGTGTCCAAACCACACCTCTCTTTATCAAAACACATGAAGAAATTATTAACAAAGTGTGCTTTGAATGAAGAGACTGCCCAAACAGGCTTTATGTGAGCAAGATGGCTGTTTATTCATCTGCATGCAGGTGGGCTAAGGCCGAAAAGGGTATTAGCACAGGGCAGTACGAGTTGGTTTTATAGGTTTGGGGTGGGCCCTGAAACCATTAGATGTCCCCTCTAGATCTCTGTATGTGGAAATGGAAGTGGCAAAAAAGGCTGGGTGCAGTGGCTCAGGCCTGCAATCCCAGCACTTTGGGAGGCTTAGGTGGGAGGACCAGGCCTGGTAGTGTACACCTGAAGTCCTAGCTATTTGAGAGGCTGAAGTGAGAGAATCTCTTGGGAGGTCAAGGCCACAGTGAGTTGTGATTGTCCCACTGCACTCTACTCTGGGCAACAGAGTGAAATCTGGTTGCGAAAAAAATGAGCAAATAGAAGAACAAAAAATAAAAAAAAAAAAAAAACGCAAAAAGGAAGTAGAAGTGGAAAGAAAGGGAGGAACAAGTCTTAGAGGAGCCAGTTTGGAGATTTTAAGCTTTCTTGGAAAGCCACTGAAATTTTAATCAGCAAAAATCATGCCAATAAAAAGGGAAGCAAATAGAAGAACCAAACATATAATTAAAAACAAATTTCAGTCAACTGGAAAAAATTACCAGAAACAGGATCAAAAAAAGAGAAAAAGCAGAGAAAGGTTTTTTTTTTTTTTTTTTTTTTTTTTTGAGACAAGGTCTCCTTCTGTCACCCCAGCTAGAGTGCAGTGGCACAATCACAGCTTACCACAGCCTTGACCTTCCAGGCTTAAGTGATCCTCCCACCTCAGCTTCTCAAGTAGCTGGGACCACAGGTACACATCACAGCACTGGGCTAATTTTTTATTTTGCTGTGGAAATGGGAGCTCATTATGTTGCCCAGGCTGGTCTTGAACTACTGGCCTCAAGTGATCCTCCCAACTCAGCTTCCCAAAGTGCTGGGATTATAGGTGTGAGCCACTGCACCCGGCCAATTTTGTTTTGTTTTTGTTTATTTTTTTAAAAAGAAAAGAAAAGAAAAAAAA
Organism: Sapajus apella; assembly: GCF_009761245.1. Taxonomy (NCBI): domain Eukaryota; kingdom Metazoa; phylum Chordata; class Mammalia; order Primates; family Cebidae; genus Sapajus; species Sapajus apella. Next base: position 59,786,898 of record NW_022436946.1, read on the forward strand.
ATTATAGTCTGAATATCATCTTTTAATTAAGCTGATTTCTGACCATAAAGATTTTTCAAATCTCTTACTATTGGATTAACAGCCAATATTCCTGGCTTTTGAACTTTTTACCAAAGATATCTTCCAAGCGACTCACCAAAACCAAAATACCTTAACCAAGATTATCACATGACCAAGGATGTATGAGGCATCTCCAAAGAGGTGCAAATCAGTCCTCACAAGATTCAGAACCACCCCAAATATAGCTCCAAGAAAGGAAAGTTTCATTAGACACAAATGGGGTGCAACCCCACATTTCTATCTGCTGATATCCCTATATATCAGTCAAAGCAGATTTAAAGACAAGGAGTATTTCCAAAGATAAAGAAGACCATTCTGCAATGATAAAAGGTCAATTAAGCATGAAGATATAGTAATTTTATTTATTTATTTATTGACTGACAGGGTCTCTCTCTATTGCCTAGGCAAAGTACAGTGGTGTGATCTCAGCTCATTGCAAACTCCACCTTCCAGGCTCAAGCTATCCTTCCGCCTCAGCCTCCCAAGTAGCTGGGACTACAGGCTTGTGCCACAATGCCTGGCTAATTTTTAATTTTTTTTTCTACATATGGGGGTCTCACCATGTTTCCCAGGCTGGTCTGAAACTCCTGGGCTGAACTCATCTGCCTCAGCCTCCCAAAGTGCTGAGATTACAGGTGTGAGCCACTGCACCCAGCCAAGAAGACATAACAATTCTTTTTTTTCTACTCTGACCTCTCAAGACAGAACAATTCTAAGTACATGTGTACCTTGTAACAGAGCTTCAAGGTGTATGAAAGCAAAAAAATTGATAGAAGAGAAATAGAGAAAGAGATCTATTTTGGAGATTTTAATGCTTCTCTTTCAGTATGTGAGGGGGTAAAAAGACAAAATATCAATAAGGTTATAGAAGATTTGGATAACACTGTCACCATTTTGACTTGATTTACATGTTTAGGTAATCTAATAATTGCAGAGTATACATTCTTTATAATTTATTTCCATTCATCAAGATATACTTTATGCTGCTGTATTATATATGCAATTTAAAAATAGTACCATTTACAAAAGCATCAAAATATAAAATACTTAGAATAAAAAATTTAATCAACGTGTAAAACCTGCACACAGAAGAATATTAAAAATTATAGTGAGAAATTAAAGACCTAAATAAATGGAGTGGTAAACTATATTCATGGATTGGAAGCATCCATCTTATTAAGATGTCAACTCTCAATATTGGCTCATAGAGCCAAAGCCATCCCAGTCAAAATCCTAGGAGAACTATTTAAGTAGAAATGAGCAAGTTTAGTGTAAAGCTTATATGAAGTTGCAAAGAATCTAGAATAGCTGAAATAATCTTGAGAAGGACAAAGTTGGGAGACTTCAACACTTGATTTCAAAAATTATTAAAATCACTTTGGGAGTCTGAGACAGGAGGACTGCTTGAGCCTAGGAGTTCAAGGCTGGTGTGGGCAACATAGTGAGACCCTGTCTCTACAAAAGATAAAAAATTAGCCAGACATAGTGGCACACACCTGTGGTCCCAGATACTCAGGAAGCTAAGGTGGGAGGATTTCTTGAGCCCAGGAGTGAGCCCAGATCATACCACTTGCACACCAGCCTGGGTGACAAGAGCAAGACCCTGATCTCAGAAAAAAAAAAAAAAAAAAAAATTACCAAAAGGCTACAGTCATCAAAATGGTGTGATACTGTTGTAAGTAGATCAATGGAATCCAGAAATAGACCCACATACATGTAAACTGATTTTTTACAAAGGTGCCAGGGAAGTTCAATGGGGAAATTGATAGGTCAACAAACATGACTAGAACAACTAGATATTTGGAAAAATTGTCATTTTATATAACATTTGTAGTATACATTTATGACAAATTATAATTTTAAGCCTATGTTATCCATGTTCTGGGACATAAATTTCATATCTGTTACTCCTATACAGTTTTCTCAAGCTACAGGAGTATTATTTATTAAGTAAGCTTTGTTAAGGGACTGCAGCAACATTGAGGACACCAGGGTATCGTTTAGAAAACAGTTTGAATTTATTGAATAATGCTTTATATTCTGGATGATATAATACAAATGGCCTTCTGTTTTTAGTTCTTCCACATACTCATGAAAGAAGTTTCTAATTCCGTTTCTGACTAATAATACATATTTGTGAGACTGCTAGCAGGTGACAGAAGTGCAGGTGTTACCTTCCTGCACAGAATGAAATTTCACAAACCAATAGCTAAACTGATTGAAAGAATTAATAGAGCTACTGTAGTTTATTTCTAAAGTGTCTTTCTCCTTACCTCTTCCGGAAGGTTGCGGGGTGGGCCTGAAAGTCCCAATTTTCTAATCCGGCCTTGGTGTTTGGGGTGACTAGCTCCCATCCTATAGCACATAGGAGTTGCCAGTCATCAGTCAACTAATTAACATATAAAAATAAATTTATCACTTTGGAGAGTCCAAGGATTTTAAAAGGTATATGCCAGGAAGTGGAAGACCATATATATATTTCACAGTATTCTGTGACTGACGGTTAATCAAAAAGATAGTTCTTGTTCTAACAAACTAAAATGTACATGTAATTTAGTTTTGAAAGCCTTTTTCTACCAGACTGTGTCTTGAGAGTGGTTTCTTGAGGAGAAAAGATCAGGCTGCTATATGATTCTGACTCCTAGATCAAGGGGGCTTTGTAATTGTGCCAAGCTTGATATTCCCCAAGGAGTTCCTGTCTTCAAAAGGGCCTATTGATACCAGAGGGTAAAGTTGCAGCTGGAGTAGCAGCACAGTTTCTTTCCTATCATTCCAACAATCCAGGAAAGTTTCCCAATGCTCAGACAAGAGCGCCTACCATGAAAGATGTGTTTTCTCTTCTAGACAGTTTTAGAGATACACCATAAACTCTCTCTTTCTCTCTTTCCTGCCACCCTATTTCTGCAGTGTTTTTCCCACTCTGGTCTGTGCAGTCAATGACACTTCTATTACTATAATGTTATTTGGAATGTTCATGTTGCTGGAGGAGTGATTAGATTACATTCTCTTTACAGCTGCTCTTCAGTATCTGTTAGTGATTGATTCTAGGACCCTCCCCCTTGGATACCAAAATCCATGGATGCCCAAGTCCCCTATATAAAATGGCATAGTAGCTGGGTGTGGTGGTGCATACTTGTAATCCCACTTACTCAGATGGCTGAGGCAGGACAGCCTGGGCAGCAATAGTGAGACCCTGTCTCAAAAAAAAAAAAAAAAAAATTGGGTAGTATTTGCATAGAACCTATGCACATCCTCTTGTATACTTTACATCATCTCCAGATTACTTGTAATACCTAATATAATGTCAATGTTATATAAACACTTGTTATACTATATTTAAAATGTATATTACTTTTTATTGTTATTTTTTTTCCCCAAATATATTCAAGCCCCAGTTGCTTGAATCTGAAGATAAAGAACCCACGGATAGGAAGGGAAAACTGTAATTAAATAACAGGCCTGAGGATACACACTTTTAACACTAACACCATCACTGCAACTAGCTAGCTTCCTTCCTTCCTTCCTTCCTTCCTTCCTTCCTTCCTTCCTTCCATCCTTCCTTCCTTCCCTCTCTCTCTCTCTCTTTCTTTCTTTCGATACACACTTTTAACACTGTCACTGTAGCTTCCTTCCTTCCTTCCTGAGGATACACATTTTAACACTGTCACTGCAGCTTCCTTCCTTCCTTCCTGAGGATACACATTTTAACACTGTCACTGCAGCTCTTCTCTCTCCTCTCTCCTCTCCTCTCCTTTCTTTACTTTCTCCAAGTCTTGCTCTGTCACCCAGGCTGGAGTGCAGTGGCATGATCTCGGCTCCCTTCAACCTCCACCTCCCAGGTTCAAGTGGTTCTCATGCCTTAGCCTCCTGAGTAGCTGGGGCTACAGGCATGCGCCACCATGCCCAGCTAATTTTTGTATTTTTTTTAGTAGAGACGTGGTTTCACCATGTTGGCTAGCCTGGTCTTGAACTCCTGACCTCAAGTGATTCACCTGCCTCAGCCTCTGAAAGTACTGGGATTACAGGCGTGAGCCACGGTGCCCGGCCTGCAGGTTACTTTCTAAGGCCCCCTACTACCTGTTACAAATGATCTCTCAGGAAGGATAACATTGGCAAGTGGGTCATCTCAACCATTTTGTGTTGATTCTTAATTTGCTACTTTATGGAGCATGTACCAAGAGCCAAGCTAGGTGCTTTATTCACATTTTCTAATGTAATCCCTATGATGCAGTCTCAAAAGATATTTTTACTTCTCCGTTTTATAATTAACTTACTTTGGGTCAGAGAGTTAGGCGATGATAGAGCTGGGCCTCAAAAGCAGATCTGCCACACTGGATAAAGGCCTTATGAATACAATGAATATTGAAAGCTTCCACCTGAAGGTATCACCAGCCTCTTTCAGCATCAAAAAGTCCACAATGGAGAAAGGCCTTAAAAAAACAAACAAGCAAAAAATGACGATCTGAGTACCCAGGAACAAGCTCCTACCACAACTTCACATTCCCTTACCGAGCGCAGAGGATAACAATCCTGACCTTATCCCAAATCTTATGTACCTTTTTTGTGACTCTCTTTGTATTTACTATCACTTGATCACTTAATCTAGGCAGAAAAACTATATTAGGCAGCATAGGATGAGATAAAGCAAAATGCTAGAAACAGCTTTGCCTTTGGGGAGATTTTGATCTTGGTAAGATTTTGTTAAGTGGTGGGTCTCATTATGCTGCCCAAACGGGTCTCCAACTCCTGACTTCAAGTGATCCTCCTGCCTGAGTCTTCCAGAGTACTGAGATTATAGTTGTAAACCACCATGCTCAGCCAAGCAGTGGTTTTTCCATTTAAGATACGCATGAGAATCATCTGTGAAACTTTTTTTTCTTTTTGGAGACAGAGTTTTGCTCTGTCATCTGGGCTGGAGTGCGGTGGCATGTTCATAGCTCACTATAACCTCAAGCTCTTGGGCTCAAGTGATCCTCCTGCCTTGACCTCTCAAAATGTTGGGATTACAGGCATGAACCATTGTGCCTGGCCCATCTGTGGAACTTTAACAAATACTGATGACAAAAATTCTGATTTAATTGGTCTACAGTGAAGGCTGGGCAACAGGACTTTTCAGAAAGTTCCAGGTATTCTAATGTGCAACCACGGCTGAGAACCAGGGTGAAGGTAGAAAGAAGAAGGTAGAATATCCTCAAATGAGAAAACATTAGAGGAACTACAATGTACAAGATGGTATATTTTGAAATATATTTATTTCTGTGGAGGTTATCAGAATCAAAATTGAGTCATTCATGTTAAAACAAAACAACCTTGACAAATGGAGCCAGGGAGAGCTATGAAGAGAGGGTTCTCATGCAGGTATGCCTGATAAAAACTATCATAAAAGATTCTGCAAATAATACAACATTGCACAAAGGCCATCATAATGTTACACAAAATATATTTTTGCAAGGACATCTACCCAGTAACTGCCTGTCTAACCCAGACTGGCGTCACTCTTGTTATTGATCTTTGTAGCCAAGGATAATTATTTCAAAACAATTATGTAACCTCCTCATGTTTTTTTCCTTTAAAATCCTTTGTCTTCCTTTACTTCCTTGAGTATACACGGTTTACTATCACATGCATATTCCCATTGCAATGCTCTATTCCCACATAAACATAATTTTCTTTTAGAGAGTCTCTCTCTGTTTGTTATTTAGGTTGACATTCCTTACCTCATTCCACAAAGGATAGGATGTGGCTAAAAACCTATTGGGTTCAGAATTAATTCCACTGAAGAACACAGAGTTCAAGGTACTTGTCAAATACACCAAAGATGGGCTAGGACATGTGAGGTTGGTATTGAAATAATTCAGGTACATTTTTATGTCTCTGGTTTTGGTTTGCAAGGCAGCAGGGCAGATTTTAGAAAAAAATAGTTCTCAGAAAAGAGCTGATTGGTCCAGGTACTGTTTCTAGGTGACTGGTCCAAGAGCTGTTTCCAGGCCGGTTGATTGGTCCAGAAGCTGTTTCCAGGCTGCCTAGCCAGTAGATTGCCTTGTCTCCAAGGGTTACTCAATCTACAAAGTGATAACAGGTCTCCAAGTCCTGTGCGGAATTATAGTTTTCCCCAGTACAAGCTTATTGAAGAAAATACCAGTATTTTAAGGATGTCTCATAGGCACATTTCTTTGATCCATCTTCCCTAAGCGTTATGTATTGCTTATAATGCTGAAGCTTCCTAAATGAGTTTTTCGCAAGTCAAGGAGTGGCTGGAGCTATTCTATGAAAAATTTATAGCTGTTAAAAGAGCAGCGTTAAACTATTTCATGCAGTTCAACTGTTAGATTATTTCCCGTCTTTTATTTTCCTTTCTCAAGAGTAGATGAAGCTGCTCTCAGTTTAATATCAGAGGAGAAAAAATGATGGAAACAATGATGGTGTAATAATACATGAAGAAAACAAAAAAAATGGTAAAATCACTGCAATCCTATAATCTTAATACTTAACAGTTCTTATTTTTGAGTAGTTTTCTTCTAACCTAAGGTCAATATTATTTGGACAATGATATACATAAAATTTAAGGCTTACCTGTTAACCAAATGTTTAATGGTATTTTCAGTGCCAGGTGCAGTGGCTCATATCTGTAATTCCAAGCACTTTGAGAGGCTGTGGTGTGAGAATCACTTGAGGCCAGGAGTTTGAGACCAGCTTGGCCAACATGGTGAAACCCCGTCTCTACTAAAAATATGAAAATTAGTCAAGCGTGGTGGCACACGCCTGTAATTTCAGCTTCTTGGGAGGCTGAGGCATGAGGATTGCTTGAACCCAGGAAGCAGGGGTTGCAGTGTGCCAAGATCGCACCACTGCACTCCAGCTTGGGTGACAGAGTGAGACTCTGTCTCAAAAAAAAAAAAAGAGATTTTTAGTTTGTTTTATAGTGGCTGACCACATTTTAAAAAATAGTATCATTTAACATGATTTGTGAGCAAAAGTAATGTTTTTATCTTCAGATTCAATGAATCTTCTGAGCAGCGCACACAAACATATGCTGGACATTCATTTTACCAATTATTTAAAAAAAAAAAACAATAAACTTTTGTGGAGAAGCCACATTGTGGCAGGCTGTGTTATAAGAACTGGAGATATGGCTGGTATAAAAACAGACAAAATCCTCTTTCTCCAACAGGGAAAAATAGGCGATAACAATCAGAGCAAACACAAAATGGTTTCCGTTCCATGCGCTTTATATATATAAACTCATTTAGTCCTAACAATCCCATGAAGTAGGTACTATCATTATCTCCATTTTATAGGTGAGGGAGCTGGTGTACAGAAAGGTTAAGTAACTTGATGAAGTTGCATAGCTAGTGAGCATCAGAGCTAGGATTTGAACCCAGGCATGTGGCTTCACAGGCTACATGCTTAACTGCTATGCTATTCTTTCTATAATTAATTAGCTCCTCTCTTCGATGTATTCTGGTGATACAAGGAACCAAAAATTTTGCTTTTCCTTTCTCAAATATTTTGTTTTTGCTTCAAATATTTAACTACTTGAAAGCTAGGGCCAGGTGTGGTGGCTCTTGTCTGTACTCCTAGCTCTTTGGAAAGCCCAGGTGGGAGAATCACTTGAGCTCAGGAGTTTGAGGCCAGCCTGGGAAACGTAGTGACCTTGTCTCTACAAAAAAACTTAAAAAGCTAGCTTGGTGCAGTGGCATGGACCTGTAGTCCCAGCTACTGGAGAAGCTGAGGTGGGAGGATCACTTAAGCCCAGGAGGTAGAGGCTGCAGTGAGCTGTGAATGAGCCATGGCACTCTACCCTGGGTGACGGAGCAAGACTCTGTCTCAGAAAAAAAAAAAAAAAAAAAAGCTGGACACTTAAAATCATAGTTGTTCTTAAAAGCACAGCTTTGGTTTAGATTGACCTAGAATAAATTCCATGTCTGCCATTCAATAGCTGTGTGATTATACAAGTTTCTAAATCGCTCTAAGGTTCTCTTTCCTCATTAGTAAATGAAAATAATCATTTGCCTCCTAAGGTTGTTGTGAGAATCAAGGATAATATGCATGAAAATCATCTTCGTGGTCCTGGCACAGGTGAGTGCCCAGTGAATGGTGACTTTTACCCATTCATACATTCACCTAGTCTGCAGATAGTTGCCAGGCATCTGCCATGTCTGCTGTAGGTACTAGGGATATAGCAGTGAGTGAAACAGACAAGGTCTTACCCTCAGAGCAATTCTTTGGCTTTTTAGCCTGAATAAAATTCATTTATTCTTATTAAATTTGTTTATATTAATTACATTGTACTTTAAACTTTATTTTTTAAATTTTTAAAATTTTTTTTTTTTTTTTTGAGACGGAGTTTCATTCTTGTTACCCAGGCTGGAGTGCAATGGCGTTATCTCGGCTCACCGCAGCCTCCGCCTCCTGGGTTCAGGCAATTCTCCTGCCTCAGCCTCCTGAGTAGCTGGGATTACAGGCACGTGCCACCATGCCCAGCTGATTAAATTTTTAAAATTTTTGATTTTGAGACGGAGTCTTGCTGTGTTACCCAAGCTGGAGTGCAGTGGCGTGATCTCAGCTCACTGCAACCTCTATCTCCCAGCTTCAAGCGATTCTCCTGCCTCAGCCTCCCGAGTAGCTAGGACTGCAGGCATGCAGCACCACGCTCAGCTAATTTTTGTATTTTTTTTTTTAGTAGAGATGGGGTTTCACCACATTGGACAGGCTGGTCTTGAACTCCTGACCTCATGATCCACCCGCCTTGGCCTCCCAAAGTGTTGGGATTACAGACATGAGCCACCGTGCCTGGCTTAAACCTTATTTTTTAATTAAAATATGTTATATATAGTTATTTAAATGCATTTAATATTATTTTTAAAGTATTAATAAAGTATATTAATCAGTTATTCCCTCTCCTCTCCACTGGCTTTTTGTCATATTCTTTTAAATGTAATCAAATTTCTTATTTATTTATTTATTTATTTATTTTTTTTTTTTTTTGAGACGGAGTTTCTCTCTTGTTACCCAGGCTGGAGTGCAATGGCACGATCTCGGCTCACCGCAACCTCCGCCTCCTGGATTCAGGCAATTCTCCTGCCTCAGCCTCCTGAGCAGCTGGGACTACAGGCACGCGCCACCATGCCCAGCTAATTTTTTGTATTTTTAGTAGAGACGGGGTTTCACCATGTTGACCAGGATGGTCTCGATCTCTTGACCTCGTGATCCACCCGCCTCGGCCTCCCAAAGTGCTGGGATTACAGGCTTGAGCCACCGCGCCCGGCTATTTATTGTTTTTTTAAGAGAGACAGGGTTTTGCCATATTGCTCAGGCTGGTCTGGAACTCTTGAGCTCAAGCAATCTGCCTGCCTTAGCATCCCAAAGTGCTGAGATTACACGCATGAGACACCATGCCCGGCCAAATTTCTTTTATATTAAAAATTCCTGAATTAACCCTTCGACTTCAAGTTAGCTGACAGTTGCTACTTTAGTTCCTTGCTCCTTTTGCTATAGACACTGTCTCACTCGCTGTCTCCATTCTCTAGCTCGACTTCATCACTTCTCATTCATACTCCAGAGCACTGGAAGCAGTCTCCTGTCCTCTGTGGAGAGGCTGTGTTATGGCAGGCTGTGTTCTACGGACTGGAGATACGGCTGGGATGAAAACACACAAAATCCTCTTTCTCTAGAAGGGAAAAATAAGCTATTGCTGTCAACAATAGGTATAACTCTCAACAAGGCCATCCCCCTTCCTTAAAACCACTCAATGACTCCATATTTGCCTCAGTCACTCATATTTACTCGATGAAGTTGTGCAGCTCCAGATAAAGTCCAGACTCTAAAACGGCATGTAGGCATGTTCTAGCCTTTCCTTCCACCATTCCCTTTTCTACCTCCACTCCCTCCCCTGCTCACTGCCCCAAACACACACACACACACACACACACACACACACACACACACACACACACAGAGTTCACATTCTATAGATGTTTGACATTGCCCAGAAATACCATACTTTTGCCTGTAAGCAGTGGTATTCTAGAGTTGATTTGTATGCAGGTGTGAGAGCCAGTGGTGCATATCTCTTCCCAATTCCATGTTCAGTGAAGTCATGATGGGAGTAAATCAAGGAAACTGGCAAAATCTACAAGTTAGGGCATTCTAGCTTCCCTCTAGAAAGACAGTTATTAAACATTTACCAGCTCACATAGCTTCTAGGCCTTTGTATATATGGCCCCTCCCCTCCCCTAACTTGGCTCAGCTTAAATGTCACTTCCTTCTGGGAACCTTTTTTTTGACTCTTCAAGATTGGGACAGATACCCTTCACTGTGATTCTTTGGGAACTCAGGCAGTGTCCCCATTATTTTTTCTGTATTCTATACTGGCCAAGTAAAGTCCTTGAGGTCAGGGCCCTTGTCTTCTTCATTGTTGTTGTCTGCCTAGAACACTGTTTGGCACATAGCAAGGTGCTAAACCATATTTTTAAGTGAGCCAATGTATGAATAATTAAAGTAAGCCTTCCCTATTAAATAATGGGGTTTTTATGGTCCAAGAATGTACCTTAATCTTTGTATCTCCTGAAATTTCTCACACAGAGAAAGTTTAGTAGAAGTTTGAATATATCAAATGGACTAGACTTGAATGTACTTTATATGAGCCTAAAACTAGGGCCCAATTTTAGATATCCATTCTAGAAGTGAGTCAATGATCTTTGAGATTATGATTCTATAGAACCAAAACCTGGAGTATTAAAATATGTCACCAGAAACTTAAGATTTTCCCTAGCCAGTAATCTGTCTTGATTTATTACTCTTATTTCCTTGTTTTATTCTAAGGTAATTTCAAGCTTGTTCCACTTCTTTCTTCCCCCAACCTGACTTTTCTTTTTGAGATAGGGTCTTACTCTGTTGCCCAGGCTGGAGTACAGTGGCACAATCTTGGTGTGCACCACCACGTCCAGCTAATTTTGGTATTTTTTGGTAGAGATGGGTTTTGCCATGTTGCACACGCTGGTCTCTAACTCCTGGACTCAAGCAATCCACCCACCTTGATCTCCCAAAGTGTTGGGATTACAGGCATAAGCCACCACGCCCAGGCACCCTGTTTTTAACATACAGCTTGAACATACTCTTTGCTCAGAGAATGGTATGCTCATTGAACCATGAGTAGGAAAGCAATGTGGTGCAGTAAGAAGCTTGGAACTTAAAGTCAGGAGACACTGGTTGTGTACTTGTATGTCACAACTTTCTGGTCATTTCATCTGCAATAGGAAAAATAATATCTTCTCTATCCAATTCACTAAGTTTTTAAAGATGAAATGAATTGACATAGGTGAAAATGCTTTTGTTAAATTGTAACATACTACACAGAGTTAGCAAACTTTCTCAAATTGATCTTCAGCACGTGCTATCATTTATTTAGTAACTTCCTAGTAAGCAAGTGATATCTGCAAAGAAGTAAGAGTGATCCAGTATAGAGAGAGGTTATTTGCCTGGGAAATAGGATGCATGTAATTAGATAAAAATGACGGTTTCATGTTCCAAAGACTTAAAGCATCAGCTTCATATCAGATGCTACATAGGAAATCTGGGGTGATTCTACCTGAGATGCCAAGTGTGCTATCAATCAAGGATAAAAAATAACTGACCTAAAACACAAATGATAAGGATATATTGGTGGCTGATGACTGGAATAACAACGCTTCATTCTCCCAAAGGATCTGATAGACTCCAATTAATTTAGAAGCATAGGATGATGTCAAATACAGATCTGTACCAAGCAACAATGTTCTGCTTTCAAATGGACAGCTGTCAGTGAATATCTTAAATTGCAGACATTGATGCAAATATATGGCTTGCCCATTTCTTAGTTTTGGGAGATATTGTCCCTTTGCAGAAGTTAGTTATTAGTCTCCCATACAAGGAAGGGTACTCGGTGTGGTCCTCTAAACAGCAGCATCGGCATAGCCCCAGAGCAGAATCTCAGGGTCACTCCATACCTTTTTATTTAGAATCTGCATTTCAGTGCAGTCTCCAGGTGATCGAGTGCATTTACGTTTAAAGTGCACCACCATAGGGATCATCTATTCATTTTTCAAATGAAAACACAAAAACTCAACCTTGAAGAGTGATTTTTTCCCCCCTTAAGGTCTGACACACTTAGACTACAACAAAGTTTTCCTGCCTCTGCTGGCAGTTTCCAGCATTGCACACCCTCTCACAGCCTGGTTCTTGGGCTTAGTGGTTGGGAGGCGTGGGGCAAGTAATTGAACCTCTGAGCTGGTTTCTTCATCTATAAAATGGAGATAATAGCAATGTCTGCCTCATACATCTGTAAGGATTAGGCCAGGTGTGGTGGCTCACACCTGTAATCCCAGCACTTTGGGGGCTGAGGCAGGCAGATCATTTGAGGTCAGGAGTTCAAGACCAGCCTGACTAACATGGTGAAACTCTGTCTCTACTAAAAACACAAAAATTAGCTGGGTGTGGTGGCGGGCCCCTGTAGTCTCAGTTACTAGGGAAGCTGAGGCACGAGAATAGCTTGAGCCAGGGAGGTGGAGGTTGCAGTGGGCAGAGATCATGACACTGCATTCCAGCCTGAGCAACAGAATGAGACTTGGTCTCAATATGGTCACCTACTGACCATGTATGTGTGTGTACACACACACACATCATAAAAAGCTTGGCCGGGCACGGTGGCTCATGCCTGTAATCCCAGCACTTTGGGAGGCCAAGGTGGGCGGATCATTTGAGGTCGGGAGTTCAAGACCAGCCTGGCCAACATAGTGAAACCCCATCTCTTTAGAAAAAAAAAATGTGTGAGGATTAGCTTTCATTAGAGCATTTCTGAACACATTGTACAAAGGCACAATATACATGTAAAATTGTATTATTATCAAGTGAAAAGATAGTGTTACACATAATTCAAACAGTAGAATTTTTAAAATTTTTATTGCACACAGAAGCAGAGTTATTATCTCCGAAAACCTTTGTGCCTTGACAGTAGCGTTCAGAAAGCAGTTGTTTTCCTTTTAATCTTTAGTATTTTCCAGTAAAGAAACTTATATAAGAGCTGGATAGCAGAAGCACCCTGCTAGTCACTGTTATTTAATCACATGGTAGGATAGGCTGACCTCTGTTGAATCGGGGCCAAACCCAACATTTGGAATAGGCACACACATGTGTAATCGAAGAACCTGACTCACTGACCCACTTTCTTGGTTACCAAAGCAATTGGAGTTTGGATTATCTGGTTTTTAGCTCCACCTAGTGACCATATATATGGCTCAGTTTTCAGCTGTAAAATTACGGAGAATTCTGTTTTACGTTTAAACAAAAGTACATTCAACTTCTTGCTATTCCGGGGAAATGATTGCATATACACATTTTTAATGTTTTTTGTTATATATGAAATGATAGGCTTAGAATTCCTGGAGATGATCAGAAAGTTGGAGGACTTCCTATTTAGAACAGAAAGATTGGAGTCATCTTTGATGCTTCCCTCATTTGCTATGTCCATCCTGTCATCAAGTTTAAAAAAAATTAATTTCTCAAAATGTTATCCAGCCACATATACTAATTTAATGCTTCCTTTGGGATTGTGTGCTTAGTGAAGGAATGTACTGAACATTACTTTAGAGTTTGGGATTCCAAGTCCTGTTCCTTTGCAGTGCCTTGGAGAAGAATGTATACCCAGAAAGAGAAGGCTTGAGCAACAGGGTTTCCAGTCCTACAGAACTTGCCTTTTCGCACAGTGTGGTTGGTTGGGAAGCAGAAAAGAGCTTCTGGACCTAAGGGAGCCAGGTAAAAGATCAGCGTATGTGGTGTGACTGGATGGTCAGTGATAATAGGCAACCTTTCTCTTTACCCGCTTCTTGGAAATGTGTCGTCTGAGTCCCCAGAACTAATATATAACTCTAGGGATGGGGTAGGGCAGGAAGCCCCAAGGATGCTAGAACTGAGGCTGGGCACAGTGGCTCATATCTGTAATCCCAGCACTTTGGATGCCGAGATGGGAGGGTCACCTGAGGTCAGGTGTTTGAGTCCAGCCTGGCCAACATGGCAAAACCCCATTGCTAATAAAAATACAAAAATTATCCAGGCATGGTGTTGTGAACCGGTAGTTCTAGCCACTCAGGAAGCTGAGACATGAGAATTGCTTGAACCTGGGAGGCAGAGGTCACAGTGAACTGAGATCGTGTCACTGTATTCCAACCTGGGCAACAGAGTGGGGGGAGAAAAAAAAGCCAGAACTGAAATTCCCTCCCTGTTAAGCAAGAAGGGGACTCAGATTCAAGATGAAATTGATTTATAGAAAATAAAGAGATACTCTCTAGGATGAGAAGAAAAAGAAAAAACAAAAGAAGAAAGAGATGCAGTATTTTTGCACACAGGTTCATGGCTGGAGAATCAGATCTTTATGTGCAGACAAGAATTTGGGCCTTTAGAAGTCACTGATCAGTGAGGGAATGTCTGCAGGCTCTGAGGTCACAAGATTTGAAAGCGTGCTATGGAAAAATTTAAACTCCTTGGCACCTCAACAACATGCTAGCAAACTGAATCCAACAATGCATCAAAATTCACCATGATCAGGGGGTTTCATTCCAGGGATAGTTTAACACATGGAAGTCAATAAATGTGATGCACCACATAAACAGAATTAAAATCAAAAACAATATGATCATCTCAATAGACACAGAAAAAACATTAGATAAAATCCAGCATCACTTTATAATACAAACTTTCAACAAATTAGGCGTAGAAGGAACCTACCTCAAAATAATAAAAGCCTGGGCATGCCTGTAATTCCAGCACTTTGGGAGGCCAAGGCAGAAGGATCGCTTGAAGCCAGGAGTTCCAGACCAGCCTGGGCGACAAACTGAGACCCTGTCTCTACAAAAACAAATACATAATTAAATAAATTTAAAAAATACAAAAGTAGTATGAAAAACCCAGAGCCAACATCATACTGAATGAGGAAAAGCTGAAAACATCCTAATTGAGGACTGGAACAAGACAAGAATGCTCACTTTCACCACTTCTATTCAATATAGTACTGAAAGTCCTAGCCAGAGCAATCAGGAAAGACAAAGAAATAAAGGTCATTCAATTGGAAGAGAGAAAGCCGAACTATCTCTGTTTGTCAATGATACAGAAAACTCTAAAGACTCCTCCGAAAGACTTTTAGATTAAAAATGGATTCAGTGAAGTCTTCAGTTACAAAATCAATGCATACAAATCAGTGGCACTACTATTCACCAACAAGGACCAAGATGAGAATCAAATAAAGAACTCAGTCTCTTTTATAATAGCTGCAAAAAGTAATATTAAAATAGGAGTATATGTAACCAAGAAGGTAAAAGATCTCTATGAGAACTATAAAACATTCATGAAAGAAATAACAGATGACACAAATAAATTGAAATACATCCCATGCTCATGGATTGGAAGAATCAATATTGTGAAAAAGACCATTCTGTGCAAAGCAACCTACAGATTCAATGTAATGCCTATCAAAAAACAAACATCAGTTTTTACAGAATTAGAAAAAATAATCCTAAAATTCATATGGAATCAAATAGAGTCCAAATAGCCAAAGCAATCCTAAGCAAAAAGAACAAATCTGGAGGCATCATGTTACCTGACTTCAAATTATACTGTAAGACTACAGTAACCAAAATGGCACACTACTGGTATAAAGTAGATACACAGACCAATGAAACAGAATAGAGATCCCAGAAATAAAGCCAAATACAACCAACTGACCTTTGACAAAGCATACAAAAACATACGTTGGGGAAACAACACCCTATTCAATAAATGGTGTTGGGAAAACTGGATAGCTACATGAAGAAGAATGAAACTGGATCCCAATCTCTCACCCTATATAAAAATCAACTCAAGATGAATTAAAGACTTAAATCTAAAACCTGTAACCTTAAAATTCTAGAAGAAAATCTAGGAAAAACTCTTCTAGACATGGGTCTATGCTAAAAATTTATGACTAAAACCCCCAAACCAAATGTAATAAAAATAAATGGGACCTAATTAAATTTAAAAGTTTCTACACAGCCAAAGAAATAAACATCAGAATAAACAGACAACCCACAGAGTAAGAAAAAATATTTGCAAGCTATGCATCTGACAAAGGACTAATATCCAGAATCTATACGGAATTCAAACAAATCAGCAAGGAAACAAAAACCAATAATCCCATCAAAAAGTGGGCAAATGGCTGGGTTCAGTGGCTCACATCTGTAATCCCAGCACTTAGGGAGGCTGAGATAGGAGAATTGCTTGAGCCTAGGAGTTTGAGTCCAGCCTGGCCAACATAGCGACACCCTGTCTCTATGAAAAATAAAAAGTTAGCCAGTGTGATGTCTTACCCCTGTAGTCCCAGCTACTCAGGAGGCTGAGGCAGGAAGATTGCATGAGCTTAAGAGTTCAAGTTTACAGTAAGCTATTATTGTGCCACTGCACTCCAGCCAGGGTGACAGGGCCAGACCTTGTCTTAAAAACAAGAAGGGGTGGGCAAATTACATGAATAGACACTTCTTAGAAGAAGATACACAAAGGCCGGGCGCAGTGGCTCAAGCCTGTAATCCCAGCACTTTGGGAGGCCGAGGCGGGTGGATCACAAGGTCAAGAGATCAAGACCATCCTGGTCAACATGGTGAAACCCCGTCTCTACTAAAACTACAAAAAATTAGCTGGGCATGGTGGCGTGTGCCTGTAGTCCCAGCTACTCAGGAGGCTGAGGCAGGAGAATTGCCTGAACCCAGGAGGCGGAGGTTGCGGTGAGCCGAGATCGCGCCATTGCACTCCAGCCTGGGTAACAAGAGCGAAACTCCGTCTCAAAAAAAAAAAAGAAGATACACAAATGGCCAACAAATATATGAAAAAATGCTCAACATCGCTAATCGTGAGGGAAATGTACAGTAAAACCACAATTAGCCAGGTGTGGTGGCCCACGCCTGTAATCCCAGCACTTTGGGGGGCCATGGTGTGTGGATCATGAGGTCAGGAGATCAAGAGCATCCTGCCTAACACAGTGAAACTCTGTCTTTACTAAAAATACAAAAAATTAGCCAAGTGTGGTGGCATGTGCCTGTAGTCCCAGCTACTTGGGAGGCTGAGGAAGGAGAATTGCTTGAACCTGGGAGGTGGAGGTTGCAGTGAGCTAAGATGCGCCATTGTACTCCAACCTGGGTGACAGAGACTCTATCTCTAAACAAACAAAAAAAGCTTACCCAGCCAGAATGGCCACTATTAAAAAGCCAAAAAACAATATATGTTGCTGTGGATGTGGTGAAAAGGGAGCAGTTATACACTGTGGGTGGGAATGTAAATTAGCATAATCTCTTTGGAAAATTTCTTAAGAATGGCGTGTGAAGATTTCTCAGAGAACTAAAAGTACACTTACTATTCCATCTAGCATTTCCGCTACTGGGTATCTACCGAAAGGAAAAGAAGTCATTATATAAAAAAGGCACTTGCATGCATATGTTTACTGTAGCACAATTCACAATTTCAAAGATGTGGCACCAACCTAAGTGCCCATCAAGTGATGAGTAGATAAAGGAAATACATACACACACACACACACACATATATATATGTATACACACACACACACACACACACACATACCATGGAATACTACTCAGCCATAAACATGAACAAAATACTACATTTTGCAACTACTTGGATAGAGCTGGAGGGGAGGCCATTTTTTTTAATTTTATTTTTTATTATTTAAATTATTTTTTCTTTTCTTTTTTAAATAGAGATGGAGTTTCATCATGTTGCCTAGGCTGGACTGAAACTCCTGGGCCCAAGTGATCTGCCCACCTCAGCGTCCCAAAGTGCTGGGATTAGAGGCGTGAGCCACTGCGCCCAGTGGAGGCCATTATCTAAGTGAAGTAGCTCAGGAATGGAAAACCAAATACTGTATATGCTCACTTATAAGTGGGAGCTAAGCTATGGGGACACAGAGTCATACAGAGTGGTAAAATGGAGATTGGAGACTCAGAATTGGGGGATGGTGAGAGGGCAGTGAGGGATGAAAAACTACATATCAGGTACAATGTACACCACTCAGGTGATGAGCACTGAAATCTCAGACTTCACCACTGTACAATTCATCCACGTAACCAACATCCACCTGAACTCCAAAAGCTATTGAAATAAACTATATATATCTAAAAGAAGTGCCCATATGTTATCCTAGAATGTAAAATTTTATTTATTTTAGGTTTAGATCTTTATTTTTTATTTTTATTTATTTATTTATTTTTTTTTTTTGAGATGGAGTTTCACTCTTGTTACCCAGGCTGGAGTGCAATGGCACGATCTCGGCTCACTGCAACCTCCGCCTCCTGGGTTCAGGCAATTCTCCTGCCTCAGCCTCCTGAGCAGCTGGGATTACAGGCACGTGCCACCATGCCCAGCTGATTTTTTGTATTTTTAGTAGAGACGGGGTTTCACCATGTTGACCAGGATGGTCTTGATCTCTTGACCTTGTGATCCACCCGCCTCGGCCTCCCAAAGTGCTGGGATTACAGGCGTGAGCCACCGCGCCCGGCCAGGTTTAGATCTTTAAATCATCTGTAACTTATCTGGAGATGAGGAGTGAAGCAGAAATCTAGCTACTGCTGCTGGAGTGCAGTGGGACAATCTCTGCTCACCTCAACCTCTGCCTCCAGGGTTCAAGTGATTCTTCTGCCTCAGCCTCCCGAGTAGCTGGGATTACAGGCATATGCCACCACACCTATTTGTTTGTATTTTCAGTAGAGATGGTGTTTCTTTTTTTTTTTTTTTTTTGAGACGGAGTTTCGCTCTTGTTACCCAGGCTGGAGTGCAATGGCACGATCTCAGCTCACCGCAACCTCCGCCTCCTGGGTTCAGGCAATTCTCCTGCCTCAGCCTCCTGAGTAGCTGGGATTACAGGCACGTGCCACCATGCCCAGCTAATTTTTTGTATTTTTGGTAGAGACGGCGTTTCACCATGTTGACCAGGATGGTCTCGATCTCTTGACCTCGTGATCCACCCGCCTCGGCCTCCCAAAGTGCTGGGATTACAGGCTTGAGCCACCGCGCCCGGCCCGAGATGGTGTTTCTTTATATCGGTCAGGCTGGTCTTGACCTCCCAACCTCAGGTGATCCACCTGTCTCAGCCTGTTAAAGTGTTGGGATTACAGGCATGAGCCACTGCACCCAGTGAAATCCAGCTTTTCTTTAAATCTAAATGGCAAGCCAGTTGTGGTAATAACATATATGGAATAATCAATTCTTGTTTTTCCACTAATTTGGAATGTTTTATTCCCAAATATTTTGGGGTCTTCTCTGTTATAATTTATGTTAATAAAAACAACAATAGCAACATGAAATAAACTCATCGTGCTGGTTCAGAGTTGTTGTGTTGGCAGAGGGAAGGCAGGGGGTGCCAGGCAAGGCGTCAGAGCCCCAGCATTGGGAAGAGGTCAATTCATGGGTTGGTAAAAAAAATTTTACCTGTGTGAGGCCGAGGCAGGTTGGGCACTTGAGGTCAGGAGTTCAAGATCAGCCAGGCAAATATGGCAAAACCCCTATCTTTAGTAAAAATACAAAAATTGGGCCAGGCGCGGTGGCTCAAGCCTGTAATCCCAGCACTTTGGGAGGCCGAGGCGGGTGGATCACGAGGTCAAGAGATCGAGACCATCCTGG
The DNA here is from genome assembly GCF_009761245.1 of Sapajus apella. NCBI lineage: Eukaryota > Metazoa > Chordata > Mammalia > Primates > Cebidae > Sapajus > Sapajus apella. Next base: position 59,806,650 of record NW_022436946.1, read on the forward strand.
TCAACATGGTGAAACCCCGTCTCTACTAAAAATACAAAACATTAGCTGGGCATGGTGGCGCGTGCCTGTAATCCCAGCTCCTCAGGAGGCTGAGGCAGGAGAATTGCCTGAACCCAGGAGGCGGAGGTTGCAGTGAGCCGAGATCGCGCCATTGCACTCCAGCCTGGGTAACGAGAGCGAAACTCCGTTTCAAAAAAAAAAAAAAAAATACAAAAATTAGCCGGGCATTGTAGTGAACACCTGTAATCCCAGCTACTGGGGAGACTGAAGCAGGAGAATCGCTTCAACCCAGGAGGCAGGCAGAGGCTGCAGTAAGCCGAGATTGTGCCACTGCACTCCAACCTGGGCAACAGTGAAACTGTGTTTAAAAGGAAAAAAATTCACTGACAATAGCATAGGTTTAAAAAAGGAAAGTTTCACTAGAAAGAAAGCTGTGGAAGAGTGAGGCGGGCGCCTCAGCGAGAGGACTGAGCATGCCATGGTGGATTTTTCTTTGGGGCATTTATGGACCTTAAGGTGGGAGCTTAAGGGTAATTTGGACCACATTAGCCACGCAGGTCATAATAAATAATTACATTTGTAGACATTTTGGTGCCTTAATGTCAGCAAGGGTTGTGCAATGAGTTTCAGCATGGCATTCCAGAGGGGTCTAGAAATTCTAGTGACTTATAAATTTTTTGGGAGAAAGAAACCTGGAACCAGATGCCTGCTTTAGATACTAGGGAAGTCTAATTACTTTTAATTTCTCCAGATAAGCGGTGTTTGGCAGGCCTCCCGTGGCCTGTTTGATGGTCACCAGGCGGTTTTTGTTCCCTTCTAAATTCCTCAGATTAAGCAGTTTTTGTCTCTGGGGCCTGTTCAGTGGTCACCAGGTGATTTTGAAGTTGACTTTGCTCATATTTCCTTCTCTGCAGCCCCTAGCAGTGGTGAAAGAAAGGGAAGGATATGGAAGGTAATTTTTAAAGCCTCTATCTCAGTCTCTGACTTTCTAAAGAACTGCATGATTCTTTCAACCTAAGTAACAATCAGAGAGAAATCCTCTCTAAAAGAAAATGTTTATTTGGGAATAGGGCATCGTATTGGAATTATATGTACCATAGTAAACTATGTGCATGTTCAGGGAGGTAAAGGAAGACAAAGGTGTTTAAAGGAAAAAATGAGAAAGATTACATAGTAGTTGTGAAATAATTATCCTTGCCTACAGAGTTCAGTAACAGGGGTGATACCAGTCTGAGGTTGGACAGGCATTACTGGAAAGATGTCTTGCTCTGTTGCCCAGGCTGGAGTGCAGTGGTGTGATCTCAGCTCACTGCAACCTCTGCCTTCTGGGATCAAGCAATTCTCCTGCCTCAACCTTCTGAGTAGCTGGGATTACAGTTGTCCACCACCATGCCAGGATAATTTTTGTATTTCTAGTAGAGATGGGGTTTCACAATGTTGGCCAGGCTGGTCTCGAACTACTGGCCTCATGTGATTTGCCTGCATCAGCCTACCAAAGTGCTGGGGTTATAGGCATGAGCCACCATGCTTGGCCTGCAGAGGTATTTTTTGCATAATGTTCTGATGGGCTTTGTGCAAGGTTGTGGTTTTTTGGCAGAGTCTTGTGATGGTTTTTGTTATGAGGCACACATGCATGAGGGCCCGTTTTCTATACCCTTTACCTGACTCTATTTGTCAGGGTTTTTTTTTTTTTTTTTTTTGGTGTTGGTGTTTTTTAAAAAAGCAGAAGTGACTCTATTTTGATTCTGACAACTTTCAGAGTTCTCAGAAGGAAGACATACAGCTGCCTAATTCTTGGGGCAACCAGAAACTGGAAGAGGCAAGGAAGGATCCTCCCCTAGAGGCACTGGAAAGAACATGGCCCTGCCAACATTTTGATTTCATTCATCTAGCCTCCAGAACTGTGAGAGAATACATTCTTCTTGTTTTAAGCAACCCAGCTTGAGGCCTTTTGTTCCAGCAGCCCTAGGAAACTGATGGGCGCCCTGTAATGGGAGGTGAGCCTCTGGAGTATGTGGGCATTTTCTGGGGTAGACCCCAGTAAGTGAAGACTCTGGAGACACTGGCAGGTATGTGAGTTAATGCTGCCATCTCTGAAGGGATACCTAATGTTTGCTGCATTTGAAGACCTCAGTGTTCTTAAAGCAAATAGTGATTTAGTATTTGTGGCTGAATGTCTTGAGTTCTTTAGAACATTCTTTTTGGGCATTAAAAGCTCAAGAGTGTACCAGGTAAATTTCCTTTAAAATAACTTGGGAAAAGTTTGCTGAAATTATACCAGGGTTAGAGACTTGGGTTCAGAGAACACTGGCTCCAGGAGCTTTAGAACCAGAAAGCATCAGTTAGAACAGGAGCAGGTCTAGGTTTTGTGTGGCTTTGTATTAGTTTCCTAGAGCTATTGTAAAAGAGAACCAAATACTGAGTGGCTTAAAACAACAGTCACTTACTGGCTCAGTTTTGGAGGCTAGCCATCTGGAACCAAGGTGTTGGCAAGGCCGTGCTTCCTCTGACAGCTCTAGGGGAGAAACCTCACTTGCTGCTTCTGGTATTTGCCAGCAATCCTTGGTGTTCCTTGACTTGTAGATGTGTCACTCGTGTCACACAGCCATTTTTCCTCTGTGTATCTTCATGTCATCCTCCCTCAGTGTCAGTCCTTATGTCCAAATGTTCCCCTTTTATGAGAAACCAGCCATACTGAACTAAGGCCCAAACTAATGACCTCATTTTCACCTGATAACCTCTATACAGACCCTATTTCCAAAGGTGGTCATATTCCAAGGAACTAGGAGTTAGGACTGCAACACTTTTTTTTTTTTTTTTTTTTTTTTTTTTAATTTTGAGTCAGGGTCTTGCTCTGTTGCCCAGACTAGAGTGCAGTTGTACAATCTCGGCTCACTGCAACCTCTGCCTCTCAGGTTCAAGTGATTTTCCTGCCTCAGCCTTCTGAGTAGCTGGAACTATAGGCATGTACCACCACACCTAGCTAATTTTTGTATTTTTTTTTTTTGGTAGAGGCAGGATTTTGCCATGTTGCCCAGGCTTGTCTGAAATTCTTGAGCTCAAGCAATCTGCCTGCCTCTGCCTCCCAAAGTGCTGGGATTACAGGCATGAGCCACTGCACCCAGCCAAGGACTTCAACATATTTTAGTGGTGGACAATTCAACATGTAACAGGCTTGAAATTGAACAACTTGGTGGGGGATGGAGGGGGGGAGCATATCCCTTTAAAAATATCCTTCTCAATGATATAAAATTACAAATACCTAATTTGGCCTTGGGAGGAGCTTATGCAAGTGAGAAGCCTCACAGCAAATTTTCTGGTATCTTCTGTTGGCAGGTATCATTTGACAGCAATGAAGTAAAACCATATCCATATTTAATTTCTATGAATTTACCTGTACAAGTGTAGGCATACGAGAGAGAGGCTGCTTGTTGTTTCGCTCCCTGGACCTGTACCCTGGAGTAAGATGTAAACTGAGGCCTTTTGGAGAGAAGCATCAGGCTGTGAAAGGTGTGATTCTGTTGTTTAAAGATTGCCATTTTGTATATGACAGGGCCGTAATTACCAATGGCTTCAAGTGGTGTTCAAATGAAAAAACAATGGGGGGTAATTTGGAGTTTTTCTTCTTTTGTCCAAAACCCTGAGTTTAGAACCTGACCTGTGTGAGATGGGACTCTAGCATTCTTCCTTAGCTCTAAACTTAACCCAATTTGATCTCCTTCTGAACTTCTCCCATCCACTGAAGCTAGTACAGTACAGGTAGGAGGCAGAGGTGGTGGGTCACCAGTAGTATGAGAGGGAGTTAGGCACGTATGGCACCAGCTCAGTCCCTGCCTGGTTGAGAAGATGAGATCAATAAAAAAAAGCAGCACTGGTCAGTATCAGAGCGGGTATATTTCTGTAATAGCCTGTAGTAGTTGAGTAAGGCATAAACACCTGTTGAGGAAAACGTTAGCAATAAAACCTCCTGTCAACATAGAAAATTCTCTTCATAAATGTAGGGGGAAAAAAGAAGTTTTATTTATTTTTAATTTTTTTTTTTTTTTTTTTTTTGAGTCGGAGTTTTGCTCTTGTTACCCAGGCTGGAGTGCAATGGCGCGATCTCGGCTCACTGCAACCTCCGCCTCCTGGGTTCAGGCAATTCTCCTGCCTCAGCCCCCTAAGTAGCTGGGATTACAGGCACGCACCACCATGCCCAGCTAATTTTTTGTATTTTTAGTAGAGACGGGGTTTCACCATGTTGACAAGGATGGTCTCGATCTCTTGACTTCATGATCCACCCGCCTCGGCCTCCCAAAGTGCTGGGATTACAGGCGTGAGCCACCGCGCCTGGCCCTATTTTTAATTTTTTTAAAGATGGGTTTTCACCATGTTGGTCAGGCTAGTCTTGAACTCCTGACCTCAGGTGATCTGCCCGCCTTGGTCTCCAAAGTGCTTGGTTTACAGGCGTGAGCCACCACACCTGGCCAAAAAAGGAGTTTTATTATTGAATAAGCATTAAACCAGAATGAGATGTGCATCACAGGCTATCCACTGATGAGACTGCAAAGACAGAAAGAAATCTCACCCTTTTATATATCCAAGCACACACAATCCACTATATACATGTTCTCAAGATAAACAATAACTTGTCCTCATATAAGAGGACTTGGTAGTATCATTTGTTATATACTCATGGTTCATCCTAGGTTCACTTGGTTATTGGTAGTGGCCATCTGTGTTAGTTAACTACCGTTATCTGAAAGAAAAAACTTTTCTTATTCCTAACACAAGCAGGTAGTTACTGAGAACAAAAAGCCTTAGGCTACACTATCCAGGTGACAGGATGATAGGGGAACTATCTTCCTGATGTTTGCATTTCCAAGAGATAGTGGAGGTGGGAGAATCGCTTGCGCTCAGGAGTTCAAGACCAGCCTGGCATAGTGAGAGGCCATTTGTAAAATAAAATGCAGAAAAACCAAGACATACTTCCCAGACCCTAAAAAAAATCACTTCTTGTTTGTTGTAAGGGGTATAGGGCAGGCAAGAGGCTCATTTTGTTTTTGAAAAGATTTATCTGCACATCAACTGGGTACTGTGGCTCACACCTGTGTTGAGGACTTTCTTCTTAGTTCAGCTAAGAGCTGGGTCCTTGTCACATGGCCATGAAATATTAGGCTCACAGACACTTTGAAGAGTCAGAATAATGAGATTTATTGGGCAAAATGGAAAAAAAGGGAAGTGGGAACCCTCTGCAAAGCCGGAGTCCTGCAAGTGTGCTTCCCACCTCGCATATTGAATCCATTTCCACTAAGGAAGAGGAGGGGCCAGGCTTTTCCCCATTGCAGATAGCGCAGACTTCCTGAGGCTCCACCCCAGTGTGCACTCCTCCCAGTGTGCAGGCCGGCTGGAGTTTCTCCAGGGACCCCTTTACACTTGGGTGTACATTGCCAGGGAGGAGCTACCTGTGCTCTGAGAATGGGCAGGTATTCCCTGAGGAAAGGGGACCAGAGAATACCTGCCTGCCCAGGAAGAGTATCCCTACCCCCTAGAAAGAAGCTGAGCAGCTTCTAGAGGCGATACTCCAGAATGAGCAGGAGGGAGCTGCCATTTAACAGGTGTTTAGGGGCCCACGCTCTAAAGAAGTCCATCTAATTGCCATTAGGATAAGGATAAGGAGAGGTTAGGATAAGAATAAGAAGACCAATCTTAACTGCTTCCTGCCGACAGGGGGCGCTGTTTTGGGGGAAAACTGCAGTCAGAGCTCCCTCAGACGCCTATTTAAGGATTCCCAGCAGGAGGGGCCATCAGTGGCTATGGTTGCCCGATTGTTTGGAGTTTGACGGCCTGAAGGCAAGAAGAGACAAATTGGGTTATTAGAAAACACTTATTAAAATGAAACAAGGGGAGGGGTAAGGACAGCTAAAACATCCTGAGGCCTTTTGCTAGTTTGCCTGGGGAGAGGAAGGCCAAAAGCCCTACTAGTAGAAAACTTTACCCTTTTGCCAGCATGTTGGGTTCCTATGTTCCCTTCCTCTGAGTCCGATCCTAAGCCAACCAGTCTGAGGTTTGGGAAATTAAACTTTGCAGTTTGGAGGATGCATCTGAGGGGGAGTGCCCTGTAGTACGGAGACTTAATTACCTATCTGTGAAGAGAGGACAGAGGAGGAGAGAAGAAAAAAAAAGCAGCTTTTTTTTTTTTTTTTTTTTTTTTTGAGATGGAGTTTCACTCAGCCGCCCAGGCTGGAGTGCAATGGTGCATTCTTGGCTCACTGCAACCTCTGCCTCTCAGGTTCAAGAGATTCTCCAGCCTCCCGAGTTGTTGGGATTACAGGTGTGTGCCACCATGTCCAGCTAATTTTTAAATATTTTTAATAGATACAGGGTTTCACCATGTTGGCCAGGCTGGTCTCAAACTCCTGACCTCAGGTGATCTGCCCGCCTCAGCCTCCCAAAGTGCTGGGATTACAGGCGTGAGCCGCTGCACCCAGTCAAGAAGGTGCTTCTTAAAGGAGTCTCTTGATTTGCAGTAGCTTCAAAAAAAAAAAAAAAAAATTAAAGGAGTCTCAGGGGTTCAGGATGCATTTGAAAGAGGTACAGACTGAAGATGAATGGCTACCCATCTAGAAAGAGGGAAGCAGGCATCCCTGCTTCCCTTTTCTTCCTAGCAGATACCCAGGGTATGTGAGGGAGAAAGGGAAGAACATTCTCTTTTCCTTTTCTGTCTTTGCATCCCCAAGTCCCAGTGACCTTGTTAGGTGCTGCCATGGGTGCCAAAGCAGCTGGCATTCATGAAGCAGGGAAGTCCTAGAAAACAGGAATTATCTGATCTCACTTACGTTTCTATCCCACCTACTGTCAGTAGTCTGGAGTTCCCTAGACCTTATTTATGCCATGGATACTAGCATCATATTTATCCATAAAATGGGAGGCCTGGCTTAATTGGCAGGAATCAGCCATGCGCACCCATGCTGTGCCTTTAAACTTCTGTTATTGTCTGCCTCTGTATCCCTCAGATCCAGTTTTCTTTCTTAGGGATTTGACCCAAAGCTTGGAATTGAGTTTGAACCAACTCCTTCTCGTAAGCCTAATGCTAAGGTGAAACTGTGGAACTAAGTTCTCCTCCAACAAGGGAGAGAAAAGGATGTCTTGTGACAAACCCAGATAGCTGGTGGCTATAGTTATGCTTGCTAGGATTTGGGTGCATTGGGCTTGGCTTTGGTTAGCTCCCTTGGTCTTACTTTCTCAAAAAGGAAAGCTCTGAGTGATGGGCATCCTATTTATTTCATCTGGCAGGATTTGCAGGATAATTGCTCAGAACTAGGATATTGGTCCAGATTTTTACATTACCCATCCCTCTTGTTCTTTCTGAACTGTAGCCAGAGATCGCTGGTTGGTTCACAGGAACAAGCAGGGTTAGTCTAAAATGTAGGCTAAAACTTAAAAATAACTAATGAGTTTAGAATCTAATGACAAATGTATGATAAGTTTTGAAACATAATTTGTCTCCAGCCCTCATTTTTGTTAAAAAAAAAAAAAATTATGGGATGGGCGCGGTGACTCACGCCTGTAATCCCAGGACTTTGGAGGCCAAGGTGGGCAGATCATCTCAGGTCAGGAGTTTGAGACCAGCCTGGCCAACATGGAAAAACCTATGTTTACTAAAAAATACAAAAATTAGCTGGGCATGGTGGTGGGCACCTGTAATCCCAGCTACTCGGAGGCTGAGACAGGAGAATCACTTAAACCTGGAATGCAGAGGTTGCAGTGAGCTGAGATGGCACCACTGCACTCTAGCATGGGCAACAGAGTGAGACTCCATCTATTTTTTTTTTTTCTTTAAGGCAGGGTTTCACCATGTTGGCCAGGCTGGTCTTGAACTCCTGACCTCAGGTGATCTGCCCACCTCAGCCTCCCAGAGTGCTAGGATTACAGGTGTGAGCCACCACGCCTGGCGAGACTCCATCTAAAAAAAAAAAAAAAAATTATGTTAAGACTCAGTTGTTTGCAAAATAGATTTTAGTCTTATACTTGGCCTGATTATTTGCATAAAGTGCAGCAAGAATAATTATTTCTCTATATAGGCCTTTTGGACTGGCTTTGATGGAACTTTTTTCTACAAGGAATATCAGATAAGACCTTTTAAAGCTTATCCCAGCCTTGGGTTTGTATCCTTAAACACCTGTGAGTTATGTGATCATCTCCTCTTATGGTCCTAAGATAAACTTGGAGCTACTAGGCCTGTTAGAAAGTGACGGTTTTTACTGAGCACAGGTCAGGAACCCTGTACAGGGACTACATAGACAAGGATATGAGGCCATTTTTTTTTTTTTCCAAAGGGCTTTTATGGGCTGTGCAAATGGAAATTGACTCCTTTTTGACTGAAAGAGAAGCGTATCTTTCAGTCAAAGCCTTGGTAAAACAACCAGTTTCTCCAATTGTGCCCTGTTGCAAAAGAAAAATGGATTCTTATTGCACCGATGCAAACAACTATATTGCCATAAGTTAAGAATACTCACAGATAATTTCCAAATTCTGGAGAAGCCAGGCAGAGAGAGACAAATGTGCTCCAAATTTTGTTCACAGTAGTATAACTTACTCAATTATTAAAGGCAGTAAATAGTTCAAAATAAATTTCCTTGACTCTGAAAAACAAAGATCAGTAATCTTCTAAGCAAAAGTAAAAAGGATTGGTTCAGCTTTCTGAGTTCAGTCAATTTAGTTCTTGATTTGCTTGATATTTATGAACATTTCAGCTCACTATGAGTCCTGTACATTTTTCCTTTATTCCAAGGTTACAGTTACCAAAGTCATCAGAAACCTGCATGTCGACAGCACTTGTTAAAGTTCTATAGCTCATTATAAACCATCTTTTGAAAAGGGTTAAAACAAGACAACAATTGTCTATGAATAACAAAATGTCCAGGGTAGTTACAGGTAGAAACCCAATTGACAAAGAAGTTTGATTACCTCAGACATTAGAATTTTAGAAATCCCATACAAATTTGGAACATATATTAGCATGATTCACAAAAATATAACTTAAAGAATAATGGGGCCGGGTATGGTGGCTCACACCTGTAATCCCAGCACTTTGGGAAGCTGAGGCAGGGGCATCATGGGGTTGGGATATTGAGACCAGCATGGCCAACATGGTGAAACCATGTCTCTATTAAAAATACAAAAAAAAATTAGCCAGGCATGGTGGTACACATCTGTAATCCTAACTACTCTGGAGGCTGAGGCAGGAGAATCACTTGAACCCAGGAGGCGGAGGTTACAGTGAGCTGAGATCATGCCACTGCACTCCAGCCTGGGCAACAGAGCGGGACTCAAAAAAACCAAAAAACCCAAAACTTGGGCCAGGCACAGTGGCTCACAGCTGTTAGCCCAGCACTCTGGGAGGCCAAGGCTGGTGGATCACCTGAGGTCAGGAGTTCAAGACCAGCCTGGTCAACATTGTGAAACCCCATCTCTACTAAAATACACAAAACTTAGCTGGGTGTGGTGGTGCACCCCTGTAGTCCCAGTTACTTGGGAGGCTGAGGCAGAAGAACTGCTTGAACCCAGGAGGTGGAGATTGCAGTGAGCCGAGATCACGCCACTGCGCTACAGCCTAGGCAACAGTGTGAGACTCTGTCTCAAAGGAAAAAAAAGAAAAATTAGCTAGGTGTGGTGACGCATGCCTGTAATCCCAGCTACTTGGGAGGCCAAGGCAGGAGAATTGCTTGAACCTGGGAGGCAGAGGTTGCAGTGAGCTGAGATTATGCCACTGTATTCCAGCCTGTGCAACAGAGTGAGACTCTCTCAAAAAAAAAGAAAAGAAAACTGAATGTCATTTTGACAATCTTGTGTACCTAAACATGTCAACTAACCCTGTTTACCTTTCTCTTCTGGACCCTCTAGGGGGCCTTTTAGAGCCTCTGAAAAACCAGGTGTCAGGAAAGATAATTTTGAAATGGAAGTTTGATTTGAGGAAGCCTGTTAAATACATTAGTGGTTTAAAACACTTGATGTTATGAAATAGAATTCCAGATTTCCATGAATTATTTATTTTGCCAAAATGAATCAGAAATTTTAAAGAAGCAAAACCTTTTTATAACCCTTTACAAATTTTGCTAAAGAGCTGATTAGTGCCTTAAGAAAATTTTGCCGTGCTTTTATTTCAATGCTCAATTTATAGAAAAACCACATAATACCCTTTTGAATTTGAATGTTCACACACAGAATTTCTTTTGCAAGGTTTCTTTTGCAAGATTAATTTTAACCTTCCAGAATCTGTTTAAACCTTTAGCTTACCTTATCTAATTTAAAATAGTTTTTTAACCCTAAGAAAAAATTTACATTTCCATGCCTTCTTAAAGCCTTTTACTAAAAAACACATTTTATGACTGGGTGAGTTGGCTCACACCTCTAATCTCAGCACTTTGGGAGGCCGAGGCGGGCAGATTGCCTAAGCTCAGGAGTTTGAGACCAACCTGGGCAACACGGTGAAACCCCGTCTCTACTAAAATACAAAAAAATTAGCCAGGTGTGGCAGCCTGTGCTTGTAGTCCTAGCTACTCGGGAGGCTGAGGCAGGAGAATTGCAAGAACCTGGGAGGTGGAGGTTGCAGTGAGCCGAGATGGTGCCACTGCACTCCAGCCTGGATCACAGAGTGAGACTCTGTCTCAAAAACAAACAAAAAAACAAGAAAACCCCATATTTTACTGTTCTTACATACCTTGCATGCAAGTCTATTTTCAGTAGTTTCAATTATACGTTATAATGGTAACTCCTAGCAATTTTAACTTTAATGTAAAACCTGGTAAGTTGTTTTAATTGTGTGCTAGGTACCGCCAAAGTTTGACTCCTTCCAGCATAATTAAGGGTGTGGTTAGTTCCATATATCCCCAGGCCTTATCAATTGTAAAGCTGGCAAGTCAGATAGTTCTTAAAACTCAAAAAGCAGTTTATAACCATAAAACATTTAGCAAGACTAGTACCAAGCCTGCATAATTTAGTCCACCTACTTACATTTTGGTGACATCTGCTTTTTATCAATAATCTTTTTTTTTTTTTTTGAGACGGAGTTTCGCTCTTGTTACCCAGGCTGGAGTGCAATGGAGCGATCTCGGCTCACCGCAACCTCCGCCTCCCGGGTTCAGGCAATTCTCCTGCCTCAGCCTCCTGAGTAGCTGGGACTACAGGCGCGCGCCACCATGCCCAGCTAATTTTTTGTAGTTTTAGTAGAGACGGGGTTTCACCATGTTGACCAGGATGGTCTCGATCTCTTGACCTCGTGATCCACCCGCCTCGGCCTCCCAGAGTGCTGGGATTACAGGCTTGAGCCACCGCGCCCGGCCCCTTTACCAATAATCTTTAAGGATGTTTTTATTTCTCAAAGATGGAAGTCACGTGAACTGAAAGGTACCATATCTTTTATCTTCCCTTTAAAAAATATTTGATCCGGCCGGGTGTGGTGGCTCAAGCCTGTAATCCCAGCACTCTGGGAGGCCAAGGCGGGTGGATCACGAGGTCAAGAGATCGAGACCATCCTGGTCAACATGGTGAAACCCTGTCTCTACTAAAAATACAAAAAATTAGCTGGGCATGGTGGCGCGTGCCTGTAGTCCCAGCTACTCAGGAGGCTGAGGCAGGAGAATTGCCTGAACCCGGGAGGCGGAAGTTGCGGTGAGCCGAGATCGCGCCATTGCACTCCAGCCTGGGTAACAAGAGCGAAAGTCCGTCTCAAAAAACAAAGAAAAAAAAATTTGATCCAAGCACTTGTCTTCCTTTAGGCCAATTAATTAGAGCTTTTTTTTTGAGACAGAGTCTCGTTCTGCTGCCCAGGCTGGAGGTAGTGGCGAGATCTCGGCTCAATGCATTTTCTACCTCCTGGGTTCAAGGAATTCTCCTGCTTTGGCCTCTTGAATAGCTGGGACTACAGGTGCATGTCACCACTCCCAGCTAATTTTTGTATTTTTAGTAGAGACGGAGTTTCACCATGTTGGCCAAGCTGGTCTTGATCTCTTGACTCTCAAATGATCTGCCCACTGTGGCCTCAAAAAGTGCTGGGATTATTATAGGCATGTTCCACCATACCCAGCCTTAGAGCTCTTTTTATGGACATCATGTACATAACACATAAATAGCTACACAGACAGGCAGAAGAAAACTCAGTCTCCATAAGGTCCTTTTTCACAACCAAAACTTTACAGAGAATATAAACAGGGATCCTTATCATTCTTAGCCTAGTAAAAATGTCTTCAAAAAGGAAAAAAATAAAACTGGTTTAAAAGTTAACTGCTGATGAGGTGAATAAAAAAGGATGCCTCTTATTCTTTTTTTTTTTTTTTTTAGGTGACCTCTGCTCACAGATGCCTCTTATTCTTAATCAAATGGTTCCTCTACCAGGGAGAAGCTTAATTACTGTCCAAGGAGTTGAGCCCCTTGGCCAGGAAAGGGGAAGATGCTGTGGACATGTGACATTCTCCAGCTCCAGTGGGAGAGGAGAGGGAGTGAGGAGCTGTGGCTTACCAATTCTTCCTGAAAAAGGAAGGGAAAGTTCATGGAAAGGCCGCTGACCCCAGGGAGCAACCGGGGTGGGAACATGGTTTCCCTACCCTCAGAAGTCCACACATGAAAAGGCTTAGAAATGACAGAAGTTTTGAGTCACCATTTCACTCATCCCTTCTCAAGCCCCACACTGGGCGCCAAAGCCCTTAGGACTTTCCCCTTAGTTCAGCTAAGAGCCAGGTCCTTGTCACATGGCCACGAAATACTAAGAATGGAATTTATTGGGCAAAAAGAAAAAAAGGGAAACGGATCTCCCCAAAGCCAGAGTGCTTCCTGCCTTTCAGACTGAATCCCAGGTTCCACCCAGGAAAAGGAGGGGCCAGGCTACTCCCCCAGCAAAAGGCACAAATCTCCTAAGGCTCCACCCCAATGTGTATTCCTCCCAGCACAGTGTAGGAGGTTCTGCCAGGGAATCCTTCCCACCTTGCTGTCTTATCAGCACTTTGGGAGGCCGAGGTGGGAGAACTGCATAAGCCCAGGAGTTCCAGATCAGCCTGGGCAACATAACGAGACCTTTGCCTCTACAAAAAAAGTATAAAAATTCAGTGGGGTGTGGTGGCATGCACCTGTAGTCCCAGCTCCTTGGGGGCTGAGGCGAGAGGATTGCTTGAGCTTGGGAGGTTGAGGTTGCAGTGAGCCCTGATCATGCCCAATGCACTCCAGCCTGGGTGAGAGAGTGAGACCCTGTCTCCAAAACAAAAGGTTTATCTACATATCAAAGTGAAGAGGAAGGATTAATAAATACAAGTTTTCTCAAGGAAATGTCCTAGGAAAAGGGAAGACAGGTAAGATCTCTCTCTTTTGCCAAAAGAGAATGTTCAATCTTATTTTTTTACATTTACACACTCTTCCTTATGGGCAAAATGGATATATGATGTAAGATTCACCAATGAAGAGAAACTACATCCAATAAAGAGGAGACCAAGACATATCTGGGAGGGTGAGTCAGGGGTTCCAGGAAGCAGGGGAGGAATCATGTTGGTCTATCTTTGGCCATCTATTTTTCTTCTCACAAAGCAGTAGAGACTTGGGACTAGGAGCAATATAGGCAGAAACACCCAGCAGGCAAGGCATTCCTGGCAGGCAGAGAGAAACTGCCCACTCATCAGGATGCTGACTCTCCTACTCTACCCTCTGCTGTGGTCAAAAGATAGCCACAGGGTCCTCCCATTTCTGTGGCAGAGTATGGAGAGGGCATAACTGGATAGCGGAATAAAACTCCCGTGCACAGTGCTGCCTTACAGCCAATAACAGTTGCTCGCCAGTGGTATGAAGCCTTCTTGTGCCTAGGGCTGAACTACTGGGTGGACACAGTGTGTGTGGGAAGGGGAGTCATCCTCAGAAGGGGAAGGTAAGATACTCTTCCAGGATTAGGCTCACCTTTCCCATCCTCGGAGGGGGTCTGGGGATGGAAGGTTTTACCACTTTGGGCATGGTATACACTCTACCAGCAGAAAAGGGAATTAATTGGAGATTATTTGGATAGACTGATGGCCTTAAAGGAAACTGGGTATTATCTTGTTGTCAGGGGAGGAGAGACACCTTCACTAACAGTTCTGAGCAGATGCAACAGCAGGACAGACCAGAAGTGTGACCTAAGTCAGGCTGCCCCAGGGAGACTGCTGTCGCACCGACTGTACTTATGGGACTCTTATTGAGGGGGTCCAGGCATTCAAGGGCTTGAGCTTTCCAGAAAGTTCCCCACCAACGCTTTAAAAATGTATTCCTTGCAGCCTTACGCTCTTGCAGTTCCAATATAGCATTTGGTGTTTAAAGCCAAACTACATTATACTTGATTCGCCATCACCCAGCTTTATATTGAACACTTTAACCTGGCAACGAAGAAAAGACTCATTAAAGGACAGCATTTATAAAATGCTTCCAAGCACCTCTGCTGAACTCGAAGGGAAAATAAAAGGGACTGTTCATTTGCTGGGCAAAGGAGAACAGCGCCACTAAGAGGTTTTCCACTGAGCAATTCCTGTCTTTGTCAATTATACACACTAATTAGCAACTTTTTTTGGAGACATGGGCCCTCTCAAACTCCCCAGAATGCTTTGAAACTTAGCTCCAGAAACGTAAAAACAAAACTCTAAGTCTTTTGGAATTAATATCAGATGCTTCATAGATCCTTATTAAGTATTCACCAAAAGAAAAATCCCCCGTTTCTGGTACTCCAATCTCACGCCCTTAGAATTCTCCTACGACTTGTTCCCTTGAACAACGTTCCGTAATTCCCAAACTCAGATTCGGCCGGGACGCCAAGTCTGAGCTGTGGTAACGCTGGGAAGGCCTCTTTCATCAGTAAAACAGATGCCTTTATGGAAGTGGTAGGCAGTCTACGCATGAAAGGTGGCTTGGCTTCGCTCTTTTTTGGTTTTCTCTAGGTTGTCTGGATGAGGAAAAAACATACGCTTCGTCCCTCGGAGTTCGGTCCTTGGGCAATTGCACATGCGCAAAGGCGAACTAGGAGCGCACTGGCGCGTCCGTGGAGAGGGCCGGGGCGGGGCGAGAGAAGGCCCGCTCCTCCCATTCGTCTCACTCTTAACTCCTTGCTATCCTTCCGCAGAGCTTCCTCTTCTTTACCTCTGACCTCGGAAAGAAGGGGGCGGGGCCACGGGGGCGGAAGTCGCGGTGCATTGTGGGTTCTTCTGGAGCTGTGCAGTTGATCCTGAATGAAAGTGGCGCGCCGCCCCTGACGTTTCCCCGATTGGAGCGGCTGGAATTCGGATTACCGCTGCGATTCGAGTGTCGGACCCTGGTGCGCACCTGACCGCGGGGAGGCTGCTGGAAAGGCGCGACGAACGTTGGTGAAGGAGGGCAGTTCTGCGCGGCCCCAAGACATGGCTCACAACAAGATCCCGCCGCGGTGGCTGAACTGTCCGCGGCGCGGCCAGCCGGTGGCAGGTAACCTGGACTGGGGGGTGTTCGAATCCCCACCCTCCGACGTGCCCGGGGGTGGGACGACTGTGGAGCTCAGGTTTCGGTGGTTCTGTGCCGGTTAGTGGTGTTTCAGGAGCGGGATATGCTCCGTCGGAGTAAGCTTCGTGTACGAATGTTTGGGAACATGAACGTGAGGGGATGGTCGGCGGATGGGTGGCACTTGTCCTATTCCTGCAAGTCTAACTGTGCGAATGCGAAGGTAGACAGGAGATTGGTGGCAGGAGGTGAGGATCCAGGAATACAGTGGGCGTACTTTGAGTCTTAGTAGTTTGCGAACGTTTTAGGGTTCAACCTTCCCCTCGAAAGAAGGGATGAGTGTCAGTCTTGAGATGGAGGAGGGTTAAGGAGGGGAAGGGGCTGTTCCCAACGGTGAAATGGGGTCACGCAGACTGAGAATCTGGACGGTATTTTTGTTTCGAATTTTTTTTTGTGAAACAGGGTCTCTGTCGCTCAGGCTGCAGCGCAATGATACGATCACGACTCACTGCAACTCAGCCTCTCGGGCTCAAGCTATCCTCCCCCCTCGGCCTCCCAAATAGCTGGGACTACAAGGTGCCTGCCACCGCACCCAGCTAATTTTTTGTTTATTTATTAAAAAATATGTATATGTATATATATATATATTTATTTGAGATATAGTCTCGCTCTGTCGCCCATGCTGGAGTGCAGTGGCGTGATCTTGGCTCACTGCCTCAGCTTCCCAAGGAGCAGGTGCGTGCCACCACGCCAGGCTAATTTCTGTATTTTTAGTAGTAGAGACGGGGTTTCAACCATATTGGCCAGGTTGGCCTCCAGCTACTGGCCTCAAGTGTTCTGCCTGCCTCGGCTTCCCAAAGTGTTGGGATTATAGACGTGAGCCATCATGCCCGGACATAATTTTTTTTGTTTATTTTTTGTAGAGAGGAGTTTCACTATATTGCCCAGGCTGGTCTTGAACTCCTGGACTCAAGCGTTTCCCCCACTTCGGCCTCACAAAGTGTTGGGATTACAGGCGCTAGTCCCCCTGCCCGGCCGGGTTTTTGTTTTTCTAAATCGTTTTTCTTGCAGATTTTTTTCATCTTTATTGAGTTTGAGTACAATAAGCTTTAAAGCATACAGTTGGATAAATTTGACTATATATACACAAATACAGCTCTCTCCTAGGAAACTCCCCCATAAAACCATCACCCCTCAAAGTTTCCTCCTGCCCCTTTTTAAATCCCTCCCTGTTCGGCAGCCACTGACCTGCTTTCTGTAATTGTAGATTAGTTTGCATTTTCTAGAATTTTTTTTTTTTTTTTTTTTGAGACGGAGTTTCGCTCTTGTTACCCAGGCTGGAGTGCAATGGCGCGATCTCGGCTCACCGCAACCTCCGCCTCCTGGGTTCAAGCAATTCTCCTGCCTCAGCCTCCTGAGTAGCTGGGACTACAGGCATACGCCACCATGCCCAGCTAATTTTTTGTAGTTTTAGCAGAGACGGGGTTTCACCATGTTGACCAGGATGGTCTCGATCTCTTGACCTCGTGATCCACCCACCTCGGCCTCCCAAAGTGCTGGGATTACAGGCTTGAGCCACCGCGCCCCGCTAGAAATTTTTAAATAAATGGAAACATATAGTAAGTAGTTTTGGGGTGGAAGAAAGTGTGTGTGGCTTCTTTCACTCAGCGTAATTATTTTGATACTCATCCAGATCGTGCATCTATCAATAGTTTATTCCTTTTTATTGTAGAGTAGTAGTCCATTGTTCTGGGTATACTACAATTTGCTTACCTGTTCATCTGCTGATGGCCATTTGGGTTGTTTCCAGGTTTTGGCTATTACAAATAAACTTGCTCTGAACATTCATGTACAATTCTTTGTATGGACATGTACTTTCATTTCTCTCATGTAAATCTCTAGGAGAGGAATGGCTGCATCATATGGTAGGTGTATGTTTTAAGAATTTTAAGAAACGGCCAACCTCTTTCCCAAAGTGGTAACATTTGATAGTCCCACCATCAATGTATGAGAATCTCATTTGCCCCACATCCTCTGCAACACTTGATATGATCAGTCTTTTTAATTTTAGCCATTGTAATAGTTGGGTAGTGATATCTTATTTTGGTTCCAAGTTGAGCATCTTTTCATGGGCTTTTTGGCTATTCATACATCTTCTTTTGTGAAGTGTCCAAGTTTTTTGCTGATATTTAAGTAGTTTGAATTTCTTCTGTATACTCATGCATCACTTAGCTGATTTCATTGTTGTGTGAATATCATGAAGTGTATTTACACAATCCTCCGTGGTATAACCATGGTGTAGCCAGTTGCTACGCCATATAGCCTAGGTGTGGTAGTATACCTGGGCTACAAATCTGTGCAACATGTTACTGTCCTGAATACTTTAGTAATTTTAACACAGTGGTATTTGTGTATCTAAACATATGCAAACAGAAAAGGTATGGTAAAAATACTGTATAAAAGATAAGAAATGGGACTGGGTGTGGTAGCTTACACCTATAATCTCAGTTCTTTGGGAGCCTGAGGCAGGAGGATTGAGACCAGCCTGGGCAACATAGCAAGACCTGTTTCTACAACAAAATGAAACAATTAGCCAGGAGTGGTGGTGTGCCCAGCCACTCAGGAGGCTGAGGCAGGAGAATCTCTTGAGCCCAGGAGTTTGAGGCTGCAGTGAGCTATGACTGGCCACTGTATTCCAGCTGGGCAGATGACAGTGAGATCCTGTCTCTTAAAAAAAATTAAAAAAATCCAAACCAAGACAAGAAGGAAAAAACAATAATTAACAGCAAAAAAATACACCTGGCCATGGGTAGGTGGCTCATGCCTGTACTCCCAGCACTTTGGGAGGTTGAGATGGGTGGATCACTTGTCAGGAGTTGTAGACCAGCCTGGCCTACATGGCAAAACTGTGTCTCTAGTTTAAAAAAAAAAAAAAAGGCAAAAATTACCTGGGCGTGGCATAGTTTCTGTTGCTCTGGAGGCTGAGGCATGAGAATTGCTTGAATAGGGGAGGTGGAGGTTGCACTTAGCTGAGATCATGCCACTGCACTCTAGCCTGGGTGACAGAGCAAGACTGTCTCAAAACAAAAAAAATAAGACACACCCCTATATAAGTCAGTTCCAGTGTAATCTTACAGACCATCATCATTTATTCAGCCTGTCCTTGACTGAAATGTCAACATGTGGGGCATGACTGTATTGTAAATACAAGTCATTTGTTGAATATGTGCTTTTGCAAATGCTTTCTCGTCTGTGGCTTGCCTTTTCATTCTCTTTTCTTTTGAAGGGTGAAAGTTTTAAAGTTTAACTAACTTTAACTAATTGCTTTTACCAAAGAATTTTCACCTTTACCAAAAATAAATCCCTTTATTTTGTTTCAAACCTAACTTTTAGTAAAGTTTTGAAACAAAAAATAAAGGGGTTTATAGTAAGCTACGGATACCCAATTATTTAAAATTATTGGAAGAGGAGATTCTTTGGTCACTTTTTGCTCAGGTTGTCTGATGCTTCTGGTTCATCAGCTTTTCTTTCCATTTTGTATAAAATCCTCATTTTGTATAAAGCTATATAAATAATAGATAAAAATGTTATTGAAAGAAACACAGTGTGATTAGTGTGAAGACATCTTTTCAAGAAAAATGAAATAATGTTCTTCATGTTCTAACCATTTTTATATGTATTTTCAGTTGTAATGAAAACACTTATACTTGATAAAACTTGTACTTTTTTTTTCAAATTGATCACAATTCTTTATAGTTGTCTTCATAGGTCTTACTCTGTAGGCATTTTGACTTCGTTTTCTGTACCATCTCCAACCTAGTATATAATCCTTATGATTTTTTCTGTGTAGTTATGAACAAACCCCTAAACCTAGCTTTGCTTTAAAGGTTTGTGCATAACTTTCTAGAGAAAGCAGATGTCTGGCTTCTTTTCTAGACTTGAAGCATGTTTCCTGGATCCCTTCATTAGAGTTATTTGCTATGCTGATTTGTGAGGAAAACAAAATACTATAGAAGTTCTTGTAAAAGTGAACTTTTGTGGGAAGTAGAAAAGTTCCTTTTTAAAGTTTCCTTTCTTGTTAAAGGATAAATCATAAGTGTGCTAATAATAACTCTTTGTTAAGCCCTATCCTATGTAGCTGTTAGACATGCCATGCTTACAGGCACGTAGTACAGTCTATGTCCTTGTGCTTTAACCGGTGTATCTGTGCTGAACATGCTCACAGCCATGTCCCACCTCTCCCTTGCTTTTACCGGTTTAGAAAAGTTTTAAGTTGTTAGCCAATTGGGTTTTAGTTTAAATTGTAAGGTCTGGCTCTAGCCAACGGAAATCAAACACAGCAGTAAGGACAGCCCCAAATGCGTAAGGGATAAATTTGTGTGGTTTTCCTTTGTTCATTGTACTCTCGTGGCAAGATGGCTAGTGATAGTACTCTTCTTGCAGTCCAGGAAGTAAAAATTGAGTTGCTGAAAGATCCTTTGTCTCAGTGCTAATTTTTCTTTGTGGCACTGAGCATCTGTTTCCAATAACATTTTTTATTTCTGATTAGAAAAACAGTTGTTGGGTGCAGTGTCTTTCGCCTGTAATCCCAGCACTTTGAGAGGCCAAGGTAGGAGGATTATGAGCTCAGGAATTTGAGACCAGCTTGGGCAGCATGATGAAACCCCATGTCTACAAAAGAATACAAAAATTAACTAGGCTCGGCTGTGTGAGCCTGTAGTCCCGGCAAGCTAAGATTGCCCCACGGCACTCCAAGCCTGGGCAATAGGGCAAGATGCTATCTCAAAAAAAGAAAAAAAAAGAAAACCATTTTACAAGTTGGATTTTTTAAAAATCAGAATTTTAATATAACATTTGCAAGATAGTGATGACAAATAGAATAGTGACTTATCGTTAGATAAATGGGACAAATGTGGCACTAACTGTGGATAGATAGCACTATGCTAAGCTCCAGGCAGTTTTATACATAACTCTCTAAGAAATGGAGTTGTGTGCCCTCTGGCCCCCCACTTTGCTGGGAATTAAGAGAGTCAGGAGTAAAAAGTTTTTCTTTTTTATTGTATTGGAATATTTTGGCCCCCAAAACTAGACTGTTAATTATCGTGACTGAGTCACTAAACTTACCTATCTGATTAACTGTGGTCCCTGGGGAGAACCCCTCCAGACAACCAAACTGGGTTGGCTCGTGATGCTTATTAGAAAGGAAAGTAAATATTATGTAGAATTCTTGATAAATTTCTCTGAATTTTCTCCTGTTTTTTGAGATGGGCTCTCACTTTGCTGGGCAGGCTACAGTGCAGTGGCACAGCTCATTGCAGCCTCGACTTCCTGAGCTCAAGCAATCCTCCTGCCTCAGCCCACCAAGTAGCTCCAACTACTGGTGCAAGCCACAACGCCCAGCTAATTTTTTGTAGAGATGGGGTTTCGCCATTTTGCTCAGGTTGATCTTGAACTCCTGAGCTCAAGTGATCTACCCACCTCGGTCTCCCAAAGTGCTGGGATTATAGGCATGAGCCACTGCACCTAGCCAGTTTCTCTGAATTGTCCTAAATTCTCTCTCTGTGTCTTGGAAGTGTTTATGCCACATTATGTCTTTGGGAGGTGCAGGATTAGCAATATTTTACAGTAGGAGAGGAAGATACACTAGGTATATTCTTGGGAACTTTAGTGAGAAATAGGAATTACGCACACATTTCTGTTTTTTACTATTTTTTTCTAATTTTTTTAGATTATAAAATTAATTTGTACTTAAGCTGGGTGAGGTGGCTCATGCCTGTAATCCTAGCATTTTGGGAAGCTGAGGCGGGAGGATCACTTGAGGCCAGGAGTTCAAGACTATCCTGGCCAACATGGTGAAACCCTGTCTCTACTAAAAACACAAAAAGTAGCCGGGCATGGTGGTGCACACCTGTAGTCCCAGCTACTTGGGAGGCTGAGGCAGGAGAATCACTTGAACTCGGGAGGCAGAGGTTGCAGTGAGCTGAGATTGTGCCAGTACACTCCAGCTTGGGTGACACTGAGACTCCATCTTAAAAAAAAAAAAAGTAATTTGTACTTATTGTGTAATAGTGTTCTCTAGAGGGACAGAACTAATAGGATACACACACACACACACACACACACACACACACACACGTATACATACATACACACATACATGTCAAGGGGAGTTTATTAAAAAGCTATTAACTCACACAATCACAAGGCCCCACAATAGGCTGTTTGCAAACTGAGGAACAAGGAGAGCCAGTCTGAATCCCAAAACTGAAGAACTTGGAGTCCGGTGTTCGAGAACAGGAAGTATACAGCACAGGACAAAGATGTAGGCTGGGAGCCTAGCCCGGTCAAGTCTTTTCATGTTTTTCTGCCTGCTTTATATTGTAGTCACATTGGCAGCTGATTAGATGGTGCCCACCCAGATTAAGGGTGGGTTTCCCTTTTCCAGCCCACTGACTCAAATGTTAATCTTCTTTGGCAACACCCTCCAGACGCAGGTTCAATGCTTTGCAATCCTTCAATCTGATCAAGTTGACACTCAGTATTAACCACCACAGTAATTTCTTTGATATTTTGCATATTGAGGAAAATGTTATGGCTGTTCAAATTTTTTATTGTAAATATCAGGATTCACTTTACTATTACTATAAGTTCATAATTTTCCTGAATTAGAAAGAAATGGTACTAACTACATATAATCTGTTCCCCTGTGAAGTCACCTTCTCTACTGAAACCAGACTGGCACTGAGAGAGAGCCCCTGGAAACAAGGCCAAGCTTTATTTTCTGAAGAATTCTTTTTTCTTCCTTCTGAGTTAATAGATTTCAGGTGAATACTTGGAAGAAAACAAACTTATAATTTATTTTTCTTTTTCATTTTTTTTTTTTTTTTTGAATTGGGATCTTACTCTGTCATCCGGGCTGGAGTGCAGTGGCAAGATCTTGTTCCCTGCAACCTCCTCCTCCTGGGTTCAGGCTATTCTTTCGCCTCAGTCTCCTGAGTAGCTGGGACTACAGCTGTGTGCCACCACCCCCAGGTAGTTTTTATATTTTTAGGAGAGACTAGGTTTCACCATGTTGGCCAGGCTGGTCTCCAACTGCTGACCTTAGGTGATCTACCGCCTCAGCCTCCCAAAGTGTTGGCATTACAGGTTTGAGCCACTGCACCCAGCCCTCCCTAGTTTCTTAAAGGTGTATCATTCAGCATAAAGTTATTTAACACTGCTATATAAAGAGCTTACTAGGAACTGTGGGAATATAAATATAAGACACAGCCAGGTGCAGTGGCATATACTTGTGGTCCCAGGTACTCAGGATAGTGTGATGGTGATAGTGATGGTGATTTTGAAGTCATTTTACTGAGCAAATATTTAAATGGCTACTTTGTGCTAGTCCTTGGGCATAGGGGGATGGCTAAGATATATTATATCATCTTGAAAAGCACAGTCTCATGGGAGTAGCAGATCATCCATTTTAAGCACAGTTCTGTTGTAAAAAATATAGTAATGACTATTGTAGTAGATGATGGGAATCAGAGGTAATAAACCTAATTATTTGAGGTTGAGGAAGAAAATATGGGAAGGAAGAAGGAGATCAGGTGAGGCTTCCCAGAGGAGGTCATAAATGAATTATCTTGAGTAAATAGAAGTTTGCTGGATAAATAGTTGCGGGTGGGAGTGTTACTGGAAAGTTTCTGTTAGGATAGATAGGATGATGATGGGAGGATAATGGGCTGAAAAGTTGTCTGTGTTCTGGAAGATATAAGTGAGGCTATGAGGTTGGAGAGTAGGAGCCTGATCATTATAGGCAAGTAGGGTGTGATAAGGTATCTTAATATTTATATACTTTTAATTTTCACTGGCAAACAATTGGGTTTTTTTCAGCATCGAGATGGGATTGTTTGAATCCAGGTTAAAAGCTTACTTTCACTTTTCTGTGTTTAATGAATTGAAGGAGACAAAAGTAGAAATGGAGAGACTAATTTGGAACTTGTTGTAGTCCAGGTGAAAGACAATAGTGATGGTTTAGAAGTGGGAGATAAAGAGTAGAAGGCTGATTTGAGATATACTAAGAAGGGAAAATGGACAGAACTTGATGTTGTATTTAGAATGAGAGAAAGAAGGTCAAAATTTAGTCTGAAATATCTGGCTTATGCAGTGGGATAGTTGATACTGTTAGGGCTTATTGAGAGAGAAGCAGGTTGGAGGAGATATTAAGATCCTGATTGCTCAAATAGAGATCTTTTGTAAAAATCTTTTTAAAAAACATTTTTATTTTATTTTAGTAGTTTTTGGGGAACAGGTGGATTTTGGTTACATGGATAATTTCTTTAGTGGTGATTTCTGAGATTTTGGTGCACCTGTCACTCAAGCAGTGTACTTTGTCTCCAATGTGCAGTCTTTTATCCCTCACCCCCTCCCACATTTCCCCCTGAATCCCCAAAGTCCATTATATCATTCTTTATGCCTTTGCATCCTCATAGCTTAGCTCCCACTTACAAGTGAGAACATAGGATATTTGGGTTTCCATTCCTGAGTTACTTCACTTAGAATAATGAGCTCCAGCTCCATGTAGATTGCCGTGAATGCCATTATTTCATTCCTTTTCTTTTTTAAGATGGAGTTTCACCGTGTTGGTCAGGCTGGTCTTGAACTCCCGACCTCAGGTGATCCGCCCGCCTTGGCTTCCAAAGCACTTGGATTACAGGCATGAGTCACTATGCCCCGCCTATTTCATTCCTTTTTATGGGTGACTAGTATTCCATGGTAAATATACACACCACATTTTCTTTTTCTTTTCTTTCTTTTTTTTTTGAGACAGAGTCTTGCTCTGCTGCCAGGCACCAGGCTGGAGTGCAGTGGCGCAATCTTGGCTCACTGCAACCTCCACTTCCCGGGTTCAAGCAATTCTCCTGCCTCAGCCTCCCAAGTAGCTGGGACCACAGGTGTGCACCACCATGTCCAGCTAATTTTTGTATTTTTTAGTAGAGACGGGGTTTCACCATGGTCTTGATCTCTTGACCTTGTAATCTGCCTGCCTCGGCCTCCCAAAGTGCTGGGATCACAGGCTTGAGCCACCGCACCCGGCCTACACCACATTTTCTTTATCCACTCATTGGTTGATGGGCATTTAGGCTGGTTCCACATTTTTGCAATTGCAAATTGTGCTGCTACAAACAACCCTGTGCAAGTGGCTTTTTCAGATAATGACTTGTTTTCCTCAGGGTAGATACCTAGTAGTGGGATCACCAGATCAAATGGTAGTTCTTCCAGTTCTTTAAGGAATTGCCGTGTTTTCCATAGTGGTTGTAGCAATTTACATTCCCATCAGCAGTGTAAAAGTGTTCCCTTTTCCCCACATTCATGCCAACATCTATTGTTCTTTGATATTTTAATTATGGCCATTCTCACAGGAGTAAAGTGGTATCTCATTGTAGTTTTAATTTGCATTTCCCTGATTATTATGTTGAACATTTTTTCATATGTCTGTTGGCCAACTGTATTATCCTCTTTTGAGAATTGTCTGTTCATGTCCTTTGCCCACTTTTTGATGGTATGGTTTTTTTTCTTGTGCATTTGTTTGAGTTCCTTGTGGATTCTGGATATTAGTCCTTTGTCAGATGCATAGTGTGCAAAGATTTTCTCCCACTCTGGGTTGTCTGTTTATTCTGCTGATTATTACTTTTGCTGTGCAGAAGCTTTTTAGTTTAATTATTTTTGTTTTTGTTGCATTTACTTTTGGGTTCTTGGTCATGAACTCTGCCTAAGTCAGTGTCTAGAAGCATTTTTTCCGAAGTTGTCTTCTAGAATTTTTTTTTTTTTTTTTTTTTTTTTTTGGTGACAGTCTTGCACTGTTGCTTGGGCTGGAATGGCATGATCTTGGCTCACTGCAACCTCCGCCTCCCGGGTTTATGTGATTCTCCTGCCTCAGCCTCCAGAATAGCTGGGATTATAGTAGCATATCACCATACCCAGCTAATTTTTTTGTATTTTTAGTAGAGATGGGGTTTCACTATGTTGGCCAGACTGGTCTCAAACTCCCGACCTCAGGTGATCTGCCTGCCTCTGCTTCCCAAAATGCTGGGATTATAGGCATGAGCCACCATGCCCGGCCTATTCTAGAATTTTTTGTGGTTTCAGATCTTACTTAAGTTTGAGTCTTTGATCCATTTTAAGTTGACTTTTGTATAAGGTGAGAGATGAGGATCCAGCTTCATTCTTCTGCATGTAGCTTGTTAGTTATCCCAGGACCATTTGTTGAATAGGGTGTCCTTTCCCCACTTTATGTTTTTGGTGCTTTGTCAAAGATCAGTTGGCTATAAGTGTTTGGCTTTCTTTCTGGGTTCTCTATTCTTTTTTTTTTTTTTTGAGGTGGAGTCTTGCTCTGTTGCCAGGCTGGAGTGCAGTGGCGCAATCTCGGCTCACTGCACCCTCCGCCTCCTGGGTTCAAGCGATTCTTCCGCCTCAGACTCGCGAGTAGCTGGGACCACAGGCGCATGCCACCATGCCTGGCTAATTTTTGTATTTTTAGTAGAGATGGGGTTTCACCATATTAGCCAGGATGGTCTCAATCTCTTGACCTCGTGATCCACCCACCTTGGCCTCCCAAGTCTGGGTTCTCTATTCTGTTCCATGAGTCTGTGTACCTATTTTTATACCAGTACAATGGTGTTTTGGTTACTATAGTCTTGTGGTATAATTTGAAGTTGGTTACTATAGTTTTGCAGTATAATTTGAAGTTGGGTAATGTGATGCCTCCTCATTTGTTCTTTTTGCATTGCTTACTTTGGCTATTTGAACTCTTTTTTGGTTCAATTACTTTGTCCTCCAGGCTGGAATGCAGTGGTACGACCATGGCTCACTGCAGCCTCCAACTCCCAGATTCAAGTGATTCTCTCAAGTCAGCCTCCTGAGTAGCTGGGACTACAGGTGTGTGCTACTTTGCCTTGCTAGTTTTCAGGCTCCACTTCTAATACTGGTTCTTTTGCTATTTCCACTATATCTGCAGCTACTTAATCCACTGAAGTCTTGAACTTCTCAAAGTCATCCATGAGGGTTATAATAAACATTTCAAACTCCTGTTGTTGATATTTTGACTTTCTCCTATGAATCATGAATGATGTTAATGGGATCTGGAATGGTGAATCCTTTCCAGAAAGTTTTTGCTTTGTTTTGCCCAGATCTGTAAGAGGAATTACTGTATATGGCAGTCATAACCTTATGAAATGTATTTCTTTTTTTTTTTTTTTTTTTGAGACGGAGTTTCGCTCTTGTTACCCAGGCTGGAGTGCAATGGCGCGATCTCGGTTCACCGCAACCTCCACCTCCTGGGTTCAGGCAATTCTCCTGTCTCAGCCTCCTGAGGAGCTGGGATTACAGGCACGCACGACCATGCCCAGCTAATTTTTTGTATTTTTAGTAGAGACGGGGTTTCACCATGCTGACCAGGATGGTCTCGATCTCTTGACCTCGTGATCCACCCGCCTCGGCCTCCCAAAGTGCTGGGATTACAGGCTTGAGCCACCGCGCCCGGCCTATGTATTTCTTAAATAATAAGATCTTTTTAGGGAACCCACTCTGTAAAGAAAAACAAAAATAAAATAGGACTTGAAAATTTAAACTACCCCTTGATCCATTGGCTGCTATGTTAGTAGGCATGGAACCAACATTAATCTCCTTGTACATTTCCATCAGAGCTCTTGGGTGCCTAGGTGCATAGTCAGTGAGCAGTAATATTTTGGAAGGAATCTTTTTTTCTGAGCAGTAAGTCTCAACAGTGGGCTTCAAATAATTCAGTAAACATTCTGTAAACAGATGGGATGTCATCCAGGCTTTGTCGTTCATTGATAGGGCACAGACAGAGTAGATTGCACGTAATTCTTAAGGGCCTTAGTATTTTCAGAATGGTAAATAAGCACTGGCTTCAACTTGACATTACCAGCTCCTAACAAGAGGGTCAGCCTGTCCTTTGAAGCTCTGAATCTAGGCATTGACTTCTCTCTAGGTATAAAAGTCCTAGATGGCATTTTCTTCCAATAGAAAGCTGTTTTGTCTACACTGAAATTCTGTTGTTTAGTGTAGCCATTTTTATCAATTATCTTAGCTGTATCTTCTGGATAATTTGCTGCAGCTTCCGTAACAGCTCTTTACCTTGTACTTTTATGTTAGGGAGATGGTACTTTCCTTAAATCTTATGAATCAGCCTCTGCTAGTTTCAGAGTTTTCTTCTGGAGCTTCCTTACTTCTCTCAGCCTTCATAGCATTGAAGGCAGTTGTTGCCTTGGTCTGGATGAGGCTTTGGCTTAAATGGAAATGTTGTGGCTAGTTTGATTTATTCAGATCACTGAAATTTTCTCCATATCAGCAATAAAACTATTTTGTTTTCTTATCATTTGTGTGTTCACTGGAGTAGCACTTATAATATCCTCCAAGACCTTTTCCTTTCATTCACAACTTGGCTAACTGGTTTAAGAGGCCTAGCTTTTGGTGTATCTGGGCTTTTCATATACC
The DNA here is from genome assembly GCF_009761245.1 of Sapajus apella. NCBI lineage: Eukaryota > Metazoa > Chordata > Mammalia > Primates > Cebidae > Sapajus > Sapajus apella. Next base: position 59,834,610 of record NW_022436946.1, read on the forward strand.
TTCTTTACTGAACTTGATCATTTCTAGCTTCTGATTTAAACGGGAGACATAAGACTCTTCATTTAACTTGAGCACTTAGAGGCCATTGTAGGGTTATTAATTGGCCTAATTTCAATATTATTGTGTCTCAGGGAATAGGGAGGCTCAAGGAGAGGGAGAGAGATGGGGGAATGGCTGCTCAGTGGAGCAGTGAGAACACACACAGCATTTGTTTATTAAGTTTGCTGTCTTATGGGTGTTGTTCATGGCACCCCAAAACAATTACAGTTGTGACATCAAAGATCACTGATCACATATCGCTGTAACAGGTATAATAATAATCAAAAAGCTTGAACTATTGTGGAAATTGCCAAAATGTGGTGCAGACACAAAATGAGCACATACCGTTGGATAAATTACGCTAATGGACTTATAGACACATGGTTGCCACAATATGGCTGGGCGCGGTGGCTCAAGCCTGTAATCCCAGCACTTTGGGAGGCCGAGGCGGGTGGATCACGAGGTCAAGAGATCGAGACCATCCTGGTCAACATGGTGAAACCCCGTCTCTACTAAAAATACAAAAAATTAGCTGGGCATGGTGGTGCGTGCCTGTAATCCCAGCTACTCAGGAGGCTGAGACAGGAGAATTGCCTGAACCCAGGAGGCGGAGGTTGCGGTGAGCCAAGATCGCGCCATTGTACTCCAGCCTGGGTAACATGAGTGAAACTCCGTCTCAAAAAAAAAAAAAAAAAAAAAATTTATTAAATAAATGCAGTATCTGTGAAGTGCAATAAAACAAAGTCTGCCTGTAATACTAGTTTCTCTCACAAACAACTGCCTACAACTCAGGAGTTCCAATCAAACTATATTTATTTCTTGCTCATATCACAATGTGTTGTGTCGAGCAACTTTCCCAGGCTACTCTTCTCTGATGAGCAACTCTCTAGGCTCTTTCCATCTTGTGATGCTGTCATCTTAAACATACGACTTCTAAATTTGCCATGAAAGGGGAGGAACAGGCATGGGTGATCTCTCAGGGAGTTTTATGGCCAGCCTTGATAGTGGTATAGCTAACTTCGGCTCATATCCCATTGGCCAGAATCCAGATACATGGCCCTCACCCAACTGCAAGAGAAACTGAGACAGCTAGTCTTTCATTGTCCCCTGGACGAAGAAAGTGAATTGAATGTGTTGGACAGATAGCATCATTTCTACTATGGCAATAGATAAAACTTCTCCCAGGCAGAGAAGGTAGAGAGAGTAGAGAAGGCCCATAGTGGAACCCATAGAAACCTGACTTTTAGAAGTTGGTTAAAGAAAAAAGACGGAACAAAGGAGTTGAGGACAAATCGCTAGAAATTGAGGGAGGTGTTAGGTGGGTGATTGAAACTAATAGGAGTTTGGGTGTCATGAAAGGCAGGAGAGTTTTTCAAGAAGGAATGTGTTGTCAGATACTTGAAATGCTACTGAGATGTTAAGATACCAGAAAAGTTGGTAAAATATGTTGGTGACCGTGACAAGTGTTTTTAGTAGGAATGTGGGATCAGAAGCCACATTGAAATGGATTAATGAGCTAGCTACTTGGTTGCAAGTCTCTTAGGGTGTTGTAGTGGATTGCTGAGAAATATGTGTAGATGGCTTTGAGACCTAAGAGGCTAATTCCTACCTTTTCTACCTTTTGGATAAAGTGGCCAAAAGAGTGGGGATAGAATGGCCAAAAGGAATGATCAGAAGTGACTTGAATGGCCAGCTGGCCTGAGGAGAAGGCTGGGGTTGGAACATGGAAGTTGTAGGATTATCTTCATCAAGCTGTCTACCAAGGCCATGGATGTGCCTTAGTCATATCAGCAGATGCTGCTGGGATGGAAACTAAGAATGCTCGAAGACCAGATGCAATACTGTTCAGTTGGCTGGAAGCAAGAGAGGAAAAAGATGGTGTACAAAAAGATGGTGTACAAAAAGCAGTTGTCCTGCTTTCCCCCAATGTCAGGGTCTCTACCTTCGAGGGATATAATCACATCCAGGAGGAGAATCCTGATTTGACTGTGGGCTATCTTGAGTGGGAGCTCAAAAGCTAAATTATGCATGGTTATGGAGAAGTAAAGTCTACACTTTTGCTCACACATGTATACATAAATGAATTGGAGGTGAGGAAGTAAAGATAGGAGTATGTGTATTAAACTTTAAAAAAGTTTGATTATGAAGAGGAGTAAAAATGCAGCAAAAATTGGGGGATAAGGGAGAGTTTAGGGCTTGTTTAAATGCTGATGAGAATGAGCTAGCAGGTAGATGTCTGAGATGCTGAAGATGTTGGGGGATGGGGTTGGGAGAGGAAGAAAGGATTGATTGGTGGTCCTTGAAAAGCAAGATGGTAAGAAAATCCAGAGCAGAAGGGAGGGGATTGGCTTTTAATGGGAGGAGGAGTATGGGCCCAGATACAGAAAGGTTTATAGATTAACTGCAAAGGCAGGGCAAGTTTCTGCCTAATGGAGAGGCATTGTTGAATAGCAGTTTTATGCATGGACACTACATCCATAGTCTTAGTTTGAATCCCTGTTTTTACCATTTATTAGTGTTGTGACATGCGGCAGGTTACTTAATATATCTTGCTTTGTTCTCCTTATCTGTAAAATGAGGAATAATAACAATACTAGTTGTTAGGAGTGAATGAATGAATTATGTAGAATATTTTAAACAGTGTCTGGCATGTGGTAAACATATACAATTAGCTTTAATTATTATGGCTTCTGCTTTTTTTTTTTCCCCGTGATGTCTTACTTAAAGTTGTTAGTTAAAAAGGGGATGTTTTAGGAATTAGGAAAAGATGTGAAACATTGATCATAAATGATAATGGTGTGTGGTAGGATTGGCTTTGATATTGGTGATTATGAAGTATAGTGCCACCCATCTTTTGTGCTATGAGATTTTCTCTAGGACGCCTCAGCTACATATGTGTAAACACAAAGAAGTCAGGTGGTTGGGTTCATTGAGGCCCGGATTCTTCTCAGGTGAATGTGACTGGATAATGGGAGCAGAGCAAGGAAGTTAAGAGTATTTACAGGGGACTAATTATGATGATCCACTGTGGGCTCTGATGTTGGATAAGAAGGAAAGAGAACCCTGAAAGAGCTGATGGAAATAGGATTGGACTTCTGAGACAGTAGTAAGAGGGAGAGAAGGTCTGATGGGACGAATTTTCTTATTTATTTATTATGTTTATTGTTTATGTTTTCGTATTTTCCAAATAGAATGTAAACACTATGAGGGCGGGGTTTTTCTTTTTTCTTTTTTTTTTTTTTTCTTTTCACTAATGTAATCCATGTGCCTAGAACAATGCCTGGTACATAGTAGATACCCACTATATAGCTGTTAAACTAAATAAAGTAAAAGAAACCTGGCTCAGATGATGGTGGAAGTGGTGAGAAATGGTCAGATTCTGGATGTATTTTGAAGGTGGAGCTACAGGATTTGCTGATAGGTTGGATGTGGGGTGTGAGAAGAGGAAAATAGTCAAGGATAACCCAAAAAGTTTTGGCTTTGAGTTGCTAAAAGGATGGTGTTACTGTTTGCTGAGATAGGGAAGACCATGAAGGGAGCAGGTTTTAGAGTTTGAAAATTAAGAGATGAGATTTGGTTATCAAATCTGAGTCATCTGTTAGACACAAAGTAGAGGCTCAGTATGCAGTTGATATCCATCTAGAGTTAAGGGAGGGTTCTGAACTGGAGACATAAATTTATAAGTCATCAGCACATTGGTGGCTTTTTACAGCCGTGAGACTAGATGAGACACCAAGGGAATGAATGAAAATATGAAAGAGGTCCTGAGACAAAACAGAGGAGTCAGGGTGATGAGGGGGAGCCAGTAAAGTAGACTGAGAAGGAGAGGCCAGAGAGCTAGAAGGAAAACCAGGAGGATGTAATAGTGTTCTGGAAGTCACGTGGAAAAAGTGGTTCAGGAATTTCCTCTTTCATCAAAAAGTGATCAGTTGTTTCTTATGTTGCTGAGAGCTTAAGGTGAGAACTGACAGTTGACCATTCAATTTAACAATGTGGAGGTTATGGGCGACTTTGATTTTGTAGAAAACAAAATGTTAAAAAATTATTTTTTCAGGGGCCGGGCGCGGTGGCTCAAGCCTGTAATCCCAGCACTTTGGGAGGCCGAGGCGGGTGGATCACGAGGTCAAGAGATCGAGACCATCCTGGTCAGCATGGTGAAACCCTGTCTCTACTAAAACTACAAAAAATTAGCTGAGCATGGTGGTGCGTGCCTGTAATCCCAGCTACTCAGGAAGCTGAGGCAGGAGAATTGCCTGAACCCAGAAGGCGGAGGTTGCAGTGAGCCAAGATCGCGCCATTGCACTCCAGCCTGGGTAACAAGAGCGAAACTCCGTCTCAAAAAAAAAAAAAAAAAAAAATTATTTTTTCATGAAATTTAGTCTAAAGCCTTTTGACAGATGTGAAGAATTCACTTAGGTAGATAATATTGTTTTTATTGTGTTTGAAAATATAAGGCCAGGCTCAGTGGCTCACGCCTATAATTCCATCATTTTGGGAGGCCGAGATGGGTGAATTGCTTGAGCCTATCAGTTCGAGACCAGCCTGGGCAAAATGGCAAAACCCCATCTCCACAAAAAATACAGAAAATTAGCTGAGTGTGGTGGTGTGCACCTGTAGTTCCAGCAGCTGGGGAGGCTGAGGTGGAAGGATTGTTTGAGCCTAGAAGGTTGAGGCAGGAGGGGCTGAGATCACGCCACTGCACACCAGCCTAGGCAACAGAATGCCACCGTCTCAAAAAATACACACACACACACACACACACACACACACACACACACCACACGTATCGGTTAAAATAGGTTTTTAAAAATGGTTATATTAGGTGACTTCCCCTATGTTATACTGCAATTCAGAAAAAAAGGTCAAAAAAAGTCAGTCTTTCTAGCTGAAATTATAACCATTGATAGTTGTTTCAAGGGTGATTTTGGTTAGCCTCCTCTCAGAATGATATCACATTCTAGCATGATCTTCATCCTGCGGTATAGAATAAGGTCTACAACCTTTTAGTATCAAGTTGGAAAAAGTTCCAGTCTGATAATAAAACCGTATAGGGCATGTAATCACAGCACTTTGGGAGGCCAAGGCAGGTGGATCACTTGAGCCCAGGAGTTTGAGACCAGCCTGGGTGACATAGTGAGATCCTGTCAACCTACTTCCCCCAGAAAAAAAAATTAGCTGGGTATGGTGGTGTGCACCTGCAGTCCCAGCTACTTGGGAGGCTTAGGTGTGAAGACTGCTTATATTTTTGAGTTTTAAGTTAATAACTTTTTTAATGTAGTGGTGTAGTGCTGAGAGTTTTAATAGAAGTTCTGTTCACTGATAATGTTTCTTTTGTTGTTATATTTGATTGTCAATATTTATTTTTTTTGTCTTTAAAAGATGTAAGGTAGTATCTTTTAAAAGTATAGTTTAAATTGAGAGTACTTTATGAACACTTGCATTTTTAGATGGCTTTTCCATTTAAAATGTTTTAAGAGACCAGGTGTGGTGGCTCACACCTCTTAATTCCATCACTTTGGGAGGCTGAGGTGGATGGATTGCTTGAGCCCAGAAGTTTGAGACCAGCCTGGGCAACCTGGTGAAACCTTTTCTCTAATAAAAACACAAAAATTAGCTGGGCTTGGTGTTGCACACCTGTAATCCCAGCTACTTGGGAGGCTGAGGCAAGAGAATCGCTTGAACTCAGGAGGCAGAGGCTGCAGTGAGCCAAGATTGCCCCACTGCACTCCATCCTGGGTGACAGAGAGCGACTTGGTCTCAAAAAAAAAAAGTTTTAAGAAGGTGATATTTGATAATTGTTAATTATAGAATTTTAATCTGAAACATTTCCTTTAATGGAAATTATTACCTTTCTTAATGTTGTTTAGGAAGATTCTTACCTCTGAAGACAATGTTAGGACCAAGATATGATAGTCAAGTTGCTGAAGAAAATCGGTTTCATCCCAGCATGCTCTCAAATTACCTAAAGAGCCTAAAGGTAAGAAACAAAACTCTTTTTTTGTCACTAATTTAATATACTTTGTTCACTCTTGTTCTTCAGGTGGCTTAAAAAAAAAAAAATCTTAAACTAATTAATAGACTCAAGGGAAGTTGCAGTAATTGTACATAGAATTCTGTGAACCCTTCCTTCAGGTTCTCGCTATGGTGCCCTTTTTTTTTTTTTTTTTTTTTTTGGAGACAGTTTCGCTCTTGTCGTCCAGACTGGAACGCAGTGGCGCGATCTTGGCTCACCACAACCTCCGCATCCTGGATTCAAGTGATTCTCCAGCCCCAGCCTCTGGAGTAGCTGGGATTACAGGCGCTCACCACCAATCCCGGCTAATTTTTGTGTTTTTAGTAGAGACGGGGTTTCACCATGTTGGCCAGGCTCATCTTGAACTTCTGACCTCAGGTGATCCGCCCACCTCGGCCTCCCAAAGTGCTGGGATTACAGGTGTGAGCTACCATGCCCAGCTGGTGTCATTTTATATAATTGTAGTACAATATCAAAAGCAGGAAATTGATATTGGTATAGTACTTTAACTGACTGCAGATCTTATTTACTTTTTTTTTTTTTTTTTTGAGACGGAGTCTTGCTCTGTTGTCAGGCTGGAGTGCAGTGGCACAATCTTGGCTCACTGCAACCTCCACCTCCTGGGTTCAAGTGGTTCTTCCACTTCAGCCTCCTGAGTAGCTGGGACTACAGGCACACGCCACCATGCCCAGCTAATTTTTGTATTTTTAGTATACACAGGGTTTCACCATGTTGACCAGGATGGTCTCGATCTCTTGATCTCGTGATCGGCCCGCCTCGGCCTCCCTAAGTGCTGGGATTACAGGCGTGAGCCACTGTGCCTGGCCCTTATTTACTTTTTATATTCATTTGTGTGTGTGTGTGTGTGTGTGTGTGTGTGTACTTCAGTATGGTTTGATCTGATGTGTAAATTCATGGTGGTGGTTATAGAACTGCCCAATCTCCACAGAGGAATTCCGTTATGCCACCTCTTTATAGTCAGACCCTCTCCGCACCCTTGTCTCTGTACTCTGGTAGCTGCTAATCTGTTCTCCATGTGTAGTTTTTTCATTTAGGAGAATGCCCACCTGGCGTCCCAGCCTGCAGCCAAACTTATTATAGCCTCCACTAACAACCACATCCTAAGCTGCCAAGAAAACTGACTCTGTTTACAGCTGAAGAAACCATACAGAGACTACACTACTGCATGCATCCAGAATTATAGCCAAAGTGCTTTATCCCAACCAACACCTCAGATATATCTTCAGGAAAATTTTCTCCCCTACAAAAGATAGTTCCAAAAACTGGAACTTGGGCTGAGCACTGTGGCTCATGCCTATAATCCCAACACTTTGACATCCTGAGGCAGGTGGATCACTTGCAGATAGGTGTTTGAGATCTGCCTGGCCAACATGGCAAAACCCTGTCTTTAATAAAAATACAAAAATTACCTGGGCATTGTGGTGTGCACCTGTAATTCCAGTTACTTAAGGGGCTGAGGCACCATAATTGCTTGAACCTGGGAGGCAGAGGTTGCCGTGAGCTGTGATCACACCAGTGCACTCCAACCTGGGCAACAAAGTGAGACTCTGTCTCAAAATAAAAAAAAAAAAAGAAAAAAAAACTGGGACTTGGATGGTGGCTCATGCCTATAATCCAAGCACTTTGGGAGACTAAGGCAAGAGGATTGCTTGAGGGCAGGAGTTTGAGACCAGTGTGGGCAGCATAGGGAGACCCTGTCTCTACAAAAAGTTAAAAAAAATTAGCTTGACATGGTGGTGTGTGCCTGTAGTCCCAGCTACTTGGGAGGCTGAGGTGGGAGGATCACTTGAACCCACGAGGCTGAGACAGTAGTGAGCAGTGATGACCCCTTGCAGCCTGGGCAATAGTGAGACCATATCAAAAAAAGAGAGAGAAGCGAGTGTTACATCAGATGTGCAGATATTGATGTAAGGACATGAGAAACATGAAGGAGCAAGAAATATACCACCTCCGGCCGGGTGCGGTGGCTCAAGCCTGTAATCCCAGCACTTTGGGAGGCCGAGGTGGGTGGATCACGAGGTCAAGAGATCGAGACCATCCTGGTCAACACGATGAAACCCTGTCTCTACTAAAACTACAAAAAATTAGCTGGGCATGGTGGCGTGTGCCTGTAATCCCAGCTACTCAGGAGGCTGAGGCAGGAGAATTGCCTGAACCCGGGAGGTGGAGGTTGCGGTGAGCCGAGATCGCGCCATTGCACTCCAGCCTGGGTAACAAGAGCGAAACTCCGTCCCAAAAAAAAAAAAAAAAGAAATATACCACCTCCAAAGGAACACAGTAATCCTTCAGCAGCAGATCGTAATAAAAAAAATTCATGAAATGGACAAATAATTAAGAATTTTGATACTAAGGAGGCTCTGTGTAAGAAAGAAGAGAATACTTAAAAGCAGTACAAATCAGAAAAACAGTTGAGGTTATGAATGAGAAGTTTACCAGAGATAGATATCATGAAATCCAAAGAAAAATTCAGGAACTGAAGAATTCACTGAATGAAATAGAAAATAGATCAAAAGCTTTGATAATAGACTAGATCAAACAGAAGAATGAATCTCAGAACTTGAAGACAGGTCTTTGGAAATAACCTAGTCAGACAAAAATAAAGGTTAAAAGGCTAAAAAAGAATGAGCAAAGCCTTCATGACATATAGGACACCAGAAAGTCACCAAATATTCAATTTTTGGTGTACCAGATGATAAAGAGAAAACAAATGGATTAGAAAACCTATTTAATGAAATAATAGATGAAAACTTCCCTAAGTTTAACAAGAGGTTTAGATATCTAGGAGGATCAAATATCCCAAAGATAACATCTAAAAAGGTCTTCTCCACAACATGTTGTAGTCAAACTGTCAAAAGTCAAAGACAAAATTTGAAAAACATTAAGAGTGTCTGTCTAATCATTTATAAGAGAACCCCCATCAGCTTAACAGTTGACTTCACAGCAAAAACCTTATAGGCTAAGAGAGAGTAGAGGATATATTCAAAGTTCTGAAAGAAAACACCTACCACCCAAGGATACCATACCCAGCAAAGTTATTCTTTCTTCGTAAATGAAGGAGAAATAAAGTCTTTCCCAGACAAGCAAAAGCTGAGGGAATTCACCACCACTAGACTGATGATAAGAAATGCTTTAGGGAGTCCTATACCCGAAATTGAAAGACTAGTAACTATCATCATGAAAACACGAGACTATAAATAAAAACCACTGACAGAGCAAATACATAATCATGAAGGGAAAAAACTCAAATGTTTCCATTACATGATATCACCAAACCACAAAGATAGAACAATAAGAGAGAAAGAAAGGAACAACGAATATACGAAACAACCAGAAATAGAAAAGCTGAGCAGACCAATAACAAGTAGGGATGTTTAATCAGTAGTAAAACATTTCCCAACAAAAAGTCCAGGACCAGATATCTTTACCACCAGATTCTACCAAAGTCTTAAGGAAGAACTAACACCAATCCTCAATCCCCCAAAATTGAAGGGAAGGGAATTCTAACTCATTCTATAAAGCTAGCATTATGTTGATATCAGAACAACAACCAAAAGAGAAAACAGGCCAGTATCCCTGATGCAATGATGGTTCAGCATATGCAAATCAATAAATATGATACATTACATCAATAGAATGAAGGACAAACACCATGTGATCATCTCAGTAGAGTCAGACAAAGCCTTTGGTAAGAATCAACATCCTTTCATGATAAAAACTCTGAACAAACCGGGTAGGCATATAAGGAACATACCTCAACATAATGAAGCCCATATATGACAAGCCCACAGCTAACATCATACTGATTGGGGAAAGGCTTTCACCTTTTGCCCTGAGACTTAGAACAAGACAAGGATGTCCACTTATTCATCATGGTACCGGAAGTACTATCTAGAGCAGTCAGGCAAAAGAAAGAAATAAAAGTCATCCAAATTGGAAAAGAAGTCAAATTGTCCTTCATTACTGATGATATAATCTTAAATCTAGAAAAAGTTGATGGCTCCCCCAGAAAACTCTGAGGTCTTATGAGAAATTTAGTAAAGTTGCAGGATACAAAATAAACATATGGGCTGGGCAGTGGCTCACATCTGTAGTCATAGTGCTTTCGGAGGCTGAGGTGGAAGGATCACTTGAGGATAAGGGTTCAAGAACAGACTGGACCCCAAAGCTAGACTCCATCTCTACAAAATATTTTTTAAAAATTTAAAGTTATCCAGTCACAATGGTGTATTCTTCTAGTTCCAGCTACATGGGAGGCTGAGGTGGGAGGATCACTTGAACCCAGGTGTTTCAGGCTTTGGTGAGCCATGATTGAGCCACTACACTTCAACCTGGGCAAAAAAAAAAAAGAAAACATACAAAAATCAGTAGTGTTTCTGTATGCTGATACTGAACTAGCTGAGAAAGAAATCGAGAAGGCAATCCCATTTATAATAGCTACAAAAAGAGTAAAATACCCAGGAATAAATTTAACCAAGGAAGTGAAAGTTCTCTACAAGAAAAACTAGAACAGTGATGAAAGAAATTGAGTGTGACACAAACAAATAGACCTCCATGCCCATGGATTAGAATAATTAATATTGTTAAAATGACCATATTTTCCAAAGCAATCTGCATATTTAGTGCAATCTCTATAAAATACCAATGACATTATTCATAGAAATAGAAAAAACTCCTAACTTTTTTATTTTATTAAAAAAAATTTTTTTAAAGATGGTGTCTCGCTGTGTCACCTCTGCTGTCTGCTGGTCTTGCACTCCTGGGCTCAAGCAGTTCTCCCACCTTGATTACATGCGTGAGACACTGCATCCCACCTGAATCCTAACATTTATATGGAAACTGAAATGAGCCTGAATAACCAAAGCAATCTTGAGCAAAAGGAACAAAGCTGTGGGTATCACACTACTTTACAATATATTACAATACTATAGTTACCAAAACAGCATGGCATTGGTATAAAAACAGACTAATGGAACAGAGTAGGACACTCTCTTTAATAAATGGTGTTGGGAAAATTGGACATCCATATACAGGAGAATAAAACTGGATCTTTATCTCTCACCACATATAAAATCAACTCAAGATGCATTAAGGACTTTAAATATAAGATCTAAAAGCATAAAACAGTAATTTTGAGAAGAAAACAAAGGGAAAACACTGTAGGACATTGGCTTAGTAACAATTTTATGGCTAAGACCTCAAAAACACAAACAACTAAAACAAAAACAGACAAATGGGATGTTATGAAACTGGAAAGCATCTGGGCTGGGTGCAGTGGCTCATGCCTGTAATCCCAGCACTTTGGGAGGCCAAGGTGGGAGGATTGTTTGAGGCCAGGAATTGGAGAACAGCCTGGGTAACAGAGTGACCCATTTCTTGGTGGCACATACCTGTGGTCCCAGCTACTTGGGAGGCTGAGGCAGGATGACTGCTTGAGCTCAGTGGGTTAAGGCTACAGTGAGTCTTATTCACACCACTGTACTCCAGCCTAGGCAACAGAGTGAGACTCTGTCTCAAAAAATAAATTAAAAAAGCTTCTGCACAGCAAAGGAAACAATCAACAGAGTGAAATAACAACCTATTGAGTAGGAGAATATATTTGCAAACTGTTTGTCTGAGAGAGTAGTATCCAGAATATACAAAGAACTCGACACAACAGAAAAAAAGATCCATTTAAAAGGGGGAAAAGACATGAATAGACATTTCTCAAAAGAAGACATACAAATGTGGCTAACAAATATATGAAAAAAATGCTAAAAAAAAAATGCTCAACATTACTAATCATCAGGAAAATGCAAATCCAAACTACAATGAAATATCATCTTGCGCCAGTTAGAATGGCTATTTATGACTAGGTATAGTGGCTTATGTCTGTAATCCTATCACTTTGGGAAGCTGAGATGGGAGGATCACTTGAGGCCAGGAGTTTGAGACCAGCCTTGGTAACATGACAAGACTCTGTCTTTACAAAAAATTTAAAAAATTAGCCAGGTGTGGGTTACATGCTTGTCATCTTACCTTACTTAGGAGACTGAGGTAGAGGGATCCCTGAGCCCAGAAGATCCAAGTTACAATGGTGAGCTATGATTTGTTTGTTTTTTGAGAGACAGCGTTTTGCTTTGCCACCCAGGCTGTGCTGTGCCACCCAGGCTTGAGTGCAGTAGCTCCAGCAGCCTGGGTGGCACAGCAAAACCCTGTCTCTCAAAAAACAAACAAACAAAAAACTATTACAAAGACAAAAAATAACAGATGCTGGCAAGGATGTGGAGAAAAGAGAACTCTTTTTTTTTTTTTTTAAATCAATGGCTCAATTTGATATGGGATGATACAGGAAAGAGAACTTTTATATGCTGTTGGTTGGAATGCAAATTAGTACAGCCACCATGGAAAACAGTATGGAAATTTCTCAGAAAACTAAAAGTAGAACTGCTATATGATCTAGCAGTTTTGCTACTGGGTATTTATCCAAAGGAACAGAAATCATTATATCAAAGGGATACATACCTGCACTTGCATATTTATTGTAGCACTGTTCACAATAGCAAATATATGGAATCAACCTAAGTGTTCATCAGTGGATGAATGGATAAAGAAAATACAGCATCTATACACAATGGAATACTATGCAGCCATGAAGAAGAATGAAATAGTCATTTGCAGCACATGGGTGGAACTCGAGGTCATTATGTTAAGTGAAATAAGCTAGATACAGAAAGACAAATTTCACATTTTCACTCCTATGGGAGCCAAAATAGTTGATCTCACATCTGTAGTCCTGGAACTTGGGAGGCTGAGATGAGAGGATCACTTGAACCCAGGAGTTTGAGGTTACAGTGAGCTATGATTGTGCTACTACATTCCAGCATGGGCAACAGAATGAGACCCTATCTCTTAAAAAAAATTGATCACATGGAAATAGAGAGAAGAATAATAGATTATAGGTACCAGAGTCTGGGAAGGTTATGTGAACAGGAGAGGCATGGTGAAAGAGGTTGGTCAGTACAAACATATAGTTAGGTGGAATGTATAAATTTTTATTTTTGATAGCAGGGTATGGTGACTGTTGTTAGCAAGGATGTATTGTGTATTTCCAAGTAGCTAGAAGAGAGAACTTGTAATATTCTTAACACATAGAAATGATAATTACTCAAGGTGATGGGTACTCCAGATACCCTGCTTTCATCATTACTCATTACATGCATGTAACAAAATATCACATTTACCCCATAAATACATAAAATATAATATATCAATTGAAGAAAGTAAAGATTGTTTCTCTTGCCATTTTTTTTCCCAGAGAGTTTATGCTTCAGAATGAGGTGGAAGATGTATGAATTTACTATTACTTTTTTAGCCTCAGTTTGGGTGTGCATTTCTTAGTGAGACCATCTTGTTGGCTGATTGTGATTCTAGGTTTTAAAGATTTTTCGTACTTAAGGCCCCAGAACGCAAATCAACTTCTTCAGCTAGTGCTCAACAGGAGAAATTATGATTTATGTTCCAATCCAGAAAGAAAAATTGGCTATGATAGACTTATTGAGATGAGATTAAGTCTCCAGTAATACGAATATGGCCATGTGTACTGTTCTTCATTGGTTATTTAAGGAATTTAGGAGAGAAGTTTGACTGTATGTACTTTTTTACCCTATATGTTAGAATTTAACTGCCCAAGATGTGATTCTTAGGCATCACATGGTACCTAAAAATAATGAAAATGATTTTTGTCATTTAAGAAATAGACAATACGTTCACTGATTTCAGAAATCCAAAAGTTTTAAAAGGTTGGTATCATGAAGTTTCCCTCTCACTTTTGCCCTCTGTCTTCCTAGGCCCTCACTACTTACCACACAGGTTCCACTGTTTAGATTTTTTTAATGCATCCTGTCAGAATTTCTTTATGTGTATATAAGCAACAAAAAATACAGATTCCTGTGCTCTCCTCTGTACACTCAAGGTAGAACATTATATATGCTGGTCTGAACCTTGCACTTCCAACGTAATAGTATACTCTGAAGATCTTCATATATTTGCACATAGAACTTCTTGTTCTTTCTTTTTTTAACAGCTTTATAGTATTCCATTAAAGCATGTACAGGTTGAGCATCGCTAATCCAAACATTCAAAATCTGAATCTTTTTTAGCACTACATGATGCCCAAAGGAAATGCTTATTGGAACATTTCAGATTTTGGATTTTCATATTAGGATTGCTCAACCTATAAGTATAATGCAAATATTGAAAAATCTGAAATCCTAAACACTTCAGGTCCCAAGCATTTCAGATGAGGGAGTCTTCTTACTGATTTACTTGGATGGTTTCTTCATGGAACTGGAAAATGTGTGCTGCCATTTTGTGGTATTCACAAACATGGGTTCATTTTTACTGCTTTTGTGTGTCTTCATTGCATTTCCCCCACTTGCGTTGCTTCTGCTTCCCTGTAATCTGCCCCATCTTCTCCAGATCCTTATCTCTTGTGTAGATGAGTGATAGGTCCACCACTTTAAGGTGAGCCCTTTCTTACCAGAAATATATTTTTCTTGGTATCTTTCTAAAATCTGCTGCTTCTGGGTCTGCTGCGATTTTCTTCTTTTCCATATAGCTTCTGCAGAGTTCTTAATTTTTTGCCAGAACTTAGACATTTTTTTAATGAATGTGTGGATTTTATATGCCTTAGTTTCACAGAAAACAAAACTTAAAAAAAAAATTACCTTCTGTTTATATGATACTCAAGAATAGGAGAGGAAAATATGTTATTTAATTTTTAAATCTTTTTTCCCCGCCAAACACATGGTTTTTCAAGTGGTCCTCTTGCCATGGCCTCTCAAAGTGCTGAGATTACAGGCATGAGCCACTGTGCCTGGCCGAATTTCTCTCCCATACTACCATTTTCTTAATATTGTCTCCATTTTTAACGTTGCTTCTGATTTCAAAAAACGTAACTTGAGGCTTCAGTATATTTTCAGAAAATAGAAGAGTTGTTAATAAAAAAGAAAGATGTCTAAAATATTGATGAGACATGATATATGTACATCATATATACATACTCATATGTATATACATATAGATCATGTATACATATATATGTATATATATTATATAACTGGCTTGTCTCATATTTTAAGCCTGGGATATAAAATGGTGTAGTCAATAGTTATTAACAGAGTTATTGGTGGTGGCTTCTTGGAAGGCTGGGGTGGGTGATGTGTGCCTGGAGCTTGAGTTGTGGTGTATTTCGGATAGATGTTATTCCTACTCTTGCCTCTTGTCAAATAAATCACAGGTGCAGAGGTGTATGAAGCAAACTCTGGGTAGTAGAATTTGTTTTGGTTGTATTCCTGTTCCTTCCTTAGCTTGGGAGTTAATTTATTTTAACAAGTGCCTGCTTAGTTTTAGTGTCTTGAGTAAGAATTAGGTAAGTGGTACTTTATTATTATTATCAATTGTTCAGGGGCAAAGTACATATAAAATCTCCCTCAGTGTAGATGGATGAACTGTAGTATTGCCATTTAGTCAGTGCATTTGGGAACAAATTAAGTTACTAGTAAATCTGCCCTTTCATTTTTTTTTTTTAGGTTAAAATGGGCTTGTTGGTGGACCTGACAAATACTTCAAGGTTCTATGACAGAAATGACATAGAAAAAGAAGGAATCAAATATATAAAACTTCAGTGTAAAGGGTAAGTTATGTATTAAGGTTCTTTAATATTGAAACCTTTCATTACAATTTGTAATCTCTTCTTTTTTCAAGAAAACTTTTTCTATATTACTAGACATGGCGAGTGCCCTACCACTGAGAATACTGAAACATTTATTCGTCTGTGTGAGCGGTTTAATGAAAGAAATCCACCTGAACTTATAGGTATGTTTGGCTTTACTTTACCATGGTTGAATATTTTGTTTTGCCACTAGGTTTCTGTTTTCTTGTTTGCAAATAAACAAGTTATTTTTTTTCTGTTTTAAATAATTATCAAGTAGTATTAATTAAAATGAGAGACTGATTTTTGTGAATTATGTAATAAATGTATTTTCATAATGCTTACATTTTTCAAGATAAAGCCCTGATTTCTCCTCTTCAGGTGTCCTGTTGGGAAGATATACCCTAAACACTACATATTTAATTTTTATATTTCTACATTTTATCATTTTACATTTTATACTATATGTAATATTCTGAAACTTAATTTTTTTCATTCAGTATTTCTGAGAGTGATGTATAATGATGTAACTGTAGTTAATTTTTGCTGCTATATAGTATTTTATTATACAAATACGCTACAGTTTATCTGTTCTCATTGATGGACAGTTCCTTCATCAGGTTTTTATTGATTGCTACTCTATCTCTGCCAGGCACAGGCTCTTAGAACACATCAGTGAAGAAAATAGAAAAAAAGTTGCTGCTCTTAACAGAGCTCATATTCTAGTGTGGGCTGGAGGCTGAGGGGAGGAGGGCAGGCAATAAACAAATATAATAAGTAAATTTTCATAAGTGGCAGTTACTGAAAATGACATTTCAGTTGTTTTCAGTTTTTTTTTTTTTTGCTTTTATAAACTAGGCTGGTAGGGGTGGTTTTCTAGAATTTTTAAGGATTGGTTTTAAATTTAATTCTTTTTTTTAATTAAAGAAAAATTATTTTTTGAGACAAACTCTTGCCATATTGCCCAGTCCAGAGTACAGTGGCGCAATCTTGGCTCACTGGAGCCTCGAACCCCTGGGCTTAAGTGATCCTTCTGCCTCAGCTTCCTGAGTAGCTGGGATTATAGGCACACGCCAGCATCCCCAGCTGTTTTATTTTTATTTTTCATAGAGACAGGGTCTCGCTATGTTACCCAGGCTTTGTTTGAACTCCTGGTATCAAGTGATCATCTTGCCAGGGCCTCTCAGAGTGCTGAGATTATAGGCATGAGCCACTGTGTGTGGCCAACTTTGATTCTTTGTTATTTCTGATATTTCTGTTGGTATATGGTTTAAATTGAGGATGCAATTTAAATGTTTCTGTGTGTGTGTGTTTTTTTTTTTTTTTGAGATAGAGTCCCACTCTGTTGCCCAGGCTGGAGTACGGTGGCGCAGTCTTGGCTCACAGCAACCCCTGCTTCCCAAGTTCAAATGATTCTCCTACCTCAGACTCCTGAGTAGCTGGGATTACAGGTGTGCGCCACCACACCCTGCTGATTTTTGTAGTTTTAATAGAGACAGGGTTTCACCATGTTGGCCAGGCTGGTCTTGGACTCCTGGCCTCAGGTGATCTGCCTGCCCGCCTTGGCCTCCCAAAGTGCTGGGATTACAGGTGTTAAACACCATGCCTGGCCAATTAAATGTTTTCTACATAACCAACCATTTGTTTCAGCATCATTTATTGAATAGTTCTTTCTCTTCTTAGCGCTAGATGATGTAAATTAGCATCTTATATGTAGCGTTTGAAAATTTTTCCTGTTCATCTCATTTTAATTTTTTGGTAATATTTTAAAACTTTAATAAAATTTTTTAAAATGTCTTGTTTGATTTTAAGTAGCTAATGTTTTTCCTTATTTAGATAATTAACGGAAAAACTATTAGTAAGAAAGTTTGGGGATATATTGAGAGCATAAGATAAAAAAGAAAACGTCAGCAACTTTCCTGGAAACAGCAATAATTAGTTAGAAAACATAATTAGAAAATAGTCCTATTAATCTTAATAATATTGTCTATCACATATTGAACATTTCCTCCCTGCTAGTCTTTGTGTAAACCATGTCAAACACATTGCCTCATCTTCTTTTTTTTTTTTGAGACGGAGTTTCACTCATGTTACCCAGGCTGGAGTGCAATGGCGCGATCTCGGCTCACTGCAACCTCCGCCTCCTGGGTTCAGGCAATTCTCCTGCCTCAGCCTCCTGAGTCGCTGGGATTACAGGCACGCACCACCATGCCCAGCTAATGTTTTGTATTTTTAGTAGAGACGGGGTTTCATCATGTTGACCAGGATGGTCTCGATCTCTTGACTTCGTGATCCACCCGCCTCGGCCTCCCAAAGTGCTGGGATTACAGGCTTGAGCCACCGCGCCCGGCCCGCCTCATCTTCTTTTCACAGCAATCAGATAGATAGTATTGTTGTGTTCTAAAACTGAGACTTGGAAAAGTTAAGACTACTGAAGGGTCACTTACACAACTAGTAAGAGCTAGAGCCTGGATTATATCCTGAGCAACTGAGTTGTGAGTTCACGCTTGAAACTACCTCTCTCTTCTATGACAGAAGCACATAACACCAAGGAATTGTTATTAGTAAATGTAGATGGTCTTTATGAAGAAAATGTGTTTAAATATTAAAATAAAGACTTGAAGAAATGGAGAGGCATTACTTATTTCCACATTAATTTCAAAGTTTTAATGTTATTCCAACCAAAATCCCAATGAAAGTTTGGCAGAATTACTTTGAAATTAGTTTGTAAAATCCCCCACCTCCATTAAGTAACTAAATATTTGCTGTTAAATAAACAGAAAAAAATAGTTTGGTAAATCATGATAATAGTATCATGCAAGATATAGTAACATGCAAGATTACAGTAACACCGAAGATTATGAGCAAGGAAAATTTGAAAGACGAGTAATGAGGAGATTTTTCTTTCTTGCCATTAAATCATGTGGTAAAGCAATGGAAACTATAGCAGAATTTCTGGTAGTAAAGGAGGTGTTTTTAAATTAGAGAGGAAAGGTGTGATTTTTCACCAAATAGTGTTCAGTTAGCCAACCACATAGTAAGTGAATTTTAGGTATATGAAATACTTTTGAAAGGACCAATAAGAATAAAGAAGAAAATCGTCAATATTTATTTAATTCTGAAGTAAAGAAGGATATTGCATGTGTATCACCAAAGACAGAATCCATAAATGAGTATTTTTCTTTTAGGAACGCTCCTGGACTGCCCGAATCAGAACCACCTGAAGATACTTGTTAGAAATGTATGTTTTAGGGCCTATCCTAGACCTGTGTAATCAAAATGTCTAGGAATAAAGGTTAGGAATTGAGATTTTTTTTTTTAAGTGACAGCGTCTTGCTGTGTTGCCCAGTTGAAGTGCAATGGCTATTTATAGGCATGATTATAGCACACCCCAGCCTTGAACTCCTGTCCTCAATTGATCCTCCTACCTTGGCCTCCTGAGTAGCTAGGGCTACATGCACCATTGCACTTTTGCTAGGAATCTAGGTTTTCAAAATGAAAGTATTAGGTGGCTTTTATGCAGATTTAAATTTGAGAACTGCTGTCAGAATTTAAAGCTGATAATAGTAACAGCTAGTTTTTTTTTTTTTTTTTGAGATAGGGCCTTGTTGTATCATCCAGATGCAGGCTAGAGTACCGTGGTATGACTTTGGCTCACTGTAGCCTCTGTCTCTAGGGCTCAAGTGATCCTCCTACCTCAGCCTCCCGAGTGTCTGGGTCTAAAGGTGTACACCAACACACCTTGCTGCTTTTTGTATTTTTTTGTAGAGACAGGGTTTCACCATGTTGCCCAGGCTGATCTTGAACTCCTGGGTTCAAGTGGTCTACCCACCTTGGCCTCCCAAATTACTGGGATTACAGGCATGAACCCTTATTTATTAATAAGCTAATATTAATAAATGCTTGTTATTGTTCAGTGGACTTGGGAAACTATAGATAAGGAAACAATCTCAGAGAAGTTAAGTACTTTGCCATGGTCATGCATCTAATAAGGAGCTGAACCAGGATTTTCTTTATTTTTCTTGTCACTGCTATACTAACAAGGATAAGCCAAGTTTTTAATCCAGTTTCTGGCTTTAAAGTTGAAATCTTGCTATGCTGATTTCTATTTGGCCACATAAAAGTGAAAAATTTTTGTGTGAAAAAATACAACAGGTGGGTGTAGTGTCTCATTCTTGTTATCTCAGCACTTTGGGAGGCCAAGATGGGCAGATCACTTGAAGCCAGGAGTTTGAGACCATCCTGGGTAACAAAGCGAGTCCCTGTCTCTATAAATGAAAAAATTAGCTAAGCACAGCTGTGCACTCCTGTAGTTGCAGCTACTTAAGAGGCTGAGGTGGGAGGACTGCTTGAGCCCAGGAGTTTGAGGCTGAAGTGAGGTGTGATTATACCTGTACTCCAGCTTGGGCAATAGGGTGAGACTCTGTCTCTAAAAAAAAAAATTGGGGCCGGGCGCGGTGGCTCAAGCCTGTAATCCCAGCACTGTGGGAGGCCGAGGCGGGTGGATCACGAGGTCAAGAGATCGAGACCATCCTGGTCAACATGGTGAAACCACGTCTCTACTAAAACTACAAAAAATTAGCTGGGCATGGTGGCGCGTGCCTGTAATCCCAGCGACTCAGGAGGCTGGGGCAGGAGAATTGCCTGAACCCAGGAGGCGGAGGTTGCGGTGAGCCGAGATCGC
>NW_022436946.1:59855157-59857669 GCF_009761245.1 Sapajus apella
CAAAAAAAAAAAAAAAAAAAAAAAAATTGGAGAGGAGAATGTTTGAGGGCAAAGAAAAAAATAAAATATAAAACAACAGCAACAAAAGACACAACAGAAGGAAGGCAAAAAGATGTTAGACAAATTGGGGTCTGGCTTGGTGGCACATGCCTATAATCCCAGCTACTTGAGAGGGTGAGACAGGAGGATTACTTGAGCCCAGGAGTTTGAGACTAGTCTGGGCAACATAGCAAGAATCCTGTCTCAAAAAAAAAAAGATTTTGATAAATTTGGAAAAATATCTGAAGCATATGTGACATAAAAAGTTAATAATCTTATTCATGAAGATATCCTATATACCAGTACGTGAAAGAGGCATTCCTTAATAGAAAACTATGGAAAACACAATGAAAGAGCAATTTATAGAATATGAAATACAAGAAACCAGAAACATGAACAAAGTTTTCTCACTTGTTAATGAGATACAAATTAAAATACGTGCTGTTAGCTGCACTCCATATCAAATTAGCAAAGATTAAAAAAATGATATTTCCAAGAGCTCCTGGGGGACTTTGCCCTGAACTACCTGGGGGTGGTGTCAGTTCTGTTTGGGTTGAACAAGGCCCTTGCACATGGCATGTTGGGGACTTAGCTAAAAGTTCTTGGCACCCCCTTATGCAAAGCCAGCCATCACTATCCTGGGTGGAGTCCCCTAGCATTGAGGTGGCCCCTGGCCACCCCTCCTCAGGGCCTCCGGGAGAACTGAGTAACCCTCCAGCGGCTTCCCCTCCTCCTCACCAGGGGTGCCTGGGGCACGTCGCTCTGTGCCTTGGACTGAGACCAGCTCCTGGTGACAGAATGACCTGTTTGTTGGAAATGCCTTGTTGCCAGTGAAAGGCATCTTGGAACAAAACTATTTAGTTTCATTGTGAATTGGCCAGGGACAACTTTCTTTTTTAATCAACTTATTAAGTTGGAGCACTGTAATAACTTTTGTTGATTTAGCAACGATGTACAGGTTTGTTAAACACATAATGTTCTGTCTTATGAGGAAAGGGTTAGTAAAGAAGAGTAACGTTGCACATGACATTAGGTGGGTAAAAGTGGCCGCATGTTAGTGTCTGTTTCTACATAGAGCCTTTGGGTTTTGTTCTCTTTGTCAGATAAATGTTTGTTGCATGCCCTGCTGCACAGTGAACCTCCCTGCATCTGTTTCTCTGTTTGTCTGTGGCTGACTCAATAAACTTTTCCCTTTTGGAAAAAAAATTATAATTGTTAGTGTCAAGGATTGGATAAAATGGGTGCATTCATGCATTTTAGAGTGTTAATTGTTAACGTCTCTGCAGAGGGCTCTGTAGAGAGACAACATGGTGATATTTCTCAAGATCCTAAAAGCATTTCCCTTGACTCATCAAGACCATCTGAGACCTTATTTTAAGGAAGTAGTCAGAGATGGACATAAAGAGTTATGTGAAAGGAATTTCATCACAATTTCCTTGGTAACAAAAAAACAACTTGGGGCCGGGCGCGGTGGCTCAAGCTTGTAATCCCAGCACTTTGGGAGGCCGAGGCGGGTGGATCACGAGGTCAAGAGATCGAGACCATCCTGGTCAACATGGTGAAACCCCGTCTCTACTAAAACGACAAAAAATTAGCTGGGCATGGTGGTGCGTGCCTGTAATCCCAGCGACTCAGGAGGCTGAGGCAGGAGAATTGCCTGAACCCAGGAGGCGGAGGTTGCGGTGAGCCGAGATCGCGCCATTGCACTCCAGCCTGGGTAACAAGAGTGAAACTCCGTCTCAAAAAAAAAAAAAAAAAACAACTTGGAAACAACATATATATTTGAAAAAAGCAGGTTACTTATATGGTACAATAAGCAGCTATTATTTAACAACAATATTATGGGAATTTCATGAAATATATTAAGGATGTGTGTGTGTATATTCACACATTTACATGAATATATATAACATATACACATATATACACATACATTGAGGTGTACGACTAGAACCTACACAGCTGAAGGTAATATTGAGGCCTGTATTTGAAAAATTAAAAACAACTGACAAAACTGTTTTCTCATTTGAGAGAAGCCAGTATAGGGGTAAACGCTAAATATGCTTAATGAGTTCAAAGGAGGGCAAACACTTTTAACCTCTAGCATTAGATGTCATGATGTTAAAAAGAGTCATACTCCAGGTTTAGGAAAACAAATTCATCCTTGTTATAAATTGTGCAGTTGTATTCTTAGAGAACTGATAAGAAAAATTTCTAATTGTTTTGAGTGTTTTGCAGGTTATAAAATTTACAGAACCTGGTGATACATACATTATTTGTTTTATATTCCTGGCAGCGATTCTGTTCATGTGGATTGAAGTGGAAACATTTGCTTTGGGCCTGCCAAATTTTGGAGCACAGGATGTATTATCAGTTGTTTCTTGTAGTATTGCTGTAGAGATAATAACACAAACTGGTCTCAGAACTGATTGCTGATAACACCTTTTTTTTTTTTTTTTTTTTTTTTTTTTTT
>NW_022436946.1:59862669-59937832 GCF_009761245.1 Sapajus apella
TCTTGACCTCGTGATCCACCCGCCTTGGCCTCCCAAAGTGCTGGGATTACAGGCTTGAGCCACCATGCCCGGCCTGATAACACCTTTTTAAATAAAAAGCACTCAAGCTTAAATAGTCTTAGGATCTGAAAATATTGACCTGCTTTTATAGTACTTTCATTTATTTTTAGTTTCAGAGAAGGAACTTTTACCAGCCTTGCACAAATTCTTGCTGATTGATATTTGTAACCAATAGTAAACATTTGTGATGTGGCAAATATTAGACTCCGGCTTCTTTTCAAAGCCGTCTTGGTTTTAAAAAAAAATCTGGGTGACATAGTGAGACCTGGTCTTTAAAAAAAAAGGTCATCTTTGAATTAGCTGATATAATTGTTAATTTATCAATTATTGTTGACAGTTGATTCAGTTACCAGTTGATAATTGGTGGGGCTGTGTGTTAATGCTGTAGGCTTGGTGGAAATATAAAGTTCTTGAAACACACAGAAGCTTGAAACCTTTTCTAATTCTTAGCAGTAACTACAGCTTCATAGTCTCTTATCGGAAACCCTTGGAACCAGATGTTTTCAATTTTTACCACACTGTTAGCTTCTCTGGTGCAGTACCCTCAAATTATTATTATTATTTTTTTGAGATGGAGTCTCACACTGTGGCCTGGGCTGGAGTGCAGCAGCGCGATCTTGGCTCACTGCTACCTTTGCCTCCTAGTTTCTACCAATTTTCCTGCCTCAGCCTCCCGAATAGCTGGGATTACAGGAGCCGACCACCACTCCCGGCTAATTTTTTTTTTTTTTGTATTTTTAGTAGAGATGAGGTTTCACTATGTTGGCCATGCTGGTTTTGAATGCCTGACCTTGTGATCCACCTGCCTCAGCCTCCCAAAGTGCTGGGATTACAGGCATGAGCCACCTCACCTGGCCTCAAATTTTTTTTATTATGGAAATTGCAGAGATACCCAAAGTAGAGAAAATAAAAAAATGAAACCCTATATATCCATCATCCAGCTTCAGTAATTATCATTTGCTGATTTTTTTTTCATCCCCACCCTTAATAATATATTCTGTATCTGTATTAAAAATATTTGGGAAAAAACCCAATACAAAATAACAATACAGTAAAAAAATAAAGTTAAAAAGTACAGCATAGTCATAATTCACATAGTGTTTACATTGTATTCAGTATTATAAGTAATACACAGGGGTGATTTAAAGAAAACGGCAGGATGTTCATAGGTCACATGCAAATACTATGCCATTTTATACAAGGCATTTGAGCACTGAACATCAGAGGATTTTGGTATCTGAGGGGGTTCCTAGAACCAATCCCCTGAGGAGTCTGAGGAACAACTGTATTAAATTTTGTTTGGCCTTCATTATTATATTAAATAATTTTTTAGAGACCAGGTCTCGCTATGTTGTCCAGGCTAGACTTCAACTCCTAGGCTCAAGCATTCTTTCCACCTTAGCCCCCAGGTAGCTAGGACTATAGGCATGTGCCACTGAGCCTAGCTCTTATTATTATTTTTAGTTTACACATAATAACTGTACGTATTTATGGGATAGAGTGTGATATTTCAATACATATCTACAATGTATAATCATCAAGTCAGGGTTATTAGCATTTTCATGACCTTAAACTGTATTTTAGAGCAAATCACAGATATGTCACTAAAAATGTTTCAGTATACCTCTTTAATAAGGACTTTTGGTTTTCATATGATTACCGTACAGTAATTATACCACGATGAGTTATAAATTCCTTAATGTCATCTAGAACCTAGTCTGTTTTTAGATTTCTTCAATTACCTTAAAAATTTCTTTTTAGTTTTTCAAGCCAGGATCCAACAATATTTTCAAATCGCATTTATGTCTCTCAAATGTCCCTGATTTCCTCTTTTTTAAAATGCAATCAATATGATGGAAAAACCTAGCCATTGTTCTGTGAAATGTTCCACATTCTGGATTTATTTGATTGCATCCTCATATCAGTTAGCTTGTTCTCTTATCTCCTGTAGGTCTTGTAAATTGATAGTTAAATCTAGAGACATGATTAGATTCACTTTTAGGACTTTAGGCAAGAATCTTTTATAGATGGTACTATGTATTTTCTTTCACACCACATCAGGAAGCACATAATATTTGGTTGTCCCACATTTATTTCTACTAAGATGAATAAGTGGGTTCAAGTGGTGGCTGCTTGTTTCTTTTGTTATAAAGTTCTCCATTTTGTCTTCTACTTAATGATTTTACTGTTCATTGATGATCATTGCCTAGGTTAGTATTTTTTAGGGGTTGCAAAATGGTGATTTCTGAGATTCCTTTAATTTCTTCATGTATTAGCTGAAATTCTTCTTTAATAAAGAACGATCCCATCTCAATAATTGAGTTATCCTGAAATATAGTTTGTACTAGAAAAGCAAGTTAAAGTTTTGATTCCATCCTACTCTCAAATTTCAGAATGAATTGGTATCTTAGTACTCTCCAGTGGTGTCTGATTATACTTTATATATATATATATTTATTTTTCTTTTTTTAATTTATTTTTTATTTTTTTTAAGGACCATAACATTGAAAGTTTTTTGTATTTGAAGTATCTGTGAACTCGTGAATTTTTATATAGTTTTTAATGTGTTTAAATCAGCTACAGCTAATATTAAGATATCTGGATTGCTCCTAGGCCATTAGGAGCTTCTTCAGGTTCGCTTTGATATTCTTTTGATACCACCCATCAGCCTTTGATGGTTCACTTGTTTTCTGGCAAAAGATGTTTTCCAAGAATCAGTTATTTCTCTAAGGATCCTGGTTCCTTTTAATGGAAAATAGTATTTAGAGATAATCTGGGTGTTAGAAAGCATCCCATAATTAAATACATTAACATTTCTACAGTTAAACAAATGAATATTAATTCATACCAAGTGGTAAAAATAGATTGTAATAATGTCACATCAGTTCAGGTCAGGTTTTGTCCCTAAATGACTTAGCAAGAAATGTTATTTTTTTCAGGGTGTTTTTTGAAATTGTAATTACAAATAAGAGGTTGTGGAGCGGTGTTCATTTTTTTGTATGTACAGAAATAAATGATTTGAGAGTAAGGATTTTGTGAACTGGAGAAATTTAAAAATCAGTTTTGTGTTACAAGAGAAATAGCTGATTTCTTGTAAATGGAGGGATGTGTGTAACAGATATGGCTTAACTAATGCCTCTAATTATTTTAGGTGTTTCTAGTTACATATATCTGTGACAGATTTGTGAATATGTATTTTCATGAATAACATGTATTTTGGTAAAAAAACATTTCTTTTGGTTAAATAAAAATATTTAAGGTACTTGGCTCATAATGATAGGTTCTTAGTAATTGTGAATTTTCTTTTCTGTCCATATCATTTTGTTGCTCATTTAGGTATATTCTTTTTTTTTTTTTTTTTTGAGATGGAGTTTCGCTCTGGTTACCCAGGCTGGAGTGCAATGGCGCGATCTCGGCTCACCGCAACCTCCGCCTCCTGGGTTCAGGCAATTCTCCTGCCTCAGCCTCCTGAGTAGCTGGGATTACAGGCACGCGCCACCATGCCCAGCTAATATTTTGTAGTTTTAGTAGAGACGGGGTTTCACCATGTTGACCAGGATAGTCTCGATCTCTTGACCTCGTGATCCACCCGCCTCGGCCTCCCAAAGTGCTGGGATTACAGGCGTGAGCCACCGCGCCCGGCTAGGTATATTCTTTAGTGTGTCATCCTCAGCATTACTGACATTTTGGAATGGATAATTCTTTATTTTATGAGGTTATCCTATGCATTTAGGATGTTTAACAGCATTGCTGGCCTCTACTCACTAGGTACTAATGGCATCCCACAAATTGTGACAATTAAAATCGTCTCTAGAAATTGCAAGATGTCCCCTAGCGGGGCAAAATCTCCCCCAGTTAAGAACTACTGACTGCTGGGCGCAGTAGCTCACTCCTGTAGTCCCAGCACTCTGGGAGGCTGAGGCGGATGAATCACCTGAGGTCAGGAGTTCCCAACCAGCCTGACCAACATGGTGAAACCCCATCTCTACTAAAAATACAAAATTAGCTAGACTTTGTGACACATGCCTGTGATCCCAACTACTAGGGGGGCTGAGGCAGAAGAATCGCTTGAACCCAGGAGGCGGAGGTTGCAGTGAACTGAGATCGTGCTTCTGCATTTCAGCCTGGGCAACAGAGTGAGACTCCATCAAACAAACAAACAAACAAACAAAAACTACTGATCTAATTAGACTGATCATATAATTAGGACTAATATCTAGCTAGTGAGATAGAAATAAAATCGTGGTTTAGCAGGTCATGGACAAACAAAAAAGATTATGGGCCTGGTGTGATGGCCCATGCCTGCAATCCCAGCAGACCAAGGCCAAGGATCTCTTGAGTCCAGGAGTTCAAGACCAGTCTTGGCAACATAGACCCTGACTATACCCCTCTCCCCCCAAAAAAGTGTATATTCAGATCAGGCTTTATTTAAAAAGATACATTCTCACCAGCCCTTTATAAACTGCCCCAACCATGTATATTTGTATAGCTATAGCTAATCTTTCTGTCCTTTTGTTGGGAAATTTCTTTTCCTAGTTTGATTGTAAATGCCATATACATTCATTTTGTTATATTGGCCTGCCTAGAAGTTGAAGACAAATTTGAATAGAAGATGCGTGAAGTAGTTAACAATGAGCTAATATTTAGTTGAAAACTATGGTTTGGTCAGGTGTGGTGGCTCATGCTTGTAATCCCAGCACTTTGGGATGCTGAGGCAGGTGAATCACGAGGTCAGCAGATCAAGACCATCCTGGCCAACATAGTGAAACCCCATCGCTACTAAAAATGCAAAAAAAGTAGCTGGGCATGGCAGCGTACACCTGTAGTCCCAGCTACTCGGGAGGCTGAGGCAGGAGAATTGCTTGAACCCGGGAGGTGGAAGCTGCAGTGAGCTGAGATTGCACTACTGCAGTCCAGCCTAATGACAGAGTAAGACTCCATCTCAAAAAAACCCAAAAAACAAAAAAAACCCCACAAGTAAAACAACTAACCTCCCCTCCCACCCCCCGCTCCGCTGCCCCCACAAAAGAAACCCAGCTGGTTTACTTGCCACTAGATGGACCCATTCTCATCATGAATAAAACTGAAAATTGCTTTTAAAAAATACTGAAGACATATCTAAGCTTGTAGTATACCTAATTAATTGATGTTTTTATATCAAATACATAATCTCCCAAATTTTTTTGTAGAGGTTTGTTTTGATGGTTTTATAACTTTATAACCCTATCTGTAAATGTTTTGATGTATAACTGAACCACTAGACTAAGACTGTATGTATTTGCATATAAAGAATATTAAAAGGAAAATGGTACTCTCTTAGATTATATATCTTCACATGATATATTAGCTAATTGGCAATTATTCTTAATTTTCCTATTCATAAAATTATTTAATGTTTCAAGAGTAAAAATTGGAAACAAGGCTGGGTGCAGTGGCTCATGCCTGCATTTCCAGCACTTTGGAGGCCAAGGCGGGTGGATCACTAGGTCAGAAGTTCAAGACCAGCCTGGTCAAGATGGTGAAATCCCGTCTCTACTAAAAATACAAAAAAAAATTAGCGGTGGGGGCGGTGGCAGGGACCTGTAATCTTAGCTACTCGGGAGGCTGAGGCAGATAATTGCTTGAATCTGGGAGGTGGAGGTTACAGCGAGCCAAGATCGCAGCACTGCACTGCAGCCTGGGCTACAGAGCGAGGCTCCATTTCAAAAAAAAAAAAAGGAAGCAAAAAACAGTAGCTTGGGTGAGAAACATCAAAAGTTGAAATATTTGTTGCTTGAATTGGTGTGAAATAGGAGATAGGAAATTTGCATGTAGGGTTAAGACATGAATACAAAAATGTGTTTACAGCTCACATCTTTGTGTGGCTGTTTTGAAGGACTTTTTCTTACAAAGCAATGGAGACAATGGAATTTATAGATTTTCTTGGTCATAGGTATTTATTTCTAAATGATGTCCTTTAGTTCAAGGCTGATCTCTTTATTTTATCTTCTTCCTTTAGAAACTTCACTTCACTTATATTGTTTTTATGATTGTCAAGCTTTGTGGTTTTTCTAGGTTCTTGTCCTGAGCCTGTAAACATACCTAAACTTGTTCAATAATCCCCTCGCTGAAAAAAACCCATACCTTTCTTTCTGTTTTGCATTCCCTCTTCCCTTTCTCAGCTGACTTTTTAAAAGAATGTGTACTTGAATTCATTTATTCCTATCCATTTTGTTGCAGTCTGGAGTTCTCCCTCAGCACTGTTTTTTGTTTGTTTGGGTTTTGAGACTGGGTCTCACTCAGTCATCCAGGCTGGAGTGCAGTGGTGCAGTCATGGCTCACGGCATCCTCAACCTTCTGGTCTCAAGCAATCCTCCCACCTCAAACTCCTGAGTAGCTGGGAGTACAGGCACTTGTCACCATGCCCACCTAGTTTTTCAATTTTATTTTTCGTAGAGACAGGATTATACTCTGTTGTCCAGGCTCGTCTTGAACTCCTGGCCTCAAGTGATAATCCTGCCTCGGCCTCCCATAGTGTAGTGATTACAGGCATGAGCCACTGCACCTGGCTAGCACTCTTAAATGGTGATTTTCCATTCTAATCATTATGTGACATTTAAGCACTCATATCTTGGAAATTTCCTTTGCTTGGTGTATGTGACCCTGTGTTTTTGTTCTTTGAAGCCCATGATAGTTCATTCTCAGTCTTTTTTTATTTTAGCTGGTGGTGTCCTGCTCTGTTACCCAGGCTGGAGTGCAGTGGTGTGATCTCAGCTCACTGCAGCCTCTACCTCCTGGGTTTAAGCAATTCTCCTGCCTCAGCCTCCCAAGTAGCTGGGATTACAGGCAACCACCACCAACCCCGGCTAGATTTTGTATTTTTAGTAAGACAGGGTTTCTCCATGTTGGCCAGGCTGGTTTCGAACTCCTGGTCTCAAGTGATCCACCCACCTCAGCCTCCCAAAGTGCTGGGATTATAGGTGAGAGCTGTAATCAGCCATGGGAGTGGTTTTTCTAAACTCTGATAATTTAGTTGCCGTGCTTAAAATTCTTTACTATATCTCCATTGCCTTTGTATTCTTTAGTATGTTTCACAAGTTTCTTCAGGATATTGACCTGTTCATTGTCTCCAACTGCATTTGGCATTTCTTACCACACCTCATATTCTAGCCATTCTGATTTATTTATAGTTTGCCATATGTGCTTTTTTGATTCATGTATTTACGTTTACACAGATTGTTCCTACTGTCTGCAGTTCCTTTGTATAAATATCCTTGTTTATTGAGAGTTGTTCAATGACTAAGGTTTTTATTCTGAATATTAATGGTCATTTTATTATACCATCAATGTAGAAATCAATGATTTGGCTCAATTGATAGTTATTTCCAAAAAATTTTTGAAAGTAGCATGTTTTGTGGTGTGCAGGCCTATGCACACCTATCCCTAAAGTCCGAGAAAGCAAAGAAACCAAAAAACGAGGCTGACAAATCCAGTTTCTTAGAAAGAGACATTTAATAGGGACTTAAAAAGAAACCAAGCCTGAGTCTCAGGTGGCAATGAGTTGAGATGGTAGATCCCTGCCATTGCTCCCAAGACGCAGGGCTTATATACCATAGGAAACAGGTGATTCAGAAGGGATATGTAGAACAAGTAACTATAATAACATCAAGGTTGTTTTTACCTAAGGGCAGGATTTATAGTTAGTATGTGCTCTTACACAAAGAACAGTAGATAAACCAGAAATCTTAGAGGCCTTCCCAGAACTGGGGTTAATCAGAAGTCGACATGGCAGACTAGCATCCAAGATGGAGCTGTTTTGGCCTCCACATAGCAAAAACTCTTTTTGGAAAGAACTCCTACTATAATATACAGAAGAGACTAAAGTGATTTTTTTTGGCATATAATTTAAAATGTATCAAATGTATAACCTGGGTTTTTGCTGAAGTTCATTGCTGAGAACAAGGCCATATTGATGAATACAAATATTTGGATTATGTTTTTAATACAAACTGCAGACTTATACCAGCATCTCACTTTAGCGTCTAGCTAAAAAAAAAATCAACATATTGAGGTACACTTTTGTATAAAAACAGCATTCATTTAAACTGTACAATCTGATGATTTATTTTGTTTTAATTTTTGAGACAGTGTTTCACTCTCACCCAGGCAGGAGTGTAGTGGTGCCACCACAGCTCACTGCAACCTTCACCTACTGGGCTCAAGCAATCGTCCCCTCTTAGCTGGGACTACAGGTACACACCACCATGCATGGCTTATTTTTGTTTTTTTTCTAGAGACAGGGTTTCACCATGTTGCCCAGGCTGGTTCTGAACTTCTGGGCTCAAGTGATCTACCCGCCTTGGCCTCCCAAAGTACTGGTATCACAGGTGTGAGCCACCGGCCTGGAACAGTCTGAGGTTTGATAGATGCAGATACTGGTAAAACCACAGTCAAGATTCAGAGGATTTACATCTCAGGCTTCTTTTGTTCATCCTCTTTTCAGTCTTTAGTTGTAGATTAGGGAATTGCTTTCTATTTTCTGTCACGACAGGTTAGTTTGCATTTTCTAGAATGTCATATGAATGAAATTATGTATATAATTGTTATCACACAGTATGATAGTTTTGAATTGTCCTTGTTGCATTTATTAGTAATTCGTTTCTTTTCATGGCTGAGTAGTATTCATTGTACGAATATACCACATGTTGTTTATCTTTTCACCTGATCATGGACATTTGGGATGTTTGCAGTTTTTGGCCATTAACAGTAAAGCTGCCATAGACATTTGTCTTTGTGTTGCTGTGAAAATTCATTTTTACAAATATTTCTGTGGGCATTTGTTTTTATTTTTCTTGGGTAAATAGCTAGGCGTAGAATGTTTAGGTCCTTTGATACAGGTGTATGTTTAACTTTGAAGAAACTACTGAACTTTTTTCCAAAGTAATTGTGCCATTTTACATTTTCACCGGCATCATATGAGGGTTCCAGTTTCTCTACATCCTCACAAACACTTGATATGGTCACTCTTTTCAATTTTAGCTATTCTAATGATTGTATAGTAGGATCTCATTGTGGTTTTAACTTGCATTTTCCTGATAATTGATGATGTTAAGCAACTTATGTGCTTTGTGGTCTTACATGTCTTCTTTTATAAAGTTCAGATCTGTTGCCCAGGTTAAAAAGAGAATTGAGTTACCTTATTGAACTGTAACACTTCTTTAAAAAAATATTTTTTGTGTCGGCAAATATTGCCTGACAAAATAGTTCTTTATATATTTGCCAGATATATGTGTTGCGAATATTTTCTGTGGCTGGCCTTTTTATTTTTTTAAATTTAAATTTAAATTTTAGATTCAGTGGGTACTGTGAGCAGGCTCTTATAGGGGTATATTGTGTGAGTCAGTTGTTTGGCCTTTGGTCCTGTTACCAGGTAGTGAACAGAGTACCCCATAGGCAGTTTTTCAGCCCTTGCCCTTGTTCTTCTCTTCCTCCTGTTGGAGTCCCCAGTGTCTGTTGTTCCCATCTTTATGTCTGTGTGTACCCAAAGTTTAGCTCCAGCTTATAGGTGAGAACATGTGATACATGGTTTTCTGTTTCTGTGTTAATTCACTTGGGATAATGGCCTCCAGCTGCATCCATGTTACTGTGAGAGATGTGATTTTATTCTTTTTTATGGCTGCATAGTATTCCATGGTATATATGTACTACATTTTATTTACCCAGTCTCCCATTGATGGACACCTAGGTTGATTCCATTTCTTTTCTATTGTGAATAGTGTTATGGTAAACATACAAGTGCAGGTATCTTTTTGGTAGAATGATATATTTTCCTTTGGCTATATTCCCTGTAATGGTAACCTTAACAGCCGACTAGACTAAGCAGAGGAAAGAATCTCAGAGCTTGAAGACCAATCCTTTGAAGCAACTGAGTCAGACAAAAATAAAGAAAAATAATCAACAAATGAACAAAGCCTCTGAGAAATATGGGATTATATAAAGTGACCAAACATACAACCCACTGGTATTCCTGAGAAGAGTCAGTCTTTAATCCATCTTGAGCTATTTTTTGTATATGGTAATAAGTAGGGGTCCAGTTTAATTCTGCACATTGTTAGCCAGTTTTCCTAGCACAGTTTATTGAATAGGGAGTCCTTTTCCCATTGGTTATTTTGTTGACCTTGTTGAAGATCAGTTAGTTGTAGCTGTGTGGTTTTATTTCTGGGTTCTCTATTCTATTCCATTTGTCTCTGTGTCAATTTCGTAGGAGTACCATGCTTTTTTGGTTACTGTAGCCTTATAAGTATAGTTTGAGGTTGGTTATAATATGATGACTTTGGTTTGTTTTTTTTGCTTAGGATTACTGTGGCTATTTGGGCTCCTTTTTTTGGTTCCATATTTTATAATAGTTTTTTTCTTCTGGGAAAGAAAAATGATGTTGGTAATTTGACAGGAATGGGGTTGAATCTGTAGATTGCTTTGGACAATATGGACATTTTAACGATACTGATTCTTTCAATCCATGAGCATGGAATTTTTTTGTTTGTTTGTGTTGTCTGTGATTTCTTTCAGCAATGTTTTGTAGTTCTCCTTGTACAGATCTTTCACCTCCTTGGTTGGGTGTATTCCTATGTATTGTGTTTTTGTGTGTGGCTTTTGTAAATGGAATCATGTTCTTCATTTGGCTCTCAGCTTGAATGTCACTGGTTTATAGAAATACTATTGATTTTTGTACATTTATTTTGTATCCTGAAAATTTATTGAAATAGAGAACATTTGATGTCCTCTCTTCCTATTTGGATGCCTTTTATATTTCTTTCTTTTGCCTGATTGCTCTTGCTAAGGCTTCTAGTACTATGTTGGATAGGAGTGGTGAGAGTGGGTATCCTTTTCTTGTTCCTTTTCTTAAGGGGAATGGTTCTAGCTTTTGTCTGTTCAGATTATGTTGGCTGTGGGTTTAGCATAGATGGCTCTTATTATTTTGAGATATGTTCTTCAGTGCTTAGGTTGTTTAGGATTTTTATTCTGAAGGAACATTGGATTTTGTCAGATGCTTTTTTTGCATCTATTAGGAAGATCGTGTGGTTTTTGTTTTGAATTCTGTTTATGTGATAAATCATACTTACTGATTTTCATATGTTGAACCAACCTTGTAACCCAGGAACAAAGTTTGCTTGATAGTGGTGAATTAACTTTTGGATGTGGTGCTGGATTTGGTTTGCTAGTATTTTTTTGAGGATTTTTGTGTCTATGTTTATCAGGAATATTGGCCTATAGTATTATTATTTTTTTGTTGTTTTTGCCAGATTTTGGTATCATGATATGCTGGTTTTGTAGAATTAGTTAGGAAGGGATCCCTCTCTTCAATTTTTTGATAGAATTGGGCTAGGGGCTGGGAATCCATCTGGTCCAGGGCCTTTTTTTTTTTTTTTTTTTTTTTTTTTTGAGACAGAGTCTCACTCTGTTTGTTGCCCAGGCTGGAGTGCAGTGGTGCAATCTTTGCTCACTGCAAGCTCTGCCTCCTCTGTTCAAGCAATTCTTATGCCTCAGCCTCCTGATTAGCTGGGATTACAGGCATGTGCCACCATGCCCGGCTAATTTTTAAATTTTTAGTAGAGACGGTGTTTCGCCATATTGACCAGGCTGGTCTTGAATTCCTGGCCTCAAGTGATCTGCTCGCCTCAGCCTCCCTAAGTGTTGGGATTATAGGTGTGAGCCATTGTACCTGACCAGGCTTTTTTGGGGTTGGTAGGTTTTTTTTTTTTTTTAATCACTGATTCAATTTTGTAATTCATTATTGGCTTTTTCAGGGTTTCAGTTTCTTCTTCATTCAGTTGTGAAGTTGTGTGTTTCCAGGAATTTATTCATTTTCTCTAGAGTTTCTAATTTGTGTGCATAGAGGTGTTCAGAATCATCTCTGAGGATCTTTTGTATTTCTCTGGGGTTGGTTGTAATGTCACCTTTGTCATTTCAGATTGTGCTTATTTGGATCTTCTCTCTTTTTTTCTTTGTTAATCCAGCTAATGGCCCATCGATCTTGTTTATCCTTTCAAGGAACCAACTTTTAATTTCACTATATGGTTTTGTTTTTTTTGTATGGCTCTTTGGGTCTTAATTTCCTTTAGCTTTGTTCTGATTTTAGTTATTTTCTCCTGCTGACTTTGGGACTTGTTTGTTTTTGTTTTTCTAGTTCTTTAGGTATGATATTAGATAGTTTTAAATCTGTCTTCTTTTATTTTTGGAGACAGAGTCTCACTCTGTCAGCCAGGCTAGAGGGCAGTATCACGATGATAGCTCACAGCAGCCTCAAGCTCTGGGGCTCAAATAGTCTTCCTCCCTTAGCCTGAGTAGCTAGGATTACAGGTGCATGCCATCACAACTGGCTGATTTTCAACTTTTTTTTTTTTTTTTGGTAGAGATGGAGTCTTGCTTTACTGCCCAGGCCAGTCTTGATCTCCTGGGCTCAAGTGATTCTCCTGCCTTGGCCTCCCAAAATGCTAGGATTACAAGTGTGAGCCACCATGTCCAGGACTTTCTATCTTCTCCTTCTTTTTGTTTTATTTTTTGAGATAGGGTCTTACTTTATCACCAAGGCCGGAGTGCAGAGGCACAATCTTGGCTCACTGTAGCCTCGACCTCCTGGATTCAGGCAATCCTCCCACCTCAGCACTTCCCAAGTAGCTGGTACTGCAGGCATGTGCCACCATACCCAGCTTATTTGATTTTATTCTTTGTATTTTTTGTAGAGATGGGATCTTGCTATGTTGCCCAGGCTGGTTTTGAACTCCTGACCTCAAGTGATCTGCTTGGCCTCCCAGAGGGCTAGGATTATAGGTATGAGCCACTGCGCCCTACCAGTTCTATCTTCTTGATGTAGGCATTTAGTGTTATGAATTTTCCTCTTAACACTAATTTTGATGCATGTCAGAGATTTTGGTATGTTTTACCTCTGCTTTCATTTGTTTCAAATAATTTTTTGTTTTCTTTCTTAATTTCATTGCTTGCCCAAAAGTCATTCAGGAGGAAGTTGTTTAGTTTCCATGTAGTTGTGTGGTTTTGAGAGCTTCTCTTGGTATGGATTTCTGTTTTTATTATATGGTCCAAGCACATACTTGGCATGATTTAGATTTAAAAAAAATTATTGAGACTTGCTTTATTGCCCATATAGAAGTTCTTGTTTTATGAATATGCATGCTGCAATGTTGGGTGTATAAAAACATTTAGGATAGTTAAGTCTTCTTGTTGAATTTTTTATCATTATGTAATAATCTTCTTTGTCCTTTTTTATTGTTGTTGGTTTAACTTTATTTATTTGAAGCAAGAATAGCAACCGCTGCTCTTTTTTTGTTTTTTATTTGCATGATAGATCTTTCTCCATCCCTTTATATTGAGGCTGGGAGTGTGAGTTGGTCTCTTGAAGACAGCAGAAAGTTGGTCTTTTTAAATTTTTTAAATTCAGTTTGCCACCCTGTGTCTTTTAAGTGGAGTGTTTAGACTGTTTACATTCAAGGTTAATGATATGTGAGGTTTTTTTCCTGTGGTGGTGGTGTTGGCTGGTTGCTTTGTAGTCTTGATTGTGTAGTTGTTTAATAGGGTCTGTGGGCTCTGTACTTACATGTGTTTTTGTGGTAGCAGATACTGTTCTTTCGTTTCCACGTTTAGAACTCCCAAAAGCATCTCCTGTAAGGCCAGCCTAGTGGTAACACATTCCCTTAGCAATTGCTTGTCCTGCAAAGATTTTATTTGTTTTTTGCTTATGAAGCTTAATTTGGTGGAATATGGAATCTTGGCTGGAATTTCTCCTAGGATGCCAAATATAGGCCCCCAGTCTCTTCTGGCTTTTAAGGTTTTTACTGAGAAGTCTGCTATTAGCCTGATGAGGTTCTCTTTATAGGTGATATGACTCTTTTTATAGTTGCCTTTAAGATTTTTTCTTTTACATTGACCTTGGAAAGTCTGATGACTGTGCTTTGGTGATGATCGTTTCGTGTCATACCTCACAGGGGTTTTCTGAATTTCTTATATTAGCATGTTGACCTCTCTAGCAACTTTGGAGACATTTTTGTGGATTATATCCTTACATATGTTTTTCATGTTGCTTACTCTCTTTTCTCAGGAATACCAGTGGGTTGTAGGTTTTGTCACTTTATATAATCCCATATTTTTAGAGGCTTAGTTCATTTGTTGAAGATTCTTTTTCTTTATTTTTGTCTGACTCAGTTGCTTCAAAGGATTGGTCTTCAAGCTCAGAGATTCTTTCCTCTGCTTGATATAGTCTGTTGTTAAGGCTTTTAATTGTATTTTGAAATTTCTGTGGTGAATTTTTCAATTCTAGAATTTTTGATTGGTTCTTCCTTAGTATTGCTATGTTGTATTTCAAATCTTGGATTGTTTTTCTGGCTTCCTTAGATTGGGTTTCAGCCTTCTCTTGGGTCTTGTTGAGCTTCCTTGCCATCCATATTCTTTCTGCGTCTGTAATTTTAGACATTTCAGTCTGGTTGGGATCCATTGCTAGGGAGTATATGCAATCCTTTGGAAATAAGAAAACGCTCTAACTTTTTGAATTGCCAGAGTTCTTGCACTGATTACTTCTCATCTGAGGGAACTGGTGCTTCTTTTTCTTTTTGAATTTGCTGTTGATTGAATGGGGCTTTTTGTTTTTATGTATTATTTTCCCTTGAGGGTTTGACTGTGGTATATGATGTGTACAGTCAGTTGGCTTCATTTCTGGGTGCTTTCAGAGAACCAAGTCTCTGTGTGGGTTCCTGGGTTGTAGATAGGTTTCTGCGAGGGTTTCACAGGCTTTGCATGTTGAAGCAGTATATTTTTGTTTGGCGGTGTAATTTAATTCAAGCTGCAGTTGGTGCTTAAATGTAAGGGCTCTGTGTTCTGAGTAAGGGCAGATAGGCTCTTACTCAGCTGCGCATGCCACCTTCTTATTTCATTGTGTTCTCAGCAGTGCTTGGAGAGAGGAGGCAGGGGGTAAGGGATGACTTTCTCTCCAAGTCTGTTCTTAAGCCTTGCTGGCATCCCCCTCAACTACTGGCACTTTCTTTTGCTCTAAGCAGGGCTTTGGTGGGCTTCTTTTCCCGCTCCCTTAGGTGTGATTCAAGCCAACAGTTAGGCCACCAAGAGACCTGAAACTCCTTAGGGACCTACCAGTCCCTACTGCTTGTCAGTCAGAGTGGGTTGTGGGGTACATCTGCAGGTGGTCTGGTCATGCAGTGGGTCAAGGGTGGTGGATCCTCAGGCAGGAAGTGGCACCGTGTGTGTGTAGCTGGTATAGTGACCATGGCCTGGGGCTTGCAGTCCAGCACATAGCTGTGTGGCCCTCATAACTTGCATTCCCTGACCTCGTTGGCCTCTTTCTGATTTCTGTTCCAGAAGCAGGCCCAACCGGATCAGCCAGGCTTGTCTCAAAAGCCCTGCATGCCCAGTTTATTGAGTTGCTTCGGATGTTCCAGGCCACAGGGCATCCTGGGGAAGAAACTTTGGCTGGCTGTCAGGCCACGCCCACCCTGCACTCATCTTCTGAGGAGAGGGATGCCCAGTTTCCATTCCTGACTCTTCTCTGTGTTCTGAGAGCGAGGGCTCCTTTCCTGCCCAAGTTTGGGCTACAGATCTCAGCTCAATACTCCTGGGCAATGTGCTTGAGTCCTGGGGAGTTGGGACCATGCCTGCACATTTGTCCTCTGGCCCCTTGGGGTCAGGGACTGTCTGTGCTGAGAGTGAAGAATTGCTCCCAGGCTGTCAGCAGAACACTCAGGTAGGGAAGTAGAGGCTGTTGTGTGGGCACCCTTTGCAGGAGCAGCCAGGTAGGTAGTCTTGGGAGAGCTGGCAGGCATAGGGGCATGTGGTCCTATGGCAATGGCAGTCTTACTCTCTTTGCCCAGCAGAGAGCAGGAGCTGCAGCCACTCAGTACAAGCTGGAGAGCCTTGGGGGATGGTCCCTATGGTGCTGTTTTGCTGCAGCTGCACCTTGGTCTATGGGGCTCATGGGTAGGATCTTGTAGCTAGGATCACAGAGGACCATGGTGGGAGTGTGGTGCCCGGGGTTCCTTCATTCACCCCTCCCTTAGGTCCAAACCAGAACCGGAGGCCGTCCTGGTGCCTTGTTACTCCAAGCGGTTCATCTTCGCTTCCTCCCTCTTCAGCACTGTGTCTGCATTGCCTCTCTATTGGCTTTCAGTGTTTTCTCTCAAAAGATCTGTTCAGAGTTGCAGAATTTTGTATTGTCAAGTTTTTAGTGGTTCAGAGTATGGTGTTTTACTTGATATTTTGGTTCCTTTTCATAGAAGAGGTGTTTTTCAGCTGTGGGTAGTTGACCATCTTGCCTAGAACTCCTTTTCATTTTCTTAATGATGTCTTTCAAAGAGCAAACTCTTACTATTTTGAAGTAGTCTAATTTATCAATATTTGTCTCCATTTCATGCTTTTTCTGTCTTCTACTTTAAGTTTGCAAAGATTTACTCCTGTATTTTCTCCTAGAAGTTTCATAAATCTAGCTGGTTTATTTCTATATTTGATCTTAGTTGCACTCTATCAGTATGATCTATATAGACAGAGAAGAATAATTTGTAGAAGGTAATGTTGGAAAGATACAGGCTGGGCATTGTGGCTCATGCCTGTAATCCCAGTACTTTGGGAGGCTGAAGTGAGAGGATTGCATGAGCCCATGAGTTTGAGACCAGCCTGGGCAGCATAGTGAGACCCTGACTCTACCAAAAAAAAAACAAATTTTTTTTTT
Source organism: Sapajus apella (assembly GCF_009761245.1). Taxonomy (NCBI): domain Eukaryota; kingdom Metazoa; phylum Chordata; class Mammalia; order Primates; family Cebidae; genus Sapajus; species Sapajus apella. The sequence goes on from NW_022436946.1 coordinate 59,879,453, forward strand.
TTTTTTTTTTTTTTTTTTTAGCTGGGTATGGTGGTGTGAGCCTCTAGTTCCAGCTACTCTGGAGGCTGAGGTGGGAGAATCACTTGAGCTTAGGAGGTCAAGGCTGTGGTGAACCCTGATCGTGTCACCGCACTCCAGCTTGGGTGACAGAGTGAGATCCTGTCTCAAAAAAAAAAAAAAAAAAAAAAAAAAGAAAGAAACAGCTTAAATATCAGGATGTCCTTTAACTAAATGAAAATAACAGGAAAAGTTTCATTTCGATGACTGTAGAAGACTCAGCAATATTGTCATGTTTTAATTACTACTTTCAAAGTAGTCGTGCTAGTTTGTTTTCACAGTGCTGTAAAGATACTACTTGAGACTGGGTGATTTGTAAAGGAAAAAGGTTTAATTGACTCAGTTCTGCATGCCTGGAGAGGCTGCAGAAAACTAATAATCATGGTGGAAGGTGAAGCAGGCACTTCTTACATGGCGAGGAGAGAGAGAGCTTGTGAAGGAGGAACTGTCAGACACTTACAAACCATCAGCTCTCCTGAGAACTCACTATCAGAAGAACAGCAGAGGAGAAACCACCTCCATGATTTAGTTACCTCCCACCAGATCCGTCCCTCATGGGCGTTGTCGGGATTACAAATTGAGATGAGATATGGGTGGGGGACACAGAGCAAAACCTTAACAGTAGTTAAAATGATCTTAAATATGTTCTGAAAAAGAGTTTAAGAAAATTAATTTCTTTTCTCAGCTGGTGTCTTTCTTCTAAAAGTTTATTTTGAAAGATTATAACCTAACCTGAAAATATAGCTGTTTGGTTTCTAGAGCGCTTCAAGGTAACTTTATTTTTATTGTACTGTGTATCTATCAGTTAATTATTTTCTTAGCCCCTTTTGTTGATTATATTTAATTAGTATCACCTCCCATGAGAATTTATATTTCTATTAGTTTATTTGCTCTGTTCTAGTTTCTGGAGTTTAAAAAATATGATTTGAGTGTCATGCAAATGTATGCCATTGATCCTGAAGAGGGCTGGTTTTTTTTCTACTAGAGAAATTTATTTAAAGTTTGAGGATCAGAAGGATCTTGTATGTATGTGTTTTATGTGTCCTTTTGAGTTGTGTGTTTGATGAAGATACCTCCTTATTTAAAATGCTTGGAATCTTCTAGTTTTAGGAGAAATTGTTAAACAGAGACAGTTTTAAATCAATAAACCTATATATTACACTTAAACTTCTAGCTAGCAATAAATTAGGTTCTAAGCAATTTAAACTGACAAGTTATCAAGTTATAAGAGGTGTTTTAAGTTTTTCAAAAAAGTGTTATTTTGTAAACTAGCTGAAATGTTTTGATTGCAGGTTGGAATTTTAAAGTAAATGTGGCCTCTGAAGTGTTTTATCAATTTTAAACCAAAGCTGCTTTATTTTCTAGGTGTTCATTGTACTCATGGCTTCAATCGCACTGGCTTCCTCATATGTGCCTTTTTGGTGGAGAAAATGGATTGGAGGTATTTGTATTTTGTTATAATGGAAGATGTATTTTGTAATAAAAAAATTTATTGTTAGTTGCAGAATTTTGTATTCTCAAGTTTTTGGTGAACTCATGATTAATGTAATTTGAACTGCTTTTCATTTTACATATGGTTAATCTTTATATTACTATTACCTGGTGTGTGTGTGTGTGTGTGTGTGTGTGTGTGTCTGTGTGTGTCTGTGTGTGTGTGTGTGTCTGTGTCTGTCTGTCTGTCTGTCTGTCTCTGTTTTTTTTTTTTTTCTGAGACAAAGTTTCCTCTGTCATCCAGGCTGGAGTGTAGCGGTGTGATTGTGGCTTATTGCAGCCTTCACCTCTTGGGGGTCAAGCAGTCCTCCTACCTTAGCCTCGCAAGTAGCTGGGACCACAAGTGTGTGCCATCCACGCCTGGCTAATTTTTTCTTTTTTCTTTTTGTCTAGTGATAAGGTCTCCCTGTGTTACCTAAGCTGGTCTTGAATTCCTGGGCTCAAGTGATCCTCTGCCTTTGGCCTCCCAAAATGTTGGGATTACAGGCATGTAATCATGCCCAGCCCACCATACCCAGCCAGGTGTTTTGTACTAACTAGCAAAACACTTTGAGTGCTTATAAATTTCATAAACTGTGTATTTACTTTTTCAGATTTTTTTCCTCCTCTTATGGAACTGAGACAGATTCTTTCAATATTGTGTATTTGTATCTGGCTTTGGAAATTACTATTATTGTTCTTTACCTTTTAAATACAGTTAAAGCATCCCTTACCTGAAATGCTTGGGAGTAGATGTGTTTTGGATTTTTTTCGCATTTTGGAATATTTGCATTTTACTTACCAGTTGAGCATCCCTAATCTGAATATACAAAATCAGAAATGATCTAGTGAGCATCTCCTTTGAGCTTCCCATCAATGCTCAAAAATTTTGGGTTTAGGAACATTTAGGATTTCAGATTTTTGGACTACGGACACTTAACCAATAGCTTTTTTATAGCTGTTGAGTACTAGGAAAAGTTTATAATGATACACAAAGGAAGTATTTTTGGGAGAGCATTACTCCCTTTAAGCCAATCAGCATGTCTTTATTGAGCATCTGTTATTCTTTTTTTGTTGTTTTTTCTTTTTTAACTTCCTCTAACACAGATCATGGGAAACAAGAACATTTTTTATTCTTGAATTGTGTTTTTAGATCCTGAGAGATTACGACTTTAGTTACCTGATATTCTTAAGAGAATATATTACTGAATTTTCTTGTTGACTGATGGAACGTCATTATTTATGTATACAAAGGCTTTCACAGAGCTGGTCCTTTTTTGAATATAATCAGGTGAAGTACACATGTGATTTTGCATTTTGCGGTACGCATTGTTGGTGGTTCTATACTGCATGTATTTTCCAGCTCTGATCATTCAGATGCTCTCCACAATGACCCCAGGTTCCTATGTCAGATGCAGCCTATGCTTACACTCTTTTTGGTGATCTAGATTCTTAGTGCCTGGATCTGTTGAAAGTTCCTGTAAAATCAATATGCTTTTACTTTTGCTCACATAATTTTTTTAACTGATTTTTTTCCTGCAGAGTCAGACCTCAACCTTCAATAGTTTATTTAAATTCTTCACAGACCCTATCCAGGCTTCTACTGTACACTGATAGCAATTTACTTTTAGAATTTCAGAATTTTCAGAATACCTTATATTAAAACCTTTCCAGAATGAATTTATCCTTTAATAGATTGAATGACTTGAGGTTGAGGATTGTGATTTGTCCATTTTATAAACTTCTATTTTACTGTATAGGGAGCCTTGAATATAGTAAATGAGTTTTTGATAAGCCTGCGTAAATGGAGGATAGTGAGGAAATTGCACGGTGTTTGTTTCCCATAGTATCGAAGCAGCAGTTGCTACTTTTGCCCAAGCCAGACCACCAGGAATCTATAAGGGTGATTATTTGAAGGAACTTTTTCGTCGATATGGTGACATAGAGGAAGCACCACCCCCACCTCTGTTGCCAGATTGGTGTTTTGAGGATGATGAAGATGAAGATGAGGATGAGGATGGGAAGAAGGAATCAGAACCTGGGTCAAGTGCTTCTTTTGGCAAAAGGAGAAAAGAACGGTTAAAACTGGTAATGTTTAAAAATATTATAGTAGGTTTTATTTCTTCTTCTGCAAGCTTATTGAGATTTATGAAAATGGAATATTGGCCGTGTTTCTTTAGCTAGGCTTGTCAGTTGATTCATCCTAGCTCTTTCTAAAAAGATTTTTTTTTTTTGAGACAAGATTTTGCGCTCTTGCCCAGGCTGGAGTGCAGTGGCAGCCTTGATCTCCTGGGCTCAAGCGATCCTCCCACCCCAGCCTCCTGAGTAGCTGGGACTGCAGGCACCTGCACCATGCCTGGCTAATTTTTAACTTTTACATTTTCTGTAGAAAAGGGTCTCACTTTGTTGCCCAGTTTGAATTTGAACTCATGAGCTCAAGTGATCCTCCTACCTTGGCCTCCCAAAGTGATGAGATTACTGGCATGAGCCACTGTGCCTGGCCTCTAAAGATTCTTAATAGTCACGAGTCTGTCTTTTCAAAGAGAAAAATTATGTGAATTTCTCCTGTTTTTGTTTTTTTAGGGAAACCAAAGAACTTTTGGATATTAGATTGAGAACTTACTATTTCTTTACAAAGTATTGTGAGATTTCAACTAAATACGTAGTGAATATTTTTACTAATGCTTTACAAAATTGTCATATAGTTAAAATAACTTTACATGTGAATTCTGTATCCCCCTTCATGGGCGATGTTTTCATGCTTTCCATAAAATTAAACCAAGAAGACTCAGTTCTTCTCTAGACAACCTTTAATAATCTTATACAAATAAAAGGGCTAACCATAAATATGAGGAGTTATCTTCTTTTCCTGGGGGATAGGGGAACTGCCAAGATGAAAAGTACTGATTGTACTTGTACACATGCAAGTATATAGTATGGGACAAAGGGAAAAGTTAGGGAAAGTATGGAGGTAATTGTATTAAGGAAATTATTAAGGTTCATGGTATATTATGGTTGAGTGGTATGAACTGCAACTCATTTATTAGTAGACAGTAGTTCACAGGCAAGGAAATTATTACTTGTTTATATAAACCGTGTAAGTTATTTTTTGCTTAAAGTGAAAAACATTGTTTAATTGCATTTACACCTTTTAAATTTCAAGAGTATAAGGACACTGAAAAGTGTAAATTGCTTTGAAACATAGAAATAATTTCAAAAATAATGTATCATTTTAGTCAAATTTTTGTTTCCTGGATTTAGATACCTGAAATTATGGAGTCACATACCTGGAAAAATAACAATCATATTCTAAGGAATCTTCAGTTAGCAGCATAGCATAAAATATAAGTTTTGTTTATTTGTCTGTTTTTGGAGACAGGGTCTCAACTCTGTTGCCCAGGCTGGAATGTGGTGGCATGATTATGGCTCACTAGTGGCAGCCCAGCCTTAACCTTCCTGGATTCAGTGATCCTTCTACCTCAACCTACCAAGTTACTGGGACTACTACAGTGTATCTCTTACAAACATCTTGCTGGGTTTCATTTATTCAGACAACAGTTTTTGTCTTCTGATTTAGTCCATGTACATTTCATGTAAAGATGAGATTCAAATTGTCTTGCTATTTTTTTGTACCACTGGTGGTATGTTTCTTTCTTGCCTTCTTTGTGGTTGCTTTTATTCTTCTATCACCGCAACCCATTGCTTGTTGACTATACATTTTTTTACTATTTTTTTATTAGTTACTCAAGATTTTATTATACATCTTTGACTTTTTAAAGGCTGGTATATGTTAGTACTTTTGTCACTTTTTAGACAATGCGAAAATCTTACATGTTTATTTTTTGAGACAGAGTCTCACTCTGTCACCCAGACTGGAGTACGGTGGCTTGTTCATAGCTCATTGCAGCTTTAGACCCCTGGGCTCAAGGGATCCTCTCGCCTCAGCCTCCCAAGTATCTAGGATTACATATCTGTGCCATCTGTATTATACCCTGATAATTTTATTATTTTTTTGTAGAGACAATGTCTTGCTATGTTGGCAGGGATGGTCTTCAGCTCCTGGCCTCAAGTAATCTTGCTGTTTTAGCTTCCCAAAGTAGTAAGATCATAGGTGTGAGCTGAGTCACTGCACTTGGCCAAGAATTTTACAACCTTTTATTCCATTTACTTCTGCCTGTCTTTTTTGGTATTGTGTATTAAATTCTGTGTATATTTTAAACCCCATGAGAGTTTTTTTTTTTTTTTTTTTTTTTTTTTTTTTTTTTTTTTGTTTTTTTTTTTTTTGAGACGGAGTTTCGCTCTTGTTACCCAGGCTGGAGTGCAATGGCGTGATCTCGGCTCACCGCAACCTCTGCCTCCTGGGATCAGGCAATTCTCCTGCCTCAGCCTCCTGAGTAGCTGGGACTACAGGCATGCGCCACCATGCCCAGCTAATTTTTTGTATTTTTAGTAGAGACGGGGTTTCACCATGTTGACCAGGATGGTCTCGATCTCTTGACCTCGTGATCCACCCGCCTCGGCCTCCCAAACTGCTGGGATTACAGGCTTGAGCCACCGTGCCCGGCCTAGACTTTTTTGTTTTTTTTTTAAAGAGACAGTTATTTCACTCTGTCATTCATGCTGGAGTGCAGTGGTGTGATTTTAGCTCACTGTACTTTGAACTTCTGGGCTTAAGCTATCCTCTCATCTCAGCCTCCTGAGTAGCTGTGACTACAGGTGTGTGCCACCATGCCTGGCCATGACATTTTTATACAGTTAATATTGGTTAGATATACCCACATATTTCCCCTTTCTACTGCTCTTCATTCTTTCATGTATTTTTGTGGTTCCATTTTGGATAGTTTTCCTTCTAACTGAAGAGCTTCATGTAGTATTTCCTTCCATGTGGATGTGTTGTGGTGCATTCTTTTAGTATTTGTGTGAAATTGTCTTTTTTGACATCATTTTGAGGAATGTTTCTTCTGAGTATAAAAATCAGGGTACTTGGCTGGGTGTGGTGGCTCATGCCTATAATCCCAGCACTTTGGGGAGCCAAAGTGGGTGAATCACATGGCCAGGAGTTTGAGACCATCCTGGCCAACATGGTGAAACCCTGTCTCTACTAAAAATACAAAAAATTAACTGGGTATATTGGTGGGTGCCTGTAATTCCAGCTACTTGGGAGGTTAAGGCAGTAGAATTGCTTGAACCTAGGAGGCTGAGGTTGCAGTGAGCTAAGATTGTGCTACTGCACTCCAACCTGGGCAATAGAGTGAGACTCAAAAAAAAAAAATTGGGGTGCTTGACAGTTATTTTTTTTCCAGCACTTTGAATATTTCATGCCAGAATTTCTTTCTGTTTAGAAGTTGCTTCTTTGAAGGTACTTTCTTATTGTTTTTGATTTTCAGCAGTTTTACCATGATATTTCTACTTGTGGTTTTCTTTGTATTTACTCTGCGTGGTGTTTGTAGAGATTCTTAAATATGTGGTTGGATTTGTTTTCCCAGTTCATTTTAGACAATTTTTGACTGTTATCTTTTCAAGTATTGTTTCAGATCCATTGTTTCTTCTAGAGCTCAACCTAATACCAGTAAGCCTTTAAAACAAATTTTTTTTTTTGGAGACACTCTTGCCCTGTCACCCAGGCTGGAGTGCAGTGTTGTGATCTTGGCTCACTGAAACCTCTGCCCTCCTGGGTTGAAGTGATTCTCCTGCCTCAGCCTCCCACGCAGCTAGGATTACAGGCATGCACCACCACACCCAGCTAATTTTTGCATTTTTTGTAGAGACTGAGTTTCACCATGTTGGCCAAGCTGGTCTCAAACTCCTGACCTGAGATCATCCACCTGCCTTTGCCTCCCAGCGTGCTCGGATTACAGGTGTGAGCCGCCATGCCTGGTCTAAAAAAAAAAACATTTTAAAAATGATCTCCTGTGTTCTTTTCCATATGTTTATCCTTTTTTTTGTTTTTTAGTTTGTACATTTTCTTTTTTTTCTTTATATATTTTTTTGAGACAGAGTCTCCCCTCTGTGGCTCAGGCTGGAGTGCAGTGGTGCAATCTTGGCTCGTTGCAACCTCCGCCTCCTGGGTTCAAGCGATTCTCCTGCCTCTGCCTCATGAGCAGCTGGGACTGCAGGCCCATGCCACCACACCTGGTCAGTTTTTGTATTTTTAGTAGATAAAGGGTTTTACCATGTTAGCCAGGCTTGTGTGGGGTCTCCTGACCTCAGGAGATCCACCTGCCATGGCTTCCCAAAGTGCTGGGATTATAGGCCTGAGCCACTGTGCCTTGCCTAGTTTGGAGGAGATTTTCTTCTGACCTATCTTGGACTTTACTAATGTCCCCATTAAGCTTTGTCTAAGCTGCTGTTAAACTCATCCATTGACTACTTAATGTTAGTTATTTTACTTTCACTCCTGGAATTTCCATTTGATTTTTAAAAAAATGATCTTCAGTTCTTTACTGGAATTCTTCATCTTGTCATTTCAGATTTTGAAAATATTAATCCCAGTTTTTTTAAAAGCCTGTGTCAAATAAAAAATAAAACTTATATGTAGGTCTCCTGTGGAACTTTTTAAATTTTTCTTCTCATGTCCTTTTGATATCTAGTCAATTATAGGGTTTTTTTTTTCCATACTTGAGTATTTTTGATTAAATACTAGATGTAGTTGATGAAAAATTGTGGAAATAATTTGAGGCTCTGATCATGTTATTTTTCCTTAGAGGGGATTTACTTTTGCTCCTGTAGAGAGTTAGGAGCAGAATAATGTCTTAATTAAGGATTGAGCTGTTAGAAACTAGAATTTAGGTTTGGGTGACTGGTCTATTTTTGCTTCACTCTTATTCCTAGAGTACAGCCTTTGAGGATCTTAACTGAAAGTGTGGGGAATTAAACTGGACTCCTCTTACTTGATGACCTGTAACTCCAGTTTTTATTTCCCATTCTTGCGATATTGCTGAAATTTCTGTTCGGTTTCTTAGTTGTCTTAGCTACTATTTTTGAAGCAGTGCCTGTAGAGGAGAGTCCCAGAAGAGAAAAGCTGTAGGAGATGTCTAGCTTACCTTTCTGGGCTTCCCTTCCCTCTTGAGATTTTGGCTCTTCAAGTCCTTATTGCCTGCCTGCCTTCCCTCCCTTCTTCCCTCCTTTCTTCCCTCCCTCCTTCCCTCTCTCCTTCCCTCCCTCCTTCCCTCCCTCCTTCCCTCTCTCCTTCCCTCCTTCCCTCCCTCCCTTTTTCCCTCCTTCCTTCCTTCCTTTTTTTTTTTGAGAGAATCTTACTCTGTTGCCCAGGCTGGAGTGCAGTGACATGATCTCAGCTCAGGTTCAAGTAATTCTGCCTCATCCTCCCAAGTAGCTGAGATTACAGGCACCTGACATCAGTGCCCAGCTAATTTTTGCATTTTAGTAGAGACAGGGTTTCACCATGTTGGTTAGGCTGGTCTCGAACTCCTGACATCAAATGATCGCACCCCCCCCACACCCTCAGTCTCCCAAAGTGCTGGTATTACAGGTATGAGCCACCACATCCGGCCTGCCTTATTGCCTTCTAATTCTCTGAGGTCTTCAAATGAATTCTTAAACATTTTGTTCAGCTTTTTCTTGTGGCTATAAAATTAGTCTAATTAGGCTGGGTGCATTTGCTCACACTTGTAATCTGAGCACTTTGGGATGCTGAGGTAGAAGGATGGCTTGAGTTCAGGAGTTTGAGACTAGCCTGGGCAACATAGTGAGACCTCGTATTTACAAAAAATTAAAAAATTAGCCAGGTGTGGTGGTGTGTGCCTGTAGTCTCAGTTACTTATGAGGCTGAGGTGGGAGGATTGCTTGAGCTTGGGAGGTTGAGGCTGCAGTGAACTGTGATCATGTCACTGTACTTCAGCTTAGGTGACAGAGTGATAGAGTGATAGGCTGTCTCAAAAAAAAAAAAGTCTAAATAAACTAACTTGCCATTGACAAAAGCAGAAACCTTCTTCTCTCTTTTTGGAGAAAGCAATTAGGCTTGATTTCTAACTGTTATGAGATGGTGATTTTTGTGAATGTTTGTGCTTATATCTCCAAAGGCCGAATTAGGAAAAAAAAATTCTAAAACCTTATGTAGCATTTTGGTAGTTTTTTGTTTTTTCAAACCATAATTAGTAAATCCTAAAATTATTAAATATTTTACTCATATAAGTAATATATTAAAGATTAAAGAATATTAATCTTTATTAAAGAAAGTTAGAAAATGAAAGAAACAACTTATAATCCTTCAACTTTTATATTACCACTGGCATTTTTGTCTTAGAAGAATTTTTCCCTATTTACTTATTTATTTAACTTTAAAACATACACAGATGACTTAAAGATTAGAGGTTTTTTTTTTTTGTTGTTGTTGAATATAAATGCAAACGTCTAGGAGTATATAGGGTTAAAAGGCAAAATATCGTCATTCTCAAGCCAGTTGCTCTCTACTCTTTGGTTATGCTTTCTGTGCATATGTGGGGTGAGTAGTAGAATGAAATAATCAAGCTGGAGGATCTAGCTAAGAAATCCTTCCAGCATGCAGCATGAAAAGACAAAAGAAAGGTAAAATATGAGAAATAGTTTAGAAGTAACATAAACGGAGCGACTTAACAGTATGATGTCACAGAGAGGACAAAATTCAGTAAGGACAGAAAGTATTTATCTGAGGATTATTTTCTTTGGTGCGGTAGGGCTGGGTCAGACTGGCAATTTTAAGAAGCTAATGGAAGGTAAGAAGGTGGAGATAGAGTTATGTTAGTGGTTCCCTGTACCACCTTCACTTTTGGAGATTTCCTAGAAGAACTTAGGACTTAGCATATGGTTATACTCATAACTCAGATTTGTACAGCAATGTGCTAAGGATATACAGCTGGATCATAAGAGACAAAGACAAGTAGAGTCTGGGGGAGTTCATGGGCAGGCTTTCTTATACTCTCTCTTGCTGGTGAGGGGTCATCTTGAGCTCACTCTTCCTGCAACAATGTATTTGCGATGTTTCTGTCCACAGAAACTCATTAAACTCTCACTGCTCAAGAGTTTTATTGATGGCTAGTCATGTAGACACTCTCTGCCTAGCATGTACCAAAATTCCAGGATCCCAGGAGGAAAAAAATTTATTCACCATAAACTGTATTGTTGTCACAAGTAATCTAGGTTTGGTGAACCATCCTAATCAGTTGACTGAGAACACTCCAAAAGTCAAGTTCTCAGGTGCCATTCAGGGGCCAACTTAGCAAGCACTAGTGTTATGTTAACCCTTTTCTGCACACTACTATAAACTATTCATTCAAGTGGCTTGATTATGATAGAAAAGGGAGAAGAAGGGTAATTGATACAGGCATAGTCAGAAAAGGCTTTTTAGTGTGGGATAAATTCAAGCATATTTATTAGTGTGGATAAGGAGCTAGTGAAGTCAATGAAGTTGAAAGTAAATATTTGGGGAATAAATGATAGAGAAATCTCTGAGATGGTGAAAGGGAATGGAGGTCAAGGGCAATTGTTGGATAATAGGTCTTCAGCAATAGGAGGAAAATATCATTCTTACTACTGGAGATGTGATTGGGATGTGATTTTTTTCCTCAGTAAGTTTTAGCTGTCTGTGTGGGAGTGGAGAAGATTAAAAGTAGGTTGATTCAAGGTTGGAGAAATTTAGTGTGGGTGTGATGAAGGACAGGAGGGTAAGGGGCTCTGAGGATATCAGGGGAAAAATAATTGAAGTCATCAGCCATGGGTTGTAGGCTGAATAGGAAGTAAGGTCAGGATGAGGGTGCCATTAGAATGTGTAAAGGGAGAAATGAAGGGACTTTTAGTCTTGGTGAAATTGAAAAGTGGGCATAGTGAGAGTGAAAGAGTTTATAAAAGTTAGAGCGACATGCTGGTTTTAAAATGCTGTCAGCACTCAAAGTGCTTGGTTGAATGTTGGTCATATTTTCAATCAATGTGAGTTGAATTGATTCAAAAGGTAGAATGCTTTGAAATGATTATGGTATGGCCATGGAGCAGGATGTTTCAGTTGGACAAAGATGAGGGTCACTGAAAATGAAATGAGTGAACTGTAAAGGTTGTATGATAGGTTGAGTTATTTCAGTGGATGTTGATGTTACCAATAGAATGATATAAGTTACAGTAGTGAGAAAGACCAACTTTTTTTTTGATCAAAGTAGGGCATTATCTTTCAATACACCAAGGATAGAGAGTTTCACTTGTTTAGACTCTCTGGCTGCAAGTAGCAGAAAATAACTTCAGTTAGCTTAAATAGTAAGAGTACTTATTCATGAGTAAATTGGTGGAATTCAGGCACTGGAATATAGCCAGATTTTAGGATGGTATTGGAACCCGGACCTGGAAAGTTAACCTAGAACCTAGTTTCTGCTATTTCTTCTTAATATCTCTGCTTTTGTCCCTTTATTTGTATCAGTCTTCTCATTGTCTCTGTCTAAGACTGGCTCTTTTTGATTCTTCATTTTCCTGGGAGATTATTAACTGTCTCAAAGCTTCTAAGGTAATCTGTTACAATCTTAGCCATATTCAGAGACTAACTGCCTGTCTCTGAATCCCAATTCCAAATTACCAGGAGAGAGAATCTGATGGCTTCAGATTGAATTAGGGGTTATTCATGCGCCCATTAACCTTGGCTGGAGTAGGATGTTCCCTTGTAATGCCACATAATATGGCTATTAGGCCCCATCTTTGTGGGTGGGGAGGACAGCTCTTAAAGAGAGTTGTTATGCCAGCAACCATGGTGGATTTCTGCTTTACCACAGCTGAGTGGTACAGCTGAAGGGAATTAGAGTAAACAGAAGAGGGTCTTTTGAAAGAGATTAGGAAAGCAGTGAGGAGGTAGAATAGTTGTTTATACTACTGCCATGGATCTTGGTCAGTGGGAGAATAAGTAGCTTTAAGATGAAGTGGTCTCCCTGGGGAGAGCTAGCTTTTAGTTGAGACACAGGGTATAGGTGTTCAAGAAAAAGGCTGAGGTAATAGGGGAAGGTTATTTATGAAAAAGGAATTCCAGGGCTTACATGGAACTCTTTGGGAAGGTGAATATTGATGAGATGAACAAGGAAAAGGGGCTTTAAAGCAATGAGTACAAAACAATCAGAGAAGAAAGGGGACTGGAAAGTTGAATTGTGGATGGTGTCAACAGTAGTTGATCTGTGGTTGATGGGGATGAGAAGCATAGATGTAATTACTTACTTCATTTATGGTTGGAAAAGCTTTCATTTTTCTTTTATTTCTATCTGAGGTTAAAGATAGTTAACAGACAATCTAAGAGTGACTAATTATTTTGTAGCTCACATCTCTTGACATAATGAAGGTATTTTGGTTTGAGACTTTATTTTTGTTAGGTAGAGTCTTACTTTACTGACTTATATTGATATAACTATGTATTCAAGTAATGGACTCCTTGTAGTTAATTCTGATAGTTCTCTTTGAGTTTATAACTGTGGTACATGTCCTATCCTGTGCTTGGCCACTCACATTCCTAAGACACCTTCTTTGTTCGTCTTTTGAGTGCATGCATTACTAAGTTAAAAGAGTATGACTTACGTGTATGTTGCTTGCTCCTTGAATTGATGTCTGACATTATTTCTTTGAATCAAATAATGAATGTATTTTTCTCATTATGAAAATACATTTATTGTGCATACATACTTGTGTACATTTTCTATTAAAACACACACAGACACACACAGACACACACAGCTCTCTCTCACATAAATTGCCTCCATCTTCTGTAATTATTTACTAAATTTCTGTCTAAAGGATCACTCATTTCTGTTGTGATAGCCTTATAGATTTTAATTTTAAGGCTAGTAGACTGTTTACAAAATATATTTTTATAAACATACTTTTTTTACTTTTGATTTTTCTGTTTTCTCACAAGCAGAAATAATAATTTGTTGAAAAGTGAAAATAAATGTCAGTGACTTTAATACTCAATTATAGTATGTTCACAATAGTTCCAGACCTAAGACACTGCTATTTAGAATTTATTTTTTAAATTAATTATTTTTTATTTTTATAAATAGAGACGGGTCTCACTATGTTGCCCAGGCTGGTCTTGAACTCTTGGGCTCAAGCAGTCCTCCTGACTCAGCCTCCCAAAGTGCTGGGATTACAGGCATTAGTCACCACACCTGGCCACTGTTTAGTGGTGATCTTTCTTGGAGTTATTACATAATTTTGAATGATATAAAAATTGTGTTTTGTCAGAGGAAACTATTGTAGTAATAGTACATAGCAAATTATGTTAGCCGAAAGTTACTAAGTATGATTTGTATATGAAGTGTATCACACTTTTTTTATTGGACTTACTTCTACCTTTCTTTTTACTTAGTAATATTTGTTCTGGAAGAAAATAGAGGAAGTTAAAAAAGAAGTTGATGCATTGTAGGAAAGATTAAGGAACAAGAACAATAAATGGATGACAGACGTTTACTGGATGATTGGGGTTAACTTTTATAACCAAACTCAATAGTTGTTAGATCTGTACTGATGCTCAGTATTTATTGGCTCTGCTAAATTAAAGATATTCACCTTATTCAACTCTATAGAAATGTTTTAAAAATATTTCTGTGGTAGTATTGTGGGAAAGTGCTTGGTTGAATGTTGATCACATTTTCTATGCATTAGTTCCTTTTATTATTTGAAAGAAATAATGTTTGTGTTTTTAGTAGTAACTTATGTTAATTTGGCCTTTGCTTTTTTTATTTTGCCCGTTTCAGAAGTTAGTGTAAATTTCTTAACTTTGCATAGGAAATACATGTTGATAAATGAAGCTAGATACTTTCTTCGTGTAAAACTTAAAAAGAACATCTCATGCTGTTAATGCCATCAGAATTAAGATGCTTAATATTGAACTCTCTAAAAAGAAGTGTTCTCTTTTAAATTAGCAAAATAAGATAATTTTATAAGGCTATTGAAATTATCTGAGCACTCTCAATAAGTAAATATGTTATAAACCTCATCTACCTGGTTGAGCTTTCTTTTAAAAATACTCTTTTTTTCTTTCTTTAGTGGTTGTACTTAATGATAGAAATGGTTTTAAACAGAAATGTCATTGGCTAGTACAGAGAGGTAACGGTATAATAGGAGAGGGATAGTACTCTTTGATCCATTGTCTCATGAAATTCTTAAATTATGGTTATTTAGGGAAAGCAAACTGGAAGGCAGCTAAGTATAAAAAGTGGTAAAAATTAGGGACAGTAAGTGGGACTAGTGTCTACTAAAAGCATTCAGGATTCTTCCAGATTTAACAAGAATGTGTGTGAATGAAATATTAAGTGTTCTTTTTTCCTTTCTCAAGTGGCTTAGATTGCCAAGTCTTTGTCAGAAGGTTGAACATTGTAGCTTGTAGACTATATTTTTTATTCCCTAATTACATTAACAGCTAGAATGGTTTCATAGATTTTTCTTAAGACTTATGCCAGCCCTTTTATGACCTGAAAAGAACTGTAGCATACATCTAGACTATTTTTTTAGGTTTTAAAATTTCCAGAAATATTCCTTATTTGTTTGATATTCTCCGTCTGCTTTACTTTGCTGTGATATTTCTTTTTTTTTTTTTTTTTTTTTTGGCTGTGATATTTCAAAATATGTAGTTTTGAGTTAAAAAGTTTATATTAAAAACTCCATGATGAGTAATATTTTGTTCTATTAGTATGTTAATATATCTAGTGACTGTGGCTTGGCCACTTTGCCTACACTGTTATTCTAGTTTACAAAGGTATAGGTTTTGGTGTTTATACCCTCACTCATATTTGACTATATTTCACTCATAACGACACAACTCCTTCCCTTTTCTTTCCATTGGTGATTGATATAGTGTAGGCCTGTTCAAATTCTGTCTTTTACTGCTTGATTTACATAAAATCTTTATGTCTTATTTATTCATCTGTGAAATAAATATAATACAATCTATTTTCCAGTATAATAAGGATTAGAGAAAATGTTTGTAAGATGCCAGACATTGTGCTTGGCTTTCAGTAAATGGTAGATAAATTATTATTAGTGTTATGATTTGAGAAGCACCTGGAGAGTACATATGTGTATTGAAAACCATATGCTGGACTTAGGGAAACTAGTGTACAGTGATCCTAGGGGAGTTTATTCAGCAGACCACTTCTGTTAGATATATTGACTTGCCAAGATTTGTGAAAACAAACTGATTTATCTCTCAGTCTCTTTTTTGTAAATGGATTTGAACTCTAATAAAATATTTTTCTTTTCCTTGTTTTTCCTTTTTTTTAAAGGGCGCTATTTTCTTGGAAGGTGTTACTGTTAAAGGTGTAACTCAAGTAACAACACAGCCAAAGTTAGGAGAGGTACAGCAGAAGTGTCATCAATTCTGTGGCTGGGAAGGGTAATAAATATTTTAAAATTTTGAATAAAATTTATAATTTTGCAACACTTAAAATTAATACAAGCATTGACATATCTTCTTGGCTCCTTGAAGTCAGTATGTTTGCAATATAATTCTTTAAAGGTGTCAGAGTTCTTTCAAGACTATCAATGTAATAACCAGAGAGTCGAGTCAAAATTAAAAGACTCACATATTTTCCTAAATTAATGGAGAATTATTATTTTCACTGTCTAGTATTTGTTTCATGTCTTTGACTCTACTGCTGCTGATTGAGCTAGTCTCTCAATTTGTTAAGAGAGAAGAGGTGAAATTTGGATCTGCCTTATTTTCTAGTTTTTCTGTAATCAGAAATCTGGGAAAATCAGCTTTAAATATATTCAAGTTGTGGTATTCCCTGCCATGACTTGAAAATATCTTTCAGACATTTTGTGTTGGATTCAAGAGAGCATTCATTGCTCTTATCTGTTGCTCTCAGGTCTTGGTCTGTGGTAATTTTTGCTGATCATTGGTATCTGTGGTAAATAATTGTAATACAGTTAAACATAGGAAAAAGGATTATTAATTGTTAAAAATTCCTAACATAAATTCCTAATGTAAAGAACTTTTAGTACTGTTACATAAATACTAGATAAATCAACTAGAAGTAGTTTTACCTAGAATATGAAAATAATGAAGAAATAAGATCGGTTTTAATGTTGTGGTAAACCCTTGCCCATGTACCTTAATCTTGATCTACTGTTTTGTCACTTCTGGGTATCTTTTGAGGAGAAAGTTGCCAACCTTGCATTATGTCAAGTTGGCAGTGTCATGTTGGAGAAATATGGGGTCTGAATATCATGTAAGGTAATTAAGCCAAGATTTAAACTTCTTCCTAACGTACAATACTTGTAAACATACCTGCTTTACTATTTAGATCATGTATACTAATATTTTTGAATTAGCTCAGTAATTACACTGTAGCAGTGGTAATTTAGAACTCTGTTAACTTGCATTCTGAAATGTCAAGAAAGTATTTTGTTAGTATCTTTGTGTAAGTGGATGTTATTCCAGTTGACATTAATCTCATGATAGGGAGAACATTGTGATAAATGTGTGATTCATTTGAGATTGGTTTAAGACATGTATTGCTTTGTATGAATACCAGCCACAATAGTAATACCAAGTTCTTCTTTAAGGTCTGGATTCCCTGGAGCACAGCCAGTTTCCATGGATAAGCAAAATATTAAACTTTTAGACCTGAAGCCATATAAAGTAAGCTGGAAAGCAGATGGTACTCGGTAAGTTAGACTTCTAAAAAAAAATTATACAAATAACCCTAATGCTTGAAGAATATTGCTTTGTTGTTAGGAAAGTTTGCACTCTGGAGAGTGTGACTTTCTGATGTTGACGGCAAAATAAACATTTCAAAAAATTGTATATTTTTTGGTTTGCTAGTATGTATTCTAAGCTATGTAATACAGCTATCTCTCACTCTGCTAAATTTTTGGCTTCAGAGCTTTAGTTAGTTTAATATAAATTTATAACTAGGTGTTAAGTTTGAAAGTGTTTTTATCTAAATGATATGATTTTTGGTATGTCTGTTCCCCACTACCTTATTTTTTAATGATATTGGACATGTCAAAGTTAATAGGTAAATTGCCAGTTTATAATCTGAAAATGATGAACTCTCTCTGATTCATTCTGTATTTTACTCCTTTGAATAATTGCCTTATTCTCTTTATATACTTGTAAGGTTGTTGCATTATTACAACAAAGCTTAATTTCAAATTTTATATTTCTGAGGTTTAAGATTTTTAAAATTTGAGACAGGGTTTTGCTCTTGTCACTCAGGCTGGAATGCAGTGGTACCATCAAGGCTCACTGCAGCCTTGAACTCCTGGGCTCAAGCAATCGTCTCACCTCAGTCTCCTGAGTAGTAGCTCAGCCTCCTGAGTAGCTGGGATTATGGGAATGTGCCACCCTGCCTAGCTAATTTTTAAAACTTTTGTAAGGATGAGGTCTCCTTATGTTGCCCAGGCTGGCCAAGTTACTAGTAGAAATTTTATTCTTCATCAGCAACATTTTACTACTTCTTTTGTAATCCATGCTTTTTGGATCCATTACAGTTTTGCTATATGTACATATTCATTCAGCAAATGTTATAAATAGTTGAAATAATTATTTTGACAGATATTAACATAGAAGTCATTAACCATTTCATAATAAAATGTTTTCGAATAACTAGAAGTACATATATATTAGCTTTTAAGTGTTATTTGGAAGAAAGATTCTATTTAATTTTTATGAGTTTTTGAACATCTTACGTGGCAGTTATACTCTTTGTATTGTGCCATCTCCATCTACATTTAATGTGTAGTTACCTTAAAAGATATATATGGAGACAAGAAGTGGAGCAGATACAACTTGTTTTCAATATTAGGTGAATATAATGATATTTTAATATGATATGCTTTCCAGAATGTTTAAGTATTTAATTATATTTGATTTTTATTGGGAATATGTAAAAATATTTTCATTTATTTTAACTATCTGCCTTTGCTGGAAATAACTTTTCCCCTCAGTTTAGCATTTTTTAGCTTTTTTAGGGTATTTTATAGATAAGACAGATTCATTTGACAAAATTCAGAAAATAATATTAAAAAAAGAAGAAAATAAAAGAGAGATTTTACCACCTAGAGATTATCATACCATCATTATGGTATTGATCTTTTTCTCTGGGTTATATGGCAGTTACAGTTTTTATTGTTAATGCTTTGTGTACTAATTCAAGTAGTGAAATAACAAGTATTTGATATTTATATGCTTATTTGTTCATATTATTTTGAATTCCCACAATGAACTAGCCTTAAAAATTAATAATAATGCCTAACACAAAATTCAAACAGTATAGAAATAAAATGAAAAAAATGTGCCTTGTGTGCTTGCAGCAGTTATATAAAGGCGTATATAGTTATAGATCCATATACAGATAACTTGGATCATTTACTCCTTCTGCACCCTTTTCTGTGGATATGGGTTTTTGACGGATAAATGAAAATTATCCTTTCTGCTTATTTTTAGAATACTAAAATTATATTTTATATCTAAAAATGGTGAACTCTCTCTGTTCTCTGTTATCTTTCTGTTGGGTTAGATTATGTTCAGAATTTATTAAATTGGTAGTAAGGATGTTGTTGAGATATATATTTTAGTGGATATGTAAAAATGTCTTAACAAATGGGTTTATTACCTACCTCTTTGAGTGGATAAAGAGTGGAAAATGTGAGGTCAAGGCATCTATCTCTAGGCTTTACGCTACAAAATGAACTCAGGATTTGGGATTAAGGCATAGATTTAACTTCTTAGAAGTTTCATGTTTTAGGTACTCTTTTTTTTTTTTTCCTTTGTGTTAAAGTTTTTTATTTCTTTGAGAGAGGGCCCTTACTCTGTTGCCTAGGCTAGAGTGCAGTGGCACGATTGCTCTCTGCAACCTCGACCTCCTGGGCTCAAGCCATCTTCCTACCTCAGCCTCAAGTAGCTGAGATTACAGATAGGCATCACTGTGCCCAACTAATTTTTAAAATTTTGGTAGAGATACAGTCTTGCCATGTAGCTCAGGCTGGTCGTGAACTCCTAGGCTGGAGTGATCCTCCTGCTTTGGCTTTCCAAAGTGTTAGGATATGGGCATGAGCCACCACTCCTGGCCTTAGATACTCTTTATTTTCTGCATTGCTTTCTTCACACCGTATCATGGTAAGCCTTGGACAAAATAATAAATACTGCAAAATTTGTATCTTGTTTCTACCATCCAACTTTTGCTGATTTTTTTTTTCCTTCTCTGTAGTTGTGTCACCTTCTTCTGTGTCTCAGTATTGTTAGACCCCTAGATGATTGGCTAAAGTAATTTTTTGTGAAGTAATTGGCTAAGATGTTTTGATTGGTAATGGAAATATTTAATTTCTCCTAGAACCAGGCTCCTCCAAAACCAAAAGGAAAACTCCTGAGTATTTATTGAATACCTACTTTGTTTCAGGATAATTTATTCTGGGAGAAAGAAAATTTTGCAAGGTGTTTCTGGACCAGTGCAAAATCTTTCTTTTGCGCAGTAGAATTTAAGTCTGTTAGCATGGAAGAGGGACTTTCTGTGACTGAATAAGGTGAAAAGAGCCTGAGGAGGCTGTAGATGGTTTTGGAAGCTATGAAATCAGAATAGCTGATTAATAGCTGTGAACCCTGGACTCCATTGTCATTAAAGCTATGTCAGGATAGAGTGTAGGATTTCTTTTTATTATCCTTATTTTCATAATTTAATGGCAATTTGTTATATCTAGTAAGAATATTTAAACCAAGGATCCCTGAAATTGAGTGTAATAGGAAACCTGGATATAGTTAATAATAAAAGGTATTGTGTAAGAATTTTCCATTAGCCTCACCAAGGCCTGAAGGCCTGGAGATAACAGTAAGTAGAGTGGCTTTTTATTTTATTTTTTTATTTATTAAATAAACTGGGTTTTGCTATGTTGCCCAGGCTGGTCTGAAACTCCTGGCCTCAAGTATTCTCCCCTGTTGGCCTAGAGTGGTTTTGTTAGGAAACTCTAGTGGATTCTAAAACATTGTAGACTAGGGAATATTTCTGAAATGTAAAGCCAGGTAATATAAACAGAAATACAAACATTATTAGAAATGAAACAGTGAGAAATTTTATTAGTTGTAATAGATGAATTGATGGAGACTAAGCTGCTGTAGTTTATTTGATGGAAGAATTAATTAGGTTTCTTGTATTTCAATAAAATCATACTTTAAAAAATGAGCTGTCTTTAGTTTTTATAGCTCTGAATACTTTTGGTTGCATTTTTTGGGATTTCTAGGAATTAAACATTTAAAAAAGTCTTCTAATTTGGAATTATGTCAGATTTAGAAAATCTTCCAAAAATAGTACAAAGGATTTCCATGTGCTCTTAACCAGATTCCCCAAGTGTTAACATCTTATGTTATTATAGTACAATGGCCAAAATCAAGACATTAACACCAATGTATTGATTATTGGTGTTATTCAGATTTCACCAAAAATCTCAATATTATGTCCTGTTTCTGGTCCAGGATCCAGTCTAGATCACGTGTTTCATTAGGTTGCCATGTCCCTTCCTTTTTTCTCTGCAATTATTCCTTCGGCTTTCTTTTTTTTTTTTTTTTTGAGACGGAGTTTCGCTCTTGTTACCCAGGCTGGAGTGCAATGGCGCGATCTCGGCTCACCACAACCTCCGCCTCCTGGGTTCAGGCAATTCTCCTGCCTCAGCCTCCTGAATAGCTGGGATTACAGGCATACGCCACCATGCCCAGCTGAATTTTTGTATTTTTAGTAGAGACGGGGTTTCACCATGTTGACCAGGATGGTCTCGATCTCCTGACCTCGTGATCCACCCGCCTCGGCCTCCCAAAGTGCTGGGATTACAGGCTTGAGCCACCGTGCCCGGCTCTTTCGGCTTTCTTTCATGACCCTGACACTTTGGCATAGCATTGGCCAGCTACCTTGTAGCTTGTCTCTCAAATTGAGTTTGTTTGATGTTTCCTCGTAATTAAGTTGGGCATGCTTGCAAGAACATCACAGTAGTAATATTCTGCGTGTCATTTCAGGAGGCACATAGTGTTGAATTGTTCTGTTAGTGATGATGTTGACTTTGAGCAAGAGATTTAGTTGGTGTGTGCCAGATTGATAAAGTTATGGCTGTTTGTTATTTTATTTATTTTTATTTTGTATTTATTATTTTATTTATTGATAAAGGCATGTCTGCCATGATACAGTTATTTTTCCTTTGTACTTAAGAATATGTGGGAGAGATACTCTGAGGCCATGTAAATATTCTATTTCTTATACTTTTCCCCATTATTTTTAACATTAATTGATGATTCACCTGAAACAATTACCACTGTTATATGTTTGCTAAATAGAATAGTGGAATTCAGCTGTTAGGAAGAACTTTCACTTCTTTCTCATTTTGAAATTTTCTTTCTTTTTTTATTCCTATCAGTATGGACTCATAGACATGTATTATATTCTGTGAGTTATAATCTATCTTAGTAATTACTTTATTGCTCCAAATGTCTCATTTGACTGTTAAGAGCCCCATCAAGTGACTCCTGTCTTTCGACATCTCCCCCTCATATTTTGAGTACTTCCTTGTTTCTGGCACCCCTAGATGTTGCAGACTTGTCTTGTACTTTTCCTACCCCAGCCCTGGAATCAACTGTTTCTCTAAGGAGTGGTATTTAGAAACCGATTTCTGCATACAAGTTGGGCTTGTTAGTACTGGGATGTCATTGCTTCTAGGCCCTCTCAGAAGATAGAACTAGGAAATGTGTGTGTGTATACATAAATACACACCTGTATCTATTTAAGCATCTGTCTTTGTCTGTATTTGTATGCATACATTTTTTTTTTTTCAAGATCGTGACTTCATAGTGATATTTCCAATTCTAATTCACTGCCATAGGATTTATTGAAGTTTTTCTCATTTTCTATTTGTAACTCCTCTCTCCGACAGGGAGACACTTGTTTTGTATTATCCATAATATTTACTATAATATACATAGAGTAGTTTTGGAATTGCTACCCCAAGCCACTATGAGAAATCCATTTGAATAGAGTGTAATATGTGTGAACAGTTGGTCTGACTTTAGCCTTAGGGCATATAGTTCAAGTGTACTGTGTTCCAAAGTTACTTATTTTCTCTCTTCCTGCCAACTCCTTTAATGTAGTTAGTTTTCATTTGTAATTAGTTTCATTTGTTTCTGCTTATATTCTGAGTTTGCCCTCATCCTTTGTTGATTTTAATTTTTCATTTTTCTGAGTGTGTGAAACACTACCATGATTCTGAAAGTCAAAACTACAGAGTGGTATACTCTGAGAAATGTTACTTTCTCCTTTCCCTTTTTTATTTTTATTTTTTGAGATGGAGTTTTGCTCTTGTTACCCAGGCTGGAGTGCGATGGCGCGATCTTGGCTCACTGCAACCTCTGCCTCCTGGGTTCAGGCAATTCTCCTGCCTCCTGAGTAGCTGGGGTTACAGGCACGTGCCACCATGCCCAGCTGATTTTTTGTATTTTCAGTAGAGACGGAGTTTCACCATGTTGACCAGGATAGTCTCGATCTCTTGACCTCGTGATCCACCCGCCTCGGCCTCCCAAAGTGCTGGGATTACAGGCTTGAGCCACCGCGCCCGGCCTCTCCTTTTCCTTTTAACCCTTTCCTTTTCTCTTGTCTTTTCATTCTATTCCTACCCACCCCCTTAAATAACCTGACTCATCATTTTCTGATTTACCCTTCTTGTATTTATTTTTGTACAGATGAGCAGATTTACTTTTCTTTTTCCCCTTTCTTATAGGAAAGATACCATACATTTTAGAATTAGATAGTCTTTTCACCTTGTTTTTTCCATTTAACAGCATATTCTAGAAACCACTGCATTTCACTTTACAGATGTCATCTTCATTCTTTTTTTAACAGCTGCATAGTACTCATCGTGTGAGTACATAGTTTATTCAATTACTCTCCTATATACAGATGTTTAGATTGTTAGTAGTATTTTGTAATTGCAAATGATGCTGTGATGAATAACTTTGGGCTGACTTTCTTCCCATATTGTTGAAAGTCTAATTTCAGGGTCAATTTCTAGAAAGAAGGATTGCTGAGTTGAAGGCTAGGTGTATACGAAGTTTTGTTAGATAGTACGAGTTTTTCTCCAAAGGGGTAGTGCCAGATTGTATGCCCACAGGCAGTTTGTGAGAATGCCTATACCACCACAGCCTTGCTAACAGAGTGTGTTGGCAAAATTTTAAATTTTCACCAGTGTGGTTAATGAGAAATGGTATTTCATTCTAGTTTTAATTATGAATGAGTTTGAACATCCTCTCATGGCTGTACTTATATTTTTTGTGAATTATCTGTCCTTATTTCTTTTCTGTTATCTTTCGACTTTGTTCATGTTTTTTTGACATACAAAATTTTATTATTTTTATGAAATCAAATTTATTAATTTTTATTGCCTCTTGATTTTGATTTATAGTTAGAAAGCCTCTCCTTTCTAACTATACTGAGGTTTCTAACTAAACTTTACTGAGGTTAAAGAAGAATTAATTCTCCCATATTTCTTCTAATATTTGTATGGCTTGATTTTCTTAATCTGGAAGACTTTTAAATTATAGGCAATGTAGCATTTCTACATATTTTAAAACTTCTTTTATTGTCATTGTTACCATTATTACTTTGCTATGAAGAATTAATACCATAAATTCATTTTGAAGACTATCTTCTAAGGTTGGAACTGAGTCATGATGATCCACTTGGAAGTATGTCATTCTGATAGTGACCACCTTGCCTGTGTATTGGGTGGTAATATACAAAAGGCTTATTTTAAATGTACTGACCAGCCGTGTGTTTCGTTATTTCTTTGCAGTATCTTTTATAATAGTGGAAGGTTTTTGAGATGAGAAATGTATGGTTTTGGTAGGAGTTGAAGTCAAAAGGAAGGCCTAGCATCTCTAATTCTGATCCACAGGATTCTCACTTAACTTTGCAAAGTATGTTTTATATAGCACATCCCACCTACTTCCCAAATGCACTTCGATTTTTTTTTTTTTTTTTTCCGCAAAGACTCTGGGCTCCTACCTGTTCTTCTCTCTATAGCTCAGCCTGTACCTGAGTGGGTACTCCTATTCTTATATTGCTTTCTATGGAGGAAAACAGTCTTCTTGAGCTGAAATCTTAAGAATGTTTTGGGAAGATCAGCGAGCTTCCTTAGAAAAGGTTTCCAGCATTTAATCATAGTTAACATCTTATTTCGTTTGTGCTGCTGTAGTAAAATACCTGAGATTTATAAAGAACAGAAATTCATTTTTCACAGTTCTGGAGTCTAGGAAGTTCAGAATCAAGGTGCTAGCAGGTTCACTGTCTGGTGAAGGTTGCTTTTTGCTTCCAAGATGGTTCCTTGGTATGGCGTCCTCCGATGGCTGAAGGCGCGAATGCTGTAATTTCCATTTTCTGTATATTAAATAAGCCAAAAATGCAGTTTGAGTATTTTGATGAAAATATACTTCATGGTATATTCGTGGTGGAAGAGCAAAAGGGCCTGGCTAGTTACCTCCAGTCCTTTTGTAAGATTGCTAATCTCATGCATGAGGGCAGAGCCCTCATGGCCTAATCACCTCCTAGAGATTCCATCTCTTAGTACTGTTGCACTGGAGATAAAGTTTCACCATGGATTTTCAAACCATAGCACTTGGTTATATTTTAACTTGTTGAAGTTTTGAATTTTAAAATTTTGTTTATTTAACTTTTTCTTGAGCTTTGAAAATTATCTCTCATTACATTCTCCACCCCTGAGACTTTAGTAATTCACCAGATTATAGTTTCTGTTTCTTGCATCGCCGCTCTGTGTCAGGCACTGTGCTATGTTCTGGGGAAACAGCAGTGAGCAGTGTGAACACTGTCCTTATCTCATAGAACTTGCAGATAATTATTTAACTAATAATAAAGTGTTTGGGGATAATTGATTAACAGCTTGGCACAAATTCAATTTAGAGCTTCAGCAGATTAATTCCCAGTTGATTAAATAAGTGTAAATAAAATTTATTTTCTGAGAAAACAAGATAGTGGAATGAATTAGGTTAGGTATACCTCTGGCACACATTTTCTTAGCATTCTTTGTATATTTAGGTATTTGGATCTTGGGTTTAGGAGAATAATCTGGATTGAAGATACAGATTAAGGAGATAATAGCATGTGATAGCAAAGAGAGGGATGTGGACAGACTGCTGAGTAGAGGAAGCAATAGTGACTGAGAGTAAGGGAGGTGGGAGAAAACCAGGAGAAATGTCTGCCATTGAAGCTGAGGGAAAGGAAGAATGTCTCCAAAGAAAGGTTAAATCTTATAATTAGTAAGCTAAGGAATGAAAAGTGTCTGTTGAATTTAGCAACAACATATTTTGGATTGGGTGGGGATATTCTCAGTTTTTGTAGTATAGAGTAGGGCAGTGGGAGTAAGTTGAAAGTGATAACACTTTTCCTTTAAATATTTCCTCTCTTTTTTCCTTTGGCTGTTGTTAACAAATGTCTCTCCTGAGGGAGATTTCCAAGACAGCAAAGAGAACATTATTAAGAGTTAGTGAAAGTACCTCATTTCATCCAAGAGACAGTTATAGCAGGGTTTTTAAAATCTGTCTGTCTGTCTCACATTGAAATTCAAATGTGAGATAATTGGTACAAAACGTTTATTAACTTGTGTACTTGGAATAAAAATGAAGTCAGACTTTTCCTATCAGATAGTGGGATTTTCAATTTGGCTGAGGTTTTGATAGTGAGAACTGGTCATTATCAAGTATTTGTAGATTTGGCTAATTTCCATTTTCTGTAAATTAAATAAGCCAAAAATGCAGTTTGAGTATTTTGATGAAAATATACTTCATGCATATGATAAAATCGTTTTATTAAACCATAATATTGGTGAAGGTGTATTGAAATATACCAGCCCCCTTGCTCCCTCCCCCTGCTTTCATGATTCTCAATGATTCGCAGTTACACTTGATAGTTGCTTTGTAAGTCTTTATGACTCCTTGATTAGATTGTCCTTCAATTTTGTTGAAAGCTGCCAAATAATCAAAGTTTATTTTAAAGGAGCTCATTGTACTTCTGACAGTTCCTAAAATATATTACACTTCTTTCTTAATGTTTCTTTTGTCTTGAGTATTCTTATTTCATTATTTTCATGGCTCTTCCCAGGAGGAGGAGTCAGCTCTGCTAGAGTGTAAATGCAGTACCAGGAGAAGTAATATAATGGCACTGTAGTTACAGTTTGAATTGAACTATCTTGTAATTGTGAAATGCTGCTTGCTCACAGATATTCTGGGAAAAGATAGAATTTTATAATAGAATTTGTGTACTTAGTTTATTAGCAGACTTTGTAATACAATAAAAAGAAATCTTCAGAAGAAATTAATCCAACATCCATTGAAAGTGGTAAAGATTTAGAACTATATAAAAATTTTACAATTAATTTCCACACATTTTAATTCTTTCTGCTGAGAGTTTAAGTACTATAAATTTAATTTCAACTGTTATTGAATCAGTAGGTAAAAACCAAATGTTTTTAATAACTACTGTTGTAATGCAAATAGTAAAGTAAAAGATAATAACTCAGATTGTGCTTGACACAGGAAAAATATAAGACTATAGGAATAATGTAATAGCCCAACAAAAGGGCTAGTGCTATGGTTGTAATTTTTACATGTATATCTATATTTATATCTATATCTTTTGACTTATTTATATAATACACATATACAAGCATACCCTACTTCAAGAAAAACTGAATGTAAAAGGTAAATTTGGGAGTTGCTTTATAAGGAAAATTTATTGCAGGGTATAAAAAAGCCACTTAGGCATTTATGGAAATGTATTTATGTTCGGCTTTTCATAACACATCTGTTTAAGGAGGTGAGATACATTTGTATAATACTTCCTGAAGGAAATTATAGACAGGTTTATTTTCCTGAGTCCTGGTCTGGGAATTCCCTTCTGTCTTTTGTTCATTCAGAAATTATATTGAAAACTTTAATTACCTTTAGGGCTCTGTGTTAGGTGCTGCATGGATTAGGACTGCTTAAGACAGAATCCCTTGCTTTAAGTTTTTCCTATAACCTGGCTTTAAGTTTTCATTCTAATCTAAACTTTTTCTGTGAAGGACCATGAGATGAATAACAAAATATGTTTATTCTAATGACTGGAGCCGAATGTTCAGACAGGAATAGTATGGATAAGGTAATGAGATGCTAGGCTAGAAAAGTCTTACATACTGAGAAGAATATTAAAGAGGTTTCAGATGTCTCTGGAATAATTTTCAGTGAACTACAAACAAAAAACAAAATATATCTTATCATTTAGGAACAGAATGAGTCAAATTATGATCAATTAGGTATTGTGTATACTGCTTTCATTTAGATTTGTTCACTTAGTTTTTTATAAATTTCTTTTTGGCTCTAGTTTTCTTTTGAAAGCAAAGGAAATAGTTCCTGATATGTAACATAAGAACTAGAGATGAAATGAATGTTGGAGTTAAATAAGAATTTATTTCCTATCTTATTATTTACCAATAAATATTAGTTATAGCTGTGACATCATACCTAGTATTTAGGAACTCAACAGTAAATAAAGTTATGTCTGGGAAGGACTTTTACTTCTTTAATCGTTCTGGGGAAACTTAAGCGTTTTTGTGGAGGTGTCCGAGGGACCAGATTCCAGAAAAGTAAAATATTTGTTTCAAATCATACAAGTAGATAGTGGCAAAATCAGCATCATTGTGTATTTTAGTACTTGGGCTTTTAAAATTAGATTTAGGCTGGGCGTGGTGAGTCATGCCAGTAATTTCAGCACTTTGAGAGGCCGAGGTGGGCAGATCACTTGAGGTCAGGAGTTCGAGATCAGCCTGGCCAACATGGCAAAACCCTGTCTCTACTAAAAATAGAAAAATTAGCCAGATGTGGTGGCTTGTACCTGTAATCCTGGCTACTTGGGAGGCTGAGACACAAGAATCATTTGAACCCAGGAGGCGGAGGTTGCAGTGAGATGAGATTGCGCCATTATCCTCCATCCTGGGCTACAG
Organism: Sapajus apella; assembly: GCF_009761245.1. Taxonomy (NCBI): domain Eukaryota; kingdom Metazoa; phylum Chordata; class Mammalia; order Primates; family Cebidae; genus Sapajus; species Sapajus apella. The sequence goes on from NW_022436946.1 coordinate 59,907,959, forward strand.
AGCAAGACCCTGTCTCAATCAATCAATAAAATAAATTAGGTTTAAGGTAGTTTTTCCTTAGAGTAATGGAAATTGTACTAACTATACTAATTTTAGGACTCAATAAATATTTAGTATTCATACTCTGGTGATAATTCAGAACTCTTAGAGAGAATGTAGGCCAGACCTCGTCATTTAAAGACTTCTGCCCTGTTTTTAATAGTAGTTTCATGAGAACTGTAGTTAGGGATCTAGGCCAATTTCCTAGCAATGGGGTGGGACACAATAAAGCTATGGTTCCTGTGTTTTTTTTTTTTTTTTGATCACTGGAAAGTGAGACTACTAGAGAATATTTAGAGGTCAGCTCGGAAACACTGTTTATTGATCTGAAGCTGTGTTTGATGATATCTTGTGGTAAATTGGTTTAAAAAGAAGGACCCTGACTTTACAAACAGCAGAACTCATTTGACTCCCTCCCCAAGCCTAAATGTTTCTTGGAGCCCCCCTCTATGAAATAGATAAAAGCAGCAGTGCTTTGGTTGCTGCAAATTGAGGAAAGCATTGAGGTTGTTGCATTCTGGCATGGCCTCTGAGGTTACCATGGAACTTTTTAGGGCAGCAATTCCAGTTGTGCTACCATCATAAGAACCTTTTATTAAAAAAAAAAAAAATTCAGAGATTCAAATTGATTAACCCTGGGTTGGTTCTGAGAAAATGCATTTTTGAAAAGCACCTTGATTATTTGTGAGTTTTAACCTGACTTGGGAGCCACAATCTGTAGTGCCTCATGCAACAACATTTAAAAATCAAGACCTAATTCAAAGTAATGTTTAGCCAGTCGTTGAGTTAAGAATATACCAGAGAATTTCTCCATTAATTGGTGGAGACCCACATAAAATGCTTGTTAGTACAGCACTCAATACATATTAGTTATTGTTGTTAAACTATTTTGAAAACCATTATTACATGGGAAACAACATTGATTTCCCAGAGTTCACTCAGAATTCTTTTAGGTGTGATATAGTTATTGTACAAGAAAAAAATTAAGTAAAGGCAAAACAGTCTAACATTTTAAAACCAAATCTTTGAAATACCTGTTGGATAGTAGTCACATCTTTAGGATTCACTAAAGGATAAAAAGGTCCCTTAAATAGTAGATTCTTTAATTAAATCATAAGTATGAGAGTTACTTCTGGTTAATAGAGATACTGTCTTTGAAATGGTATTTAAAGGCCGGGCGCGGTGGCTCAAGCCTGTAATCCCAGCACTTTGGGAGGCTGAGGCGGGTGGATCACGAGGTCAAGAGATCGAGACCATCCTGGTCAACATGGTGAAACCCCGTCTCTACTAAAAATACAAAAAATTTGCTGGGCATGGTGGCGCGTGTCTGTAGTCCCAGCTACTCAGGAGGCTGAGGCAGGAGAATTGCCTGAACCCAGGAGGCGGAGGTTGTGGTGAGCCGAGATCGTGCCATTGCACTCCAGCCTGGGTAACAAGAGCGAAACTCCGTCTCAAAAAAAAAAAAAAAAAGAGTATTTAAAAATAAAATCAACCAAATTTATTACCTATTACCAAAATCTGGCTAGAGAACTCTTAGAGCTAAGCAGATACATGTAAAACTTTGGTGCAAACATAGGTGCAACCCTAACTCAAAATTTTCAGTTTCCCATGTTCTGGGGCAGCAAACGTGAAGTTTTGAAAGATGAAAACAGATTCATTCTTTGTTAATATATTCAAACGTTTTTTCCCCCTAAATAGAGCTGGGCTACTGGACCCAAACAAGTGAGAAACAAACAATATAGAATGAAGAGACTGAATTTGTCTCTTTGTTCATTCATGTAGTTAACAAATATTTATGAACATTTACCATATGCCAGAGATTGTGCTAGCTGTGGTAGGCTTAGCAGGTCAGGTAATTAGAACTATACTACATGATGATGATGGTGATGATGATGATGATGATGATTTTTTGAGACAGGGTCTCACTCTGTTGCCTAGGCTGTAGTGCAGTGGCACACTCATGGTCCACTACAGCCTCAACCTCCGAAGCTCAAGTGATTCTCCCACCTCAGCCTTCAGAGTAGCTGGGACTACAGGTGCGTGCCACTACACACAGCTGATTTTTTTTTTTTTTGAGACAGAGTTTTGCTCTTGTTGCCCAGGATGGAGTGCAATGGTGCAATCTCAGCTCACTGCAACCCATGCCTCCCAGGTTCAAGCGATTCTTCTGTGCCTCAGTCTCCCAAGTAGCTGGGGTTACAGGCATGCACCACCATGCCTGGCTAATTTTGTATCTTTAGTAGAGACTGGGTTTCTCCATGTTGGTCAGGCTGGTCTTGAACTCCTGACCTCAGGTGATCCTCCACCTCACCCTCCCAAAGTGCTGGGATCACAGGCATGAGCCACTGCACCCGTCAATTTTTATATATTTTTTTTGTTGTTGAGACAGGGTTTCCCCATGTTGCCTAGGCTAGTCTCGAACTCCTGGGCCAAAGTAATCTGGCTGCCTTGACCTCCCAAACTGTTGGGATTACAGGCCTGAGCCACCTTGCTCAGCCATAATTATTTTTGTATTCTGCTTTTTATCTTAACATGAGTGTATTTCGTTGTTATGTATTTTAAAAATGACTGCTGCCAAGAAAAAAATTGCTGCCAAGAAAAAATAGTTTGCTTTCTATTATTGGGGCATTTAGACTCCAGTTTTTTTTTTTCTTGGTGTAAATACTGTACTGATCTCTTTATGCCCATCTTTGTATAAATTTTGACAAGAAATAGTATTATTTAGATATAGTATGGAAACCTTTGAAGTCCTTGATTCATGTTGCCAGAGGTTGTATGATATACCTTGCCAGAGGTTGTATGATACACCCCAGCAGCATTGCTCGAGTGTATATTCTTGGCTATTTGAGGTAGTTTCACTTACTATAAATAATGTAGCCAAGTTGACAATTGGAAAATGAATTTTTTTCTTAAAAAGACTTTATTGATGTAAAAATTAAAGAAAAATGAATTTTAAAATTGCTTTGATTAGCATTTTTTTGAATACTAGTGTAGTTGCACAAGTTCATTATGTATTTTGGCTATGGCAACAGTTATAACAGGTAATAACTTGCTTAACACTTAATGTGTATTAGGCGCTGTTCTGAGTACTTTACACAGCACATTTATCTCATTTAATCCTCACAACTCTATAATATAGCGTTGTGAATAAGTAACTTTTTCAAGGTCACACGTAGTTATTGTAAGTAGCAGGACTGGGATTTGAATGCAAGTGATCTGTTTCCAGAGCCCAGAATCTTTTTTTGCCGGGTCATGTCTTCATTATTTTTTCAATATTTTGATAGTAATTTTTACTGTTTTATTCTAATAAATGAATCTTTATGTCTTAAAATATATTTATTCTAATAATGTCTTTCTTATAAAACATTAAAAAGAAATTAAAAAGTTCTTCCTATGAGAACTTTTATCCCACCCCTTGGGATAATCAATATTAAGAGTTGGATGTTTGGTTTCTGCAGACATTGTGCCTTTGCTTTTTACCTGCTGTTTTATTTCCTTACTTTCTGATCCTCCATATAATGTGATATACTATATGCTGTTCTCTTATAAATAAATAATAGAAAAACCTCTATCAGTTTTTTTCAAATTGCTTTGTAATGGTAATTCAAATTACACTATTCCTTTCACTTAATGGGATAATATATATATTTGCAGAAAATATTTACTGCTTTAATAGATAGCTATTAAGCTACTGTAAGCCTTAGAAGGTCTCAAAGACAGTACAAGACATTAGAGGAAAATAAAAATACAGTTCCTATTCTGAGCAGGAAAATGAAGTACAATTTAAGATGTAGTAAGAGATGTAACAAAACTATGTATAGTACCAGACAACTAAGTAAGAGACACCAAGGGGCTACTAAAGAGCATTACTTGATACTCTATATGAAATATGACTGCTCGTTTTCATTTTAAGAGTGTAATATTGGGTTTTCCTGGATGGATTTTTAAGTTTTATGTGGGAAATAAGTAAGACAGTTAGTATTGAGTATTGATATTTAATATTGAGTAGTGCTCTGACCAGATGGAAGAACATTTGCTCATCTCAGCAGTGGAGCTTATCTGTTAGATGAGATGTTAACTGGATTTTCATACCTTTTTCTTTCTTTTTTTTTTTTTAATGATTCTATGATACTTTCTTAAGAATTCATTATTTGCTCACATACTCATACTCTTGTTTATTATATGTGATTATGGAAGTGGCAGGTACTAGCTTAGATTAAAAAAGGGAAAAAACCTGATCCTCTTTGTGAATTAGTGAAAAATTTTTTGAAAGAATTATAGTTGATTTTTCTAGAATGCATGCTTTATACAAAAGAAAAGTGAAAGTAATCAGCCAGTCAGGGACAAATATAAAATAAAACACAACTTTTGGAAAAATTCTTTTGATTTTTTCTTTTCATGAAAATGGATTGCTTTATAAAAATCAAAATGTTTTTTACATGCCACTGTGATATATAGTGTTACCCAGAACACATTAAGTGGCTTTTAAATTTTATTCCATATCAAGGTAAATCTTTAGAGCAATACATGTGGCATACTCTGATGGAAGATCACTTAAAAGAATGCTGTATTTTACATATTCAACTTGTATGGCTATAGCGTTCTGAAAAGCATAACCTGTTACATAAATAGTAATTAATACAAATGAATATATCATTTGATTTTACACTTTGAAGTCTAATGAAGACACTGTACATTCTCATTATGAGTAGAGCTACTTAATCTAAAAGTGACTAATTAAAACAACCAAGAGAGGCTTCTTATGTACAGATCTGGTAGATTCATGAGATTTATTTGCTTGTGTTGGAACTAATTACCTGATCGGTGCTATGAATAATAAGTTTGCAGTGTCCTGTTATTTTGCAGACCTTTCAAATTCTCTTAATGAGGTTAAGATCAACAAGTATGTGTATACTTTCCTAAATCTATTTTATTATTAAGAGTAGTAGTTGAAACTTTTTCTGATTTGGACTTGATAAGCAAAAATTTATTTTTTGCCTTGTGATTCTGGTCTTATAATAATCAAAAAAATGATTTTGCCTTACATATGTTTCCCCATTATAAAAGTAATTTGTATTCATTGTAGAAAAGTTAGCCAATGAAGGTAAGGAACAGGACAAACATGAAAAACATCCGTAATTTCACCAGTTAGAGATGGTTGCTGCTTACATTTTGGTGTGTATGTTTTTCGACTTTTCCCTCTCTATATTTTTTTGTTCAGTTGATTAAATGAAGACATATTCATTGTACAATTTCTTAAGTGTCTATTATGTAATTTCCAACATTCTAGATCTCTGCTATAATGGAACTTTCATTAGGTGAAATATGTTTTCTATACAAACTGTTTAGTATATTTTATTTATAATTTAGTAACGTAGTATTTTGGCTTAATATATCATAAATATTTTTCTACTTTATTAAATACTTTTCTATTAGATGATTAAACATAAAATTATTACCTGGTTAAGATAATACTTATTGTTGTTAAACAAATCAGATAACACTGGAAAGCTTATAATATAGGAAAGCTAGAACCCATTCTCATCCCTTTCTCCTCTCCATCAGTCCTGCTCCTTCAAGGCAGCCACTTTTAATTATTTTTATTTTCAACTCTTGTAATTATCTCCAAATCTATAAATCATATGTTTATATCACTGTCTATTAGTCACCTTTGTGAGTTTCTGCAGATGTAGTTTATCAAAGTCTCTTTGCCCACCCTTTCTTTCTTTTAGTCCAAGAACCAAGAAATAAGTTTTTCTCTCCTTTTTTCCTGCCTCCCGCCAGTAAGCTGGCAAGGGAGTCTGGGAAATGTATTTTGCCTGCTTCTCAAACCAGGTTACACCAGAGAGCACACAAGTGCAGGAATGGGAATGACCACCGAAGGACAGCTAACTTGCCCTAGGTTCAATGTCATGACCCCTCTGCCACTGCAGGTAAAGTGTTTCTGTTGTTGAATTTAAATACTTTTATACGTCTTTACAAATTGCCTTTATCCTATTATCAAGTGCTTTCAAGGTTTTAGTTACTTTATTTATATCAGTTATCTTTTTGTTGTTCCAAAGACTTTTCTTTCTTAGAGCCTTCTGTGATTTCCTGCCTCTGTATAAAACTGTGCTTCCAACTATTTTTCTGGTTGGATCTAGCTTTCTGGATTCCATCTAACTTTTCTTTCCCCCCTTCACCTTTATTTCTCTTGGTTTATTTTCTTACTTTGCAAGGATATCTCTCCAAGTCAGTTTCTAATAATATGCAGGAAGTAACTCCATATACACCCCTGGGTTATGAAAATGCTGTTGCTCTGCCCCTATATTGAATAGTTTGGCTGTATATAAAATTTTAGATGGAAATGATTTTCCCTCAGAATATTAAAAATCTTGTTCCTTTATCTTCTGGTAACCTCTCTTATTGATAAAAAGTCTGATTTTTTCAGATTCTAGTTCTTTATAAGTGGTCTACTCTTGCCACTGGAAACTTTTAGAATTATTTTTTGTTTTTGGCCTAAAATTTCCCAATTGATGTCTATAATTATTTGTAGTTATTTCCTCCTCCCTCCCTCAGTTGGTTGTGATCTTCACTTGGTGATCTCTTTGAATCTGAAAACCTGGGTTCTTCCATTAAGGGGAATTTGATCTCATTTCTGATACTTTATTTCATGTTTTTTTCTATTTTCCCTTTCTAGAACTATTGGTTGTTAGACTTCCTAGATTCTTTTCCATCTCTAGTCTTTTCTCTCAGAATTTTTACCTTGTCTCTTTTTCAAGGACCTTCTCTTATTTTCTTCCTTTCTTTTTTGTTGAATTACTTATTCTGGTAATTATGCTTTTAATTTTCAGTGGTGCATACATTCTTGTTCCCTGCCTGTACCTTTTCATGACAACTTGTTCTTGATTTATGGATGTGATAGCTTCTTGAATCTATGAGAATACTAGTTAAAAGCGTAAAGTTATTTTTTTTTTTCCTTGAATCTCTTTCTTCTTTATGTTTCTAGTTTCTTCAAATGTGCGGTGATTCTTGGTTTGCTGTGCATTTGAAATGAGGCAGAGAAGCTGCTTGGAAGCTCCCTGAATGTGGGCTGGGTTTGTCAACTTCTGACCTTTGCTTTATGATAAGCAGTTGTGCTTAGTTGCTCTCCCCTCACTACCCATTTGGTAGTTTTATGTTACTTTATTTTTTCTGTTCACCTTCCCATCCTGTTTTAGTTTCTTTAGAGAAGAACTCTCTGATTTTTCTTTTTCCCTTGAGGAATAACCTGTGTGTTGTGTGTATAAGTTGTGAGAATTTAATTGTATGTAGCTAAAAATAACCAATCCCTCATTTTCAGTCCATATGTCACTATAGTCATCCTGTGCACTTGATGGTTCTGAGTCTGGATCTTCTTTGGGGTTTTGTAAAATAGGCATCTCCATCTGTGAATCCTGATACCTCTGTGCATGCTTCTCAGCACTTTTCAGTATTTCTCCATCTATTTCTTGTCAACCAGAAATTTAATGAAATAGTGCATCTGCTGATGTTCTTTTCCCCTTCCCTTCATTATCTTAATCGTTATAGCCATTCCTAATAAATTACCCTAAAATTATCCCAAAATATAACAGTTTAAAATTAAAATATTTACTATCATCATAGTTTCTTGGGAGCAATTTAGTTGGGAAAGTCTTTTTTGTTTTTCTTAAATCCATCACCTCAAGCATTTTCCCCTTGTTACAAACAATCCAATTACACTCTAAGTTATTTTGAAATGTACAGTTAAGTTATGGTTGACTGTAGTCATCCTATTGTATCCTATCCTATCAAATAGTAGGTCTTATTCATTCTTTTTTTTTTTTGTACCTATTAAGTTGGGTGATTCTGGTTCAGTGTCTTCTATCAGATTGCAGTCAAGCTGTTGGCCAGGGCTGTTGTCATTTCAAGAGTCCCCTTCTAAGCTCACTCGTGGTTGATGGCAGACCTCAGTTCCTCAACTGGCTGTTGGCATGAGGCCTCCATTTCTTGCCAGTGGGGAGGAAAAACTTTTCTGTACCCGTTTAGGTTCAGTAGTTAGGCCTACAAATTAAACTGACAAAACATAGATTAGCTAGAGAAAAAACAAAGTTAGTTTGTGTATGTATGGACGTGCACAAAAGAAGTGGCTTGCAACATGGTTAAAGTTAGTATGCCTCACTTAATGGGAGTATGCCTAAAGTTTCTATGCCTAACTTAATGGGGGAAAGGGAAGGTAGAGAATAGGCTTCAGTGTAAGAAAAAAATGGATTTCTTTAGGAATGATAAGTGGATTTTTAGAGGAACAAATAGAAGTTAAGAAAGTTTGTGGTAATGTTTGTTTTTACAGCGGTGAATGGTCTTTTACATCTTCTTTATGGCCATAAAACTCTCCTGGAGAGGGGATTTATGATAGTTTTACTCTCGGTCTTCTTTCTGGGAGTGAAGCTGCCTTGAAGAGAAGATTTATGGCAGCTTCATTCTCAGAAGTTTCTGCTTTTAGTCAGATAAGGAAAGTTCTGAGAAGCTGCCTTTCTGCATTTGTTGACTCTCAAATATCTCCTGGTTAAAATAATCTTCATACCAGTTCTGGGGTTCCGAGTGGGTTCTCACAGCTGCCTGAGTCTGCTCACCATATGGCAGCCAGCTTTACTCAGAGCAAATGATCCAGGAGAACACCCAAGATGGAAGTAGTAGTCTCTTTATAATCTAATCTAATCTAGCCCCAGAAATGACGTACAATCCACTTCTGCCATATTCTGTTTGTTGCAAGTAACGTATTAGTCTAGCCAACACTTACAGGGAGGGGAATTAAGCTTCATCTCTTGAGGATAAGAGTGTCAAATAATTTTGTGGACTTTCAGGACATATTTTAAAAGCCATCATATAGTTTTATACTTAAAAAAAAAACTTGCTGTTATTTTCATAGTGTCTTAGGAGAAATCATTCTATTATAATCATTCCATTGTATAAGTGCATTATACTTGGACAATTTCTGTGTGGTTGTAAATTTAAGCTTGTTTCAGCTTTGCACAGTGGCAGTATTATAGCCAATGAGGTTTATCTGCGGCATGATTATTGCTAATTGAAAACTTAAAAAAATTAGCTTGTTTTGAAATTTTTGCTTTTAGAAGAATACTATGATAATATTATCCTAAATAACTTTTTTTCAAATGAGTAATTATTCATCTGATTAGCTTATTATAATAGTTTATTGCTGTGTTCTATATACTCCAGAATACATTTGTGGAAACACACATACATTTTCTTTAAAGTAAAATACTCCAGTATATTTATTATTGTAGCATTTTTTTGTAGCAAAATATTTTAAACACCAGGTTCTGGAATAATTAATGGACTTTAATGATTTATTGAATAGATTCATCACTGAACAGTTGTCACTTTTGATTTCATTTTGGGATCTTATGACTTCACTAGATGGCAGCAGAGGACCAGCTTTAATTCAGGCTGCTTTTGTGAAGCCTTAGAATTCTAATGGTACCCAGTGTATTGGACGTCTATTTAATAATACAACCCAGAATATTAGCTGGGGATTATTAAGATTAATGGAATCATGTATACAGCATTACTGAAAGCATAGCCATTTTGACAATGTTGGTATGTTCTTTGGTGCATTGCATCTGAATTATTGTATTTGCAAATGACCCCAAAGTGCCATTTTGGACCTTTTTTGGTAAAAACAGTGTAGCCATATTAAAGTCCCTGGAAGTGTTTTTTTCAGTATCAGGAAACTGAGACGTTCTTATGTTGGAATCTCAGAAGGAAAGAATAATATGAAGGTTCTCTTTTATCCCATTTTGATTTTTTTTTTTTTGCTCTTAATTGTTTGTGTTAGGAGCAAAGGAGTCTAATAAAAAAACATGATGTTGGAATGTAGCTCCTTTATTTATAGATAGTGAAATTTATGTTCATAGGATAGAAAAGTGATTTGACTTATATGTGGTATATGAGGAACAGTAATTTTTATATATGTGCCCTAATGATATATTTTGGGAAAAATTCTAAAAACCATATGTTTTAAAATCACATACAGGATTTCTATTTTCTGGAAGAACTATATTTGTTTTTTGCATGTTTGATGGTAATTTGGTTCTCAAAAGGCAGTAATATATGTGAATTAGGTAAAGAAAGCAGAAAATGAGTAATTCAGACAGCACTTTTAAATTGTGAAGTCTGATTTGAAGATTATTTAGGTAGCCCATCTTAGTATAGTGTCTCTCTGGCTTTCAGTCCAGATTCAATGTTGCTGCTGTTTTTGCTGGCAGGTAAGCTTCCTTGGACAAATTTTATTTTAGTAACATTTTGGAATTTAGAAAAATTAATTTTTAAAATACTTTTGCATGGGCAGAAAATTAAATTTTGTCTCCCTGTGAATTATCTAGAATGATATTTAGGTCTTTTATATCTTACGTTAGCCTGATAAAATACTCCAGTATTTTAAACTACTGGCTAGAGTTGCAGGATATAATGTATAACTAGAACAAGTCAAATTGCTGCACAAATGACAACCTTTAAGCAGATGCACATTGAATCTGTTCTGTGATCTGGCCTTGGTAGTTGCCTCAATGTTATATAATGAGTCCATAATATATTTATTTTTACAGCCTCACTAGTATTTAGCTGCTGAAATTGATACATCTGGGATTTCTCCTGGTACTTTTATGTGCACATGAACAAAGACTAGTGGCAACCAGTTAATTTCTAATAATTGGATTCATTAAGAATTACTTACTAGTGTTAAAAGGAAAATAAAAACCGAGGTCACAGTTTATATATATCCCAATGCCAACTGCCTATAACCCTGTAACCCAAACTCAAGTTATTCTGATTGCCCTGAAACACTATCTCTACTTATAAAAGAGCCACAGAGCGTGAGGTTTACATCTTTGCCAGCATGGTTGAGTGAAATTAAATCAATCAACTATAGACAAATCAGCTTACACAGCTCCATTTGCATTAAAATAATGTTACTGTCTAATGGCCAGTCACGAAAAAGGTCAAAATACTTTCTCCTTTATAAACTGCTATAACTCGTGTAAGGAAGCTTCTTATGACTTGATTTTAAGTCTTAGATCTCAGTCTATACTTTTTGAATGACAATGAGCTTTAAAATTTTTCCTAACTTGGTCTAATTTTATTTTTGATACCAGTAAAGGGAGAAATTACAACTCACTTAAAACATTTGGTGCGCTTAGATATGGTTTTGTTTACTTAGATTTTTCCTGTGTGCATGAAGCAATATTAAATAAAATCAAGCATTATCATGTTGTGTATCTTCTACATGTGTTTTTAATTCTCTTTCTTAAAAATAGCTTAGTTGTGTTATTAGCACATTTCTAAATTAAAAATAAATAATGGGTGATCTTTATAGTAAAATATTTATGGTAAAGTATAAATACCTATGTTAAAAATAAATTTATGTAAGTTTCTTGTAGATTATTAAATCCTTTTCAGTAAATTTTTTTTTATTTTGAAAATGGTCATTGTTCTAATTGAAAGAACATGAGAGTATGAAAAAGTTGGTGCTTGCTTTAAAGGAAATTCCTAATTCTGACAAGTTTTAAATGGCTGCTGTTTTGAGCCATTTAATTCTTCTGACAAGAATTCCTAATTTTGATAAGAGCCACCCAATAAAATATTTTGATATGTGGTCCATTTCAATGGCAGTAAAGTTTTAAAAGGAAAAAGAGTTTGTGTATATTTAAATAAAGAAAATTGAAGACATGGTTCATGCCCTTACATGGGTCAAAATCTAATGAACAATGTGAAATATAATTGCATATTGCATATGAATAACATGATATAGACTCTAAGAATGTAGGAGTTCTTAGGAGGATAATGAGTGAAAGATGAGTAACATGGGTAAAGTGTGCAATGTGAAGAAAGTCATGAGGTAGAAACAGCCTGAGTTGGATTGAACTGATTAATAATTGATATAAATCCACAATCTTTGTAATCTCTTACGGTTAAGGCAGTTAGGTGCTTACAAGAAAATTGTTAGACTGATGGCTTCATAAACCCTTTGTTTATATTTTGAAGCATGTCAGAGTTTTAGTGATTACTAAGCCATGAGCTTCTGATTTCAGCTTTGACTGGAATGTCAACTCCCACTCCTTGAATTATTCTTAGGAGGCTATTAATAAATGGGAGATCCTTGATCTCAATCTTCTTGAAGCTTAGGACCACCTGATTTGCTGAGTCAACTGGTTAGCCCCGTGGCATTTGAGGCCTTAAAAGAGCTGTTTTTTATTTTATTTTATTTTTATTTTCTTTCTTTCTTTTTTTTTTTTTTTTGAAATCAGGTAAAGAGTATGGTAAAAGACTATTTCCATAGTAATACAGAAGGCAGGGAAATTAACACTCTGAGGAATAATTCCTGTGGCAGTTAAAGGGGAAGCACTTCACCTACTTCTGTGACTGGAGGAAGAAAAAGGTGGTTATGGCACAGAAAGCTAAGCCTGGAGACATCCCTAAGGGGCTTTCCTAGCAGAAGGCAAGGGAAAACCCTGTAGTAATTCTCTCCCAGTTATCCCTTCCAACACTTTACTTCCTATTTTCAGTTGTAATTCAAAGATTATTAGGTGAACCTTTTTTGGGACTTAGTGAAAATTTTACTCAAAGTAGATCACATGTAGCATTCAATCAATGAGTCTAGCCAATAGTGAATTTCAAAGGTTGCATAATACAAAATGTGAAAATTAGAAGACTGATTAGAACTAACTTGTGATCATGCTTAGTTTTTCTTCTCCTACTCTTTGCTCTTATTAGTCCTAGTTAGGATCAAAACAAGAACATTTCTATAGCTAAGAAGAGAAAATCTATTGAATATGACTTTTGGACAGATTATTTAGTGAAAAAAATTTTTTTTTCAAATTAAAAGAAATTTTAAAATTCTTTTGCTTTTTTTGAACATCTACTGTCTGGCTTTCCTATTTTCTTTTTCTTTTTTTTGAGATGGGGTCTTGCTCTGTTGCCCAGTTTGGAGTGCAGTGGCATGATGTTGGCTCTCTGCAACCACAGCTTTCCAGGTTCAAGTGATTCTCGTCCCTCAGCCTCCTGAGTACCTGGGACTACAGGCGTGTGCCACCATGCCTGGCTAATTTTTGTATTTTTAGTAGAGGTGGGGTTTCACCCTGTTGGCCAGGCTGGTGTCTCTAACTCCTGACCTCAGGTGATCTGCCTACCTTGGCCTCCCAAAGTCCTGGGATTACAGGCGTGAGCCACCATGCCTGGCCCTGGCTTTTCTATTTTCTTTTGCAATTTGAGTGTTAAGGGTGGCCTGAGGTTATTTAATATAGTGCTTCTCACAATTTTATGTGCATGTGAATCACCTGTAAGTCTTGTTAAAATGCAAATTCTGATTCAGAAAGTCTAGGGGTCCAAGATTCTGTGTTTTTGAGAAGTTTCCAGGAGATGCTAATGCTATTGGTCCACGGGCCACATTGTAAGTAGCAAGAATTGACTCCATTTTCTCAGGTTATAGATGAGGATATCAGAGCCAGAGAGACCAAGTGGTTTTTTTCAAGGTCCCATACCTAGTTAGTAATGGTGGACTTTTAATTTTTAATATGACAGTCGTATTTCTCAGATAAGGAAATACTTAAAACCAAGAGAAATCTTCCTCTTTCCCTAATTAGATGGCAGCTCATTTGTTAAGCCAACTTTATTCGATTTGAGTCTTTAAGATGTGTCTTAAGATTTTCTCTTCCATCCGTATTGCTTTTGAGGATTTGAAGAAAAATAAATAAATGGATACATTGATTTATTTGAATGTATGTATTATGTTAGAGTCCTTACATTTTGAACTTTACATAATCAAGAAACAGGTTTAAGTGACCTTAGGAAATAGTAAGCTATCTACATTATATTCAAATCTAGTTTGTGAAGTAGAAGCTTCTTGCTTTGGTAGGTTAATCATGTTTTTATTTAAAGTGACTGTTAATGTATAATTTGTTTTCAGACATTTACAAACTGGAGGAGGTAATGTAACTAGTTTTTTGTGTCTTTGGTGGTGCTTGTGTGAATACTTTTTGCTCTTTGAGGTTTTTCTTGTGCCTTAAGAACTTTTCGGATTGTTGCAGGACTGGAGGTGGGGTATAAATATGTGTGTAAGTGCATACTGCTTGGGGGAAGTGAGACTCCATAAGAACTCTTTCACCCCTTGATAATTCCATAATTCTCTTAAGTCTTTGAAGATTGGTGAATGGAGGAGGATGCATATTCCAGCCCACACAAGTAGCAGTTAGTGAGATGCATGTTGCCCTTAGCAAATGAATTCAGTCTTAACTTGACAGTTCTTTTCAATAGGTGAAAGTTATGCTTTGATAATTTGCTGTTCACTTCCACAAACTGTTAGTTGATTTTATAAATTTGTAGAGTGGGGAGACTTTATCAGTCAATCTTTATTGTTATGACAGTTATTATATTTCTTTTTGGTAGATAAAGGAAACATGAATCCATGTAGATTTAATTATAATTTTATTTGTGTTATCATTTTACTAATCTTTATTTTAATGAGATAGATTGTGGAACCATAAGATGATCATTTTCCATTGTGTATTATAGCTTTGGGGTTTATTGTGTATGTACCATTATTGTTAGTAAATCTTAAGAAATTCTTTCCATATATTGGGATATTTTAGGCTCTGGGTTTTGTTTTTATCATTCTAATGTTTAGAAAACAAGCTCTTAGATTGAGACCCACCTGATGCAAGTTTTTAAAATATGAGTCCTCTGTTTTGAGTTATTGCTTGGAGCAGCATCTGATTTTACAAAATTTACTTTGGTTGTACCTATTCATAGAAAAATGAATTAAGGAACTATTTTACTGTAGTTGTTGTCTGCCTTTGACTGTGTAAATATGTTTATGTGTTTGGGTTTGTGGTCTGTGGGTACCTTTATAGAGATACCTGTGATTCAGTTCTCTACGTTTCACAATTTCTGTGTTCAGTTATCTCTTTCTCTTCTGTGTTCAAAAGGGATGGCTTCCTCTTTCCTGTTTATAGGGTTCTTAAACTAATCCTTTCTGTTTTATTCAGGGTTTGTTTTATCATTAACCCCAACTCTAACTCTTCCTTGGATTGTGTAAAGTAGTACTATTAGTAGTAGTAGTTGTAGTAATAGTAGTTGTAGTCGTAGTACTAATGATATCTAGCCTTAATTAAGTACTTAATTAAATACTGTTTGCCTTGGGCATAATAACAATAGCTGACATTTATTACTATGTATTAATCACTATTCTGGTATCCTTTATATATTAATTATTTTCTTCAATTTTTAAAAGTGTGGTAAATTACACATAACATAAAATTTACATTTTAACCATTTTAAAATACGCAGTTCAGTGGTATTAAGTACATTTATATTGTTGTGCAACTGTCACTACCATCTATCTTTAGAACTCTTTCATCTTGTATAACTGAAAGTCTGTACTTCATTAAACAGTAACTTCCTATTCTCCCCATTCCCCCTAGCAACCACTGTTCTCCATTCTGTCTCTGATTTTGAGTACTCTAGGTATTTCATAGGGAATAATACAGTGTTGTCTAGTTGTGACTGACTAATTTCACTTAGCATAATGCCAAGTGCTATTCAAGGTTCATGTGCTGTAGCATATGTCAGAATTTCCTTCCTTTTAAAAGCTGAATAATTTTACATTTTATGTATAAGCTGGATTTTGCTTATTTATTCATCCCTTGATAGATACTGGGATTGCTTCAGTGGTTTAGCCATTGTGAATAAGGCTGCTGTGGACATGAATGCACTAACTTATTTAATTCTTTTTTTTTTTTTTTTTGAGACGGAGTTTCGCTCTTGTTACCCAGGCTGGAGTGCAATGGCGCGATCTCGGCTCACCGCAACCTCCGCCTCCTGGGTTCAGGCAATTCTCCTGCCTCAGCCTCCTGAGTAGCTGGGATTACAGGCACACACCACCATGCCCAGCTAATTTTCTGTATTTTTAGTAGAGACGGGGTTTCACCATGCTGACCAGGATGGTCTCGATCTCTTGACCTCGTGATCCACCCGCCTCGGCCTCCCAAAGTGCTGGGATTACAGGCTTGAGCCACCGCGCCCGGCCTTATTTAATTCTTAAAACTGTCTTAGGAAGTGAGGACTTCTGGTGAGGAAACAGACACTTAGTCAAGTAACTTGTGCAGAGTTACACAATTAGTAAGAGCTGATATGGAATGAACATTCTTAGTCTCTATAGTAGAGTCCCGTATATTTTTCTATGCTGGTACCTTCTTTTGTGCCTACAGATATCTTCACCCCTCTTTGCTATATATTAACATGTAATTAATGGTACGTAGTACAAATACTTTTAATACTAATGTTGGCAAATGAGTAAACATTTCATTTTATTTATTAGTGTTTGTTGCATTTCAACTATACTTCAACCCAATTACAAAATGAAGTTGAAAATCCTTAATCTGGATTTTAACACTCCTACTTGCTCCCTGTATGCTTATCTTTCACCATGATGTGATGATTTGTTGTATGTAGTAACTGTATAATTCCTGTGCAAGTTGAAGTGATGGAGTGTGTTGACTAGGACCTATTAATTGGAGTATGGGAGATTTCATGGGAGCTTTGAGTAGGAATTTGAAGATATGTATTATGAGACAAGACAGTATAGTAGTATAGCTACATAGGCTTAGAAACAGACATATACAAATTTCTGAGCAGTGGAGGATGGCAAAATGAGAAGAGAATAAGGAAGTTGCAGTTGTGAAGTTAAAGCATATAGTTGGGAGTTGGACAGCTAGAATTGTTCATAATATTGGATGAGATTTTTGATCACAGCCTGTCTGCTTGATTTTTAGGGATTTAGATAGCAAGCACTATTAAGTCTGGAATTACAGGCTCTGGAACTTGAATTTTTTCATCAGAGCCCATAATTATTAGCAGTTTTATGACTGATTGCAAATTAATTTTTTAACATTGTTGAGTAATTTGGAACATATTTGCTCCTTACTTACATTTGGTTATATTACATATGTGTCATTAATTTTGTGGAATAGAGAGAAGAATCTAGAAATTGGCACTGGGTCCCATGCCCTGCCAAACTCTGTCATAGTGTTGCTTTTAAATTGACAGAAAGACTTGCCCAAGATTCTAAATCTTGATGGTTGAAAGGACTTCTTGAAACAGATTTTGAAGATGATCAATAATCTGTTAATAGATGTAAGCACACACAGTGGTTTGATAAGGCTTGAGATTTTGTGATTCTTTATGGTAGGTAGCTCTCGGTCTTCAAAATTTACTTTTGATGCATTAACTAACATTAAAATGAAAGTTATAGTCTTTTGACTTAGGATTTTTCTATAGACATAATTTACCAAGTACTGTTTATTAAGATTAAACCGTTTAGATAAACAGGACATAGTAAAAAAATTTGTGGTAAAACAACATATAAAATAAAGATGGCTATGCTTATGTAGAAGACATATATTAGCAAATTGTCCAAATCTTCAGTGGCATGCTGCTGGCCTGCCATTTAATATACAATTAACATTCTAAGATCAAAGACTAGTTACATAAATTTGACAATTAAATTGGTGGGGAAGTTAATGGGCTTTGCAATTTAAAATTAAATAATACATGTTGTCGCTTAATTACTGTTGTGTGCATGTAAGTGATCACATAATAGAAGGGAGCTGATCACATAATAGAAGGGAGCTGTGGGCTTAACATGAATTTAAGACCATAAAGCCTTAATCAGTCACATCTGTTTCATGACTTTAAATTGATGTGGTGAGTATGAAAGAAAAGGCCTGCTGTGCTTATAGAATCAATAAGTCAAAACAAAAATACCTATAGGGTTAGAATCTTTTATACTGGCGAATGAAAATTTTGATAGTTTTTAGTAAAGAGATTATGTTAGAGCTATGTTGTCATTTCACTGTTAGCAGCAATAAAAAGTAAAAAAATGATTAAACAGTGTTATTATATGTGTGCGTTCTTTTAAATTTGTTAACATGAAACTAAGGACCTTAATATGAGTTAAATTATGAGTAATTGAATTTCTGGGAAGATGAGATGAGGTAAAATCCTCAAGACTGCCCCTCTTCAGACACAGTTGCAAGTCTGGGCTCCAGAACTTCTGACTAGCCAGCTTCAATCTGGGGTTCTCACAGCCCCCTCTTTGGATTTGATTAATTTGCTAGAGCAACTCACAGAACTCAGGGAAACTTACGTTTACTGGTTTATTATAAAGGATATTACAAAGAATACAGATGAAGACATGCATAGGATGAAGCACGGGGAAAGAGTGTAGAGCTTTTATGCCCTCCCTGGATGTGCCACCCTCCAGTAACCTCCACGTGTTCAGCTGTCCGGAAGCTCTGCAAACCCTGTCCTTGGTCTTTTATGGAGGCTTCATTATGTAGGTGTGATTGAGTAAACCATTGACCGATGGTGATCAATGTCATCTTCAGCCGCTTCTCCTTCCTAGAGGATGTGGGGTGATGCTGAAAGTCCCAACACTCTGATTTTGCCTTATTCTCTCCTGGGACTTGTCCCCATCCTGAAGCTACCTAGGAGCTGCCAACCATCAGTCAACTCATTAGTATTACAAGAAAGCATCATTTTGGTGTGTCACAGGATTTTAGGATTTGTATACCAGGAAATGGTTGAAGAACAAATATATATTTCACAGTATCACAGATGCAAACAAATGATGTTTAAATTATCTGAAGTCCTTTTCTGATATTAAGTTGAGATTATGTTTCTATGGAATTATAATATAAATGGTAGTTAGATTCCCAAACTAGCCTATAATGCTTATTCCTAAGGTAGCTTAATTACTTATTATGTATGTATACTATGAAAAATGACAAAATGTACTGTTTTAACATTGGTAATTAAGCAAACTGCCATTGCAACATAAGGAGTTTATGAAAACTATTTTCAATAACTTAAAAACTTTGGGGAAAATGGATTGGATTGTATAAGATAAGAAGGAGTTAGAGACTATTATGTAAGGAGATTATGAAGGGGGGTTTGATATTGATTCTTTATTGTCTACATGGATTAAACAACTTATTACTTTAAATTTTGCTTGATGCAGATGTGTCACTAGCTTTGATCAGAGTTTTAGTTGGTTCATGAATGGAACTAAGTTAAAGGAGGTGAGTAGGAGAAATACGTTTTTTTCTTTTTAAAAAATTGTGGCAAAATATACTTAATCTTTCTTATTTAAAAAAGAGTTGAAAGAAACAGGAAAAAAACAGGTTAAAGAAGACATGGGAAAACTTTGCAAAAGAGGTTGTCAGAGACAAAATTTACTGAGCAGTGAGGCAGTGAGAGAAACAGGCAAAATATGCATGAGCCCCATGGGGAAGGAAGAAAGCTGGAGTTTGGCAGGTCAGCTGTTCTTTTATTGTTTTTTGAACACATGAAGGTGCTGGTGAGTAGGGGGCATGGTCTGACCAACCGCTCCTATGTCCGGAAGGTTTATATATTCTGTCTGGGAAAGTGGTCTGAATTTTCTTTATAAGTAATTTTAGTGTACTTGAATTTATTTCTGTATACTAATACAACTTTGAGAATTGGCGTTCAGGGACTTGTGTGCCAAGTCTATTGGGAATAGAAATGAGAGGAAATGTAGCTGGTATAGAAATAGCAGAGGTTTGGTATTAAATTCTTATGAGAGAAAAGATGTCTAGAGAAAATAAACTCTAGGCTTAGCATTATACACTTGTCTCTGTTGAAGGATAGTAAATAGATACTGTGTCTCTTGGCGTGAAGTTGCTATGTAAAGGGCTGGTAATCCTTGGTATTAAGGATATGTTAGGGACATTACAGTGCGATTTCATCATAGGCATATTAAACTTCCTTACATTTAGCTGTGTATATTGGGGCCAAAACAACAGCAACGAAAACCATTAGCATTCTTTTTTTTTAATTAAAAAAAAAAAAAAGAGACATGATCTCGCTGTCTTGGCCAGTCTGATGTTGAACTCCTGGCCTCAAGTGATTCTCCTGCTTTGGCCTCCCAGAGTGCTGGGATTACAGACGTGTGTCACTAGGCCTAGCCTTGTTAGCCTTCTTGATGGTAAGCAATAGAAATAAACTTTGGCTAGTTTATATTGGAAGGCTCTCAGGAGAACCAGTCTTGGAAAATGGATAGGAATCAAGGAAAGCCAGCAGCAAGGACCAGAGCCAAGGTCAGGGCACAGGAACACTTTGATTAGGAAGCCACCATTAGCACTTGCTGACATTGTCTCTGCTGTTGCTATAAATAATTCTGCAACTATTCTTGTGCCTGTCTGTTATTCACTCAAGTTAAAAGTTTTGGGAAAGGAACATGGATTGTCTGGTTTAGATCCTGAGCCTATTTCCAGCCTGCTAGGCTCAGCCTTTGGTTTCCATCTAAACTCATGGTGTCCGTCATTTCTTCCAAACAAAATGGAACAATTACTGCTTCCTTCTTAAATGCCCTGTGCCTCAGTAAATATACCCAGTTCCTGAAGCCAGAATTTGGAACTTCTCTCATTTTCTCGGTCACATAGCCAGTAAATAGCGTATTGAATTCCTGTCAGTCTATATCTTGAATATCTTGAATTTATTTATCTCTAAAGTTATTGTTACTACTGTTCTAGTCACTGATTTCTCAGATGGTCTATTTCAGAGGCCTTATAATTTCTTTTGTGTACAGATTGGCTCCTACCCTGTTGGTATATACATTATGTGGTGATGAACTTTTTAAAATGCAGATCAGATTATGTCATTAGTTTGCTTAAAACCTTTTAGTGGTCTGCATTTGTTTACCTCCGTGTCTCAGTTCCAGTCCACTCTTTTATACTGTGTTGGGGGCTGGGACTTCGCAACCTGCATTTCCCAGACTCCCTTTCCAGCTTGCTTCCTGTTGAGTTTTACCACTGGGAGTACAGGCAGGAGTTTGGAAGGTAAGCGAAGGGACTACTCTTGTTTCCAGTTTCTGTAAGGACACCTCCAGCAGCAAAGGACAGCTATCACTGCATTCTCCAGCTTCTTTTGTCACTCTCTGCACCAGTCTTGCTGTTCCTCTCAGAGGTAGGGCAGCTTCTGGGTAGGGCATCCTAGGTATGTAGAGTGGCACTTGTATCACTTCCTAACCTGCTGGATTTTGTTCCCTTAGTGGTTTGAGCATCCTCCATTTGGCACCTCTTCATAGGGATTCAAACTTAAGCTACAGGGCCATTTGCGGCCACCTCCTTAGAGGTTAGAGTACCCTGCCACATGGACCTCTTTCGCCCTCTTCCAGGCATAGCTCCATAATGCTTTTCCTCCAAGTTCCTAGCTTTTCAATAACAGACCTCTTCCATTTTGTTCCCGTAATCCTGCGGGTCATAGTGCTTCCTGCAAGTATTCTTCTCTGAGATTGTTCAGTCTTCCTGTTTTATGTTCTCAGCTTTGCAGTATCTGTGTAACTAACTTGCGTATTACATCTCCTGGGTTTGAATTCTGCATTATGGTTTCTGTCATCTAATACAAGTAGTTTTCTGTTTTCTAAGATAAAGTAAAAAAAAAAAAAAAAAGTTAAAATAACTGCTACCTAGCTGGGCAGGGGGGAGGGGGGGTGGGCAGGATTTAAAAAATTTTCAGGCTGAGCACGGTAGCTCATGCCTGTAATCTGAGCACTTTTGGAGGCTGAGGTGGGAGGATTGCCTGAGCCCAGGGGTTCGAGGCTGCAGTGAGCTATATTCACGCCACTGCACTCCAGCCTGGGTGACAGAGCGAGATCTCTTCTCAGAAAAAAAAAAAAGTGTTTATAATTCCTATTTCTCTGTTACTTCTCTGGTCTCATGCCCTACCATTTTCCTTCTTTCTCTTTACACTTCAATATTCTGAACCTTTTTTAGTTACCAGAACATGGCCACATTCTATCTTGTCTGAAGGACAGTACACCTGCTAGTCTTTGTACTCCAGCCCACCCATCCCTCATTTCTCTTCCTCTCCTACACTACAACCTAAACTTAGTTGACTCCTACATGTGGAATGTGAGAGGTAGTATGCTCTAAAGGGTGTACAAATAAACTATTGTGTAGGTTTTAATATCCGCGTTGCTGTTATGCCAGCGTTATGACATTGGACAAGTTACTTATGTGTGTTTTGGTTTCCTCATCTGGAAAATGGGGATAATAATTTTGTTGACCTGATAAGGTTGTTGTAAGGATTAAATGAGTTAGTAAAAGAGTTAATAAAAGTGCTCTTTTGTTCAGAACGTAGTAAGTGCTCAGTAAGTGTAACCTGTTGTTGTTATCAGCTGTGCATGAATTCCTCTGGAAGGCCTTCCCTGATCTCCAGACTCGGACAGGCTCTCCCTTTGTAGGCTCCTGTAACAGCTGCTACTTCACTGTTTTAATACGTATTATGGTTGGAAGTATTTAATATCTTGTTTTCTTGTTAAGAGTGTAAATGATAAGAAGTTGAGAAGAGAGGCTGTGCTGTTTGCTGTTAACAACCCTAGTGTTTAGTACTGCCTGTCATCTAGACTGGCTCTAGGTCAGCCCTTGAACATACATTTAAAAAGTTCATTAAAAATTTTAAGAGAAAAACTATAATAAGTTTGATAGTGGCTGGGAAAAATGGGTAGAGTTAGGGATGGTGGTGAAATAATTCAGTGTAAATGATCAGTTTTTCTGTTTTTATTGCTCATCGAAAGGCTCTATCTAGTATGGGGGCCTTATGATAGGAAAAGAGGAGTAGCTGTTGTTTTGAAGCCACTGTAGTAGAAAGAAGAAGGTTTAGGATCCTGTCTTAGTTCATTGCCACTTTGCAGAGGGAAAGTGTTTCTCTGGGTCTGATTATAGACTACATTTCTGACTTGGTAGCTTTTTCCCCCTTGTAGCTTTAACTTTGGCTCCTGTGTCTAAAAGCAATTTGTGTTCATTTCTAAAAATTTTGAAAATACATAAAAGCATAATGAGGAAAGCAAGTATCATTGATAATTCTATTAGATAGATATGGCAACTGTTAATATTTTGGTATAGGTTTTACTGTCTATATTTATGATATACATACAGTTTTATCCTCCTCCTTTCTCCTGTAGTTATTTTAGGTATTCTGGTTTTAAACTTGCTTTTTCCTCACTAAACATATTGTAAATCTCTTTCCATACTAATGAATATTTTTATCATTGTTTAAAAAATGCTTGAATGGTATGCTTATACATGAATATGCAGTGTTTATTTTACTTATTTGCTGAATGATGGACATTTGAGTTTTTACCTTTCCACTGTTATAAAATATTATGATGAACTTTCTTGTACATACAGCTTTGGTTGACAAGTATTGAGTGCCTTCCTTAAGTGTGTATTCACATAGACTGTGCAAGGTACTTAAGCTGTGGGAAAGAACAAAGTAGATATGATTTCTGCCTTAATAGAGTGTAAGATAAATTCCTAAACTGATGAGCAGAGTTAGGTCTAAATTGGTGATAACTTTAAGTTACAAGGAGTTTAAGGACCATTTTACTCTCAGACACTGGGAGGAATGTGAATTAGGAATCTAAGGTGCTATTAGGTACTGTTGTTTTCCATCAGTTTTCCTCCTCTTTAATTATGTACTTCCTAATTTTATTAATGTATAATAATAAAATTTGGTGGCTTTACTTAATTATATATCTCACATCTCAGTGGCTGCTCTGAAAGATTGTTTCCAGTTATGATAGAAAACCTGCATTTACAGTAAACTAGCCTATAAATCTGGCTTTTCTGTAGTCCATATACCTTTGGTATGTATACTTTAGCTTTTTCTATATAGGAATCTTATACTGAATTACATTTTACCTTTTAATGAGAATGAATATAATATAAATGCCTATTAATAATTCTGAATATTACATTTGCAGTTGAGATAATTTCCCAATTAATAAGAAATTTATATTGCACCGAAGTTATATATTAAACTAGTATCTGACAGTCTGTGAGGCAGTTGCCTCTTTTCAAAGAATCTGGCTGCTTGGCCTGTGGTGGTGCATGCCTGTAATTCCAGCTACTTGGGAGGCTGAGACAGGAGAATTGCTTGAGCCTGGGAGGCAGAGGTTGCAGTGAGCCGAGATCGTGCCATTGCACTCCAGCCTGGGCAACAAGAACGAAACTCTGTCTCGAAAAGAAAAGAAAAAAGAAAAGAAAAGAAAAGAATCTGGCTGCTTTCAGGGACTTTGAGTGATGTGGAAATACTTCCACGTTCCTTATCTTCCTTCCCTAATATGAAATAGCTCATAACTTTTTGTTAGTATCATATAACAAAAGAACATATGATTTGGAATGACTGGAGTGCAAACCAAAAATCAAAGCCCAGAAACTTACGTTCCAAAGCCTGAAAATTTATGTGTGCAGAAGAATCCCTAAATACTAGGTGCTAAATAATCTCTCAGGTGTTTCTGCAGATACAAGTTGTTTCTCATAAGCTAGCCTTTGTTGTAAATTCCATCCTCTAAAGCTTTTTCTTCCTTAGTCTTTTAAATCTGTTTATACACATGTGTACACAGAAAGTATTTTCTTTTGATTGATACTCTACTTGATAGAAAAGATCTGATACTAAGATACACACACAGGTGTGTGTGTGTGTGTGTGTGTGTGTGTGTGTGTGTGTCTGTGTGTGTGTGTAAAATATTTGCCCTGTGATAATATCTATTTTATTTAAACATTAAATTTAAAATTTAATTCTCAACTTCTGGGCAGTTAGTGAAAGGGGAAGTATAATTTTGGTCATCATTATTACATGATCATAAAAGTAAACCATTTATTCTTTCTGAATTGTAACATTTATTAGCTTAAGTCAGCTTTTCTCAAATTATAAGTATAGAACACCACTTCTGTCATATTTTAACAGATATCAGGATTAAATTTAGGTAAAAATGGATTAAGATGAATAGACTTATTTAAATATTTTATCATAACTTTATCCTAATATGTATCTTGATTTTCTAAGAGAAAGATATAGTATTTTCCTAACTTATTTCCCTTGAAATACACTTTTGGTGAATGTCAACTATGCAAAATGCCAGCCTAAGTCCTTAACAACATGATGGGGTGTATGCCTTCCATGCCATTTTGCAGATGATGTCATCATTGATTTTATTTTATTTTTTAATTTTGCTTTAGGTTCTGGGTTACATGTGCAGGTCATGCAGGGTTGTTGCATAGGTGCATACATAACCAGGTGTTTTGCTACCTCTATTCCCTCTTCATCTGTATTCGGCATTTCTCCCCATGTTATCCCTCCCCACCCCCTACTGCCCCTCCCCTAGCCCACCCCCAACTGCCTCCAGTATGTGCTGCTCCTCTCCCTGAGTCCAGGTGTTCTGATGGTTGAACACCCACCTGTGAGTGAGAACATGCGGTGTTTGGTTTTCTGTTCTTGTGTCAGTTTGCTGAGAGTGATGGTTTCTAGGTTCATCCATGTTGCTACAAAGGACACAAACTAATCATTTTTTATGGCTGCATAGTATTTCATGGTGTATGTGTGCCACATTTTTTTTGTCCAGTCTATCATCGATGGGCATTTGGGTTGGTTCCAGGTCTTTGCTATTGTAAACAGCGCCACAATGAGCATACGTGTGCATGTGTCTTTCTGATAGAACGATTTATAATCCTTTGGGTATATACCCAGTAATGGGATTGCTGGGTCAAATGGAATTTCTATTTCTAGATCCTTGAGGAATCACCACACTGTCTTCCACAATGGTTGAACTAATTTACACTCCCAGGTAAAAGTGTTCCTTTTTCTCCACATCCTCTCCAGCATCTGTTGTCTCCAGATTTTTTAATGATTGCCCTTCTAAATGGCATGAGATGATACCTCAATGTGGTTTTGATTTGCATTTCTCTAATGACCAGTGATGACGAGCATTTTTTCATATGTTTGTTGGCCTCATATATGTCTTCTTTTGAGACATGTCTGTTCATATCCTTTGCCCACTTTTGAATGGGTTTATTTGTTTTTTTCTTGTATATCTGTTTTAGTTCTTTGTAGGTTCTGGATATTAGCCTTTTGTCAGATGGGTAGCTTGCAAAAATTTTTTCCCATTCTGTTGGTTGCTGGTTCACCTTAATGATTGTTTCCTTTGCTGTATAGAAGCTCTGAAGTTTAATTGGATCCCATTTGTCTATCTTGGCTTTTGTTGCCATTGCTTTTGGTGTTTTAGTCATGAAGTCCTTGCCTATGCCTGTGTCCTGGATGGTTTTGCCTAGGTTTTCTTCTAGGGTTGTTATGGTGTTAGGTTTTATGTTTAAATCTTTAATCCATCTAGAGTTAATTTTAATGTAAGGTGTCAGGAAGGGGTCTAGTTTCTGCTTTCTGCACATTGTTAGGCAGTTTTCCCAACACCATTTATTAAATATGGAGTCCTTTCCCCATTGCTTGTTTTTGTCATGTTTGTCAAAGTTCAGATGGTTGTAGATGTGTGGTTTTGCTTCCAAGGCCTCTGTTCTGTTCCATTGGTCTATGTCTCTGTTTTGGTACCAGTACCATGCTGTTTTGATTACTTTAGCCTTGTAGTATAGTTTGAAGTCTGGCGGTGTGATGCCTCTGACTTTGTTCTTTTTGCTTAGTATTGTCTTGGCTATGTGGGCTCTCTTGTGGCTCCATATGAAGTTTAAAGTGCTTTTATCCAGTTCTGTGAAGAAGGTCATTGGTAGCTTGATGGGGGTAGTGTTGAATCTATGAATTACTTTAGGCAGTGTGGCCATTTTCGCAATATTGATTCTTCCTAACCATGAGCATGGGATGTTTTTCTATCTGTTTGTGTCCTCTCTTATTTCGTTGAGCAGTGGTTTGTAGTTCTTCTTGAAGAGGTCCTTTACGTCCTTTGTTAGTTAAATTCCTAGGTATTTTATTCTCTTTGTAGCAATTGTGAATGGCAGTTTGTTCTTGATTTGGCTCTCTGTTTGTCTATTATTGATATATAGGAATGCCTGTGAGTTCTGCACATTGATTTTGTATCCTGAGACTTTGCTGAAGTTGCTTATCAGTTTGAGAGATTATGGGCTGAGATGATGGGATCTTCTAAATATACAATCATGTCGTCTGCAAATAGAGACAGTTTGACTTCCTCCTTTCCTAATTGAATATCCTTTATTTTTTTTTCTTGCCTAATTGCTCTGGTTAGAACTTCCAGTGCTATACTGAATGGGAGTGGTGAGAGAGGGCATCCTTGTCTAGTGCCTGATTTCAAAGGGAATGCTTCTAGCTTTTGCCCGTTCAGTATGATATTGGCTGTGGGTTTGTCATAAATAGCTTTTATTATTTTATGATACATTCCATTGATACCTAGTTTAATGAGAGTTTTTAGCGTAAAGGGCTGTTGAATTTTGTTGAAGGCCTTCTCTGCATCTATTGAGGTAACCATGTGGTTTTTGTCTTTGGCTCCATTTATGTGATGGATTACATTTATGGATTTGCGTATGTTGAACCAGCCTTACATCCTGGGGATGAAGCCTACTTGATCATGATCAATAATCTTTTTGATGTGCTTTTGCATTCGATTTGCCAGTGTTTTATTGAAGATGTTTGCATCTATGTTCATCACGGATATTGGCCTGAAGTTTTCTTTTTTAATTGAGTCTCTGCCGGGTTTTGGTATCAGGATGATGTTGGTCTCATAAAATGAGCTAAGGAGGATTCCCTCTTTTTGTATTGTTTGGTATTTTATTTGAGCTTTCCTTTTGTTTGTTTGTTTATTTATTTTTGAGAGTGAGTGTTGCTCTGCCACCCAGGGCTAGAGTGCAGTGGTGCGATTTTGGCTCACTGCAACCTCCACCTCCTGGGTTCAAGCGATTCTCCTGCCTCAGCCTCCTGAGTAGCTGAGATTGAAGGTACCTGCCACTGTACCAAACCCAGCTAAGTTTTGTATTTTTAGTAGAGACAGGGTTTCACCATCTTGGCCAGGCTGGTCTCGAACTCCTGACCTCGTGATCCACCCGCTTCAGCCTTCCAAAGTGCTGGGATTACAGGCATGAACCCCTATACCTGGCCCCTTTTGTTGATTTAAATTCCTTTTGAAACATAATCCAAGGCAAAGCTTACTTCTCCCTAATAGCTTAGATTGTCTCTGTCCACCAGGAATTGCTGCTTTTGAAAAGCATGTGCAAGAAGGCCTTGTGAACTAAGTATTCCTGTCGTCTATGTGCTGGCTGGCCTGGCATTGATCTAGGAGTCTTTCAGATACACAGTCAGCCAGACTGAGGCTGAATTTATTTTTCCTAGTGAAACTTGAGTCTCCAGGCTTCCCATCTAGTAGGGCTGCATCTATTATAGCAAGGGCCTGAGCCCTGCATCTGCTCTCCAGACACCTGCTGGAACTAATTATCATTATTATAAAAAAAATTTTTAAAAAATTTCTTTTATGTGTTTTTTTTTTTTTTTTCCTTTTTCTTTTTGCTCTTTTCTGTTTTTTTGAAACTAATTATTTTGGAAACAGCAAAGAACAACATACTTCACAATCTAATCTAAAAACATAAGCCCCTTTGGTCTTCCGTTCTGCTCTTTTCCATTTTGTTTGTACACTTGTTTTTCCTTCATCAGCTCTCCTATTTCTCCTCACTTATCGTATTCATGTGTACTTTGCTTTTCAGAACATTGATTTGTAGTTAACCAATTATCCACTATTATAGTAGCTTCCATATACTCTGTCAGCTTGCATCTCTTCATTAAATATGTCTTCTATTCTCTAATCTTAACTTGATTCAGCTACATCTTTCAGCCGTTGCTGCCTTTTTTGTTTGGACATACCTCATGTACTTTGTGGGTAAGAGGTTGGACAGTCTGGTCAGTGTTCTCTTTCATTTTCAGTGGTACCTGCAGACCACCCTTCTTCCTTTCTTTCGTTTAACACCAAACACCAAACAAAAACAGCCTAACGAAATGATGCTGTTTCCTTGTTAGGCCTTTTATCTTTCTAATCTTTTTTGCTCTCATCTTTCTTTTTTTTCTCATTCTTTTAAGACCTTGGTTGCTGGATATGATCTTCGTTTTCACCCCAAGTTTTCTTCCTGTTATCCGTTTGGTAGCATAGCCTCCCAGACTGTAATTTCTTCAACTTGAATCCATGTGGACTTTATATTTGGTGTGAAATACAACTCCATTCTTTTTTTTTTTTTCCCCACATTCTTGATTTACTGTTGGGAAATCAGTGATGATAACCTGACCATTTGAAGAACGACAGGTTGTTAAGTATATGAATTCCCCCATATATAGATTGAATTTAAGAAGATAAGAGCTAATTGAAAATCTTATGGCTGTGTTTAAAAGTATTTTAATTTTATAGTCATAAATGAGAAGAAAAATTATACCTGATATTGTAGTATCTGGCTATATCATGATATTAATTCAAAGAGAGGGATTAGCTGTTTTGTTAACAGATGTGGTAGAAAGAGCACTGGATAATTTGAAGTCTGTCAAAAGGCAAATCACTTATGTTTTTCACTGTTTTTGTTTTTTTTTTCCAATTTTGAAGTGGAGAGAATAATACCTAATCCATATAGTTGTTGAGTTAATAAAATACATTTGTATATGTGTGTATTGTAAACTTTGAAAGACTTTAATGTTTAAGATCTCATGAAAATTAGAGAACCATTCTCTGTTAGGATGGATTCATATGCTCTTGAATATCACATTATATCCCCAAAAAACTTAGATTTCCCTATACTCTGTGTTTTCTATAGGAAATGAAAAAAGTTAAAAAAATTATTGTTTGTGAGCTAGGTGTGGTGGCTCGTCTCTGTAATCCCAGGACTTCAGGAGGATGAGGCGGGCAGATCAGTTGAGGCCAGGAGTTTGCAACCAGCGTGGTCAACGTGGTGAAACCCCGTCTCTACTAAAAAAAAAAAAAAAAAAAAAAAAAAAAAA
>NW_022436946.1:59937932-59957474 GCF_009761245.1 Sapajus apella
AAAAAAAAAAAAAAAAAAAAAAAAAAAAAAAAAAAAAAAGCAAAAACAACAAAAAAAAACCCAACAGATTAGCGAGGCATGGTGGTACACACCTGTAATTCCAGCTACTCTGTAGACTGAGGCACAAGAATTACTTGAAATTGGGAGGCGGAGGTTGCAGTGAGCCAAGGTTGTGCCACTGTGTGCTATCCAGTTTGGGTGACAAAGTGAGACTGTCTCAAAGAAAAAAAAAAAAATTGTTATTCATGATGCTTTAATCTGCATGATAGAGACACTCTAGTGAACATTAGTCTACAAAGATGTTTAAAGTCTATGTAAAACCAGTTTAACTGTTATTTCTCATGACCCTGTTCTTGATATTATACTGTTAATATGAGCTTTTTAATGTTTCATTTACAGGTACATGATGTTGATTGATGGCACAAATGAAGTTTTTATGATTGATAGAGACAATTCCGTGTTTCATGTTTCAAATCTGGAATTTCCATTTCGTAAAGATCTTCGTATGCATTTATCAAATACTCTCTTGGATGGTGTAAGTCATATTTATATATAATATGAAATTAAACATTGCCATTTTTCTTTTCCTTGTAAGTAAATGTGTATTTCTATTGGTAAAGAATTTTTGAATCAAATCTAACTTTTATTAAGATGTTAAATTTCATTTATTTTTTATGTGTTTTTACACTGAATTAAGGGCGTTTTTGAATATAATTAGGACTTTGAGATATTTTCTTTAGTGGAGAAATTTGTTAAAGATGTGGAAAGGATGTTAAATGAGTGCTCTGGTCAAATATGCATACATATGGGTAGTCGTATAATTTTGCATGAAAAGAAACAAATGTTACATGTGGTTTGTAACTTGTCTTTTCCCCCCCACTTAGCAATATGTTTTGGATGTCTGAATGGATTACCATTGTATGTATAGAGACCATAAATTGGGGTTTTTAAACTATCTTGATTGTGAAAATTGTAGGGTTAAAAAATTGCTTGTTAATAATGTGACCCTTTCCAACAGCCTGTCCTAGACCTTATGAATTGGAATCTCCCAGGGGCCTACATATCCATACAAGTGACCAAGTGATTCTGATTAGGCAAGTTTGAGAAACAGTTCTGTAATTTATTTAACCAGTCCCCTTTTGTTGGACATTTTGATTTTTGTATTTTTTCCTATATATAGTAAATTTTCATTCTTAATGACAGCATGTGTAACAAAATATCATTTTCTAATAAAAATGATGTATATACATGTGTACATGTATATAGATTTAACTGTCATATTATAGTTAATGTGACTGGCACCCTTGGAGTTGTATAGTACATAAAAGTCACAGTCATTTGTGGTAACTCTGGTAGTTGATTCATGGGAACAGCCGGAACATTTTAGTTTCTGTTGTCTTTATTTAAGGTGCTATTTTTTGGCATTGTAATTAATAAAATATAAGAAAGAAAAAGACTTAACAGCATTTGTCATAAAGTTTAGTATAGCTTATAATTGAACTAATGTTTGTTGAGTGCCTATTATGAATTGCTTTACCAAGAGTATGGATATTGCCTAAAGGGTTGAGGAGAAGGCCTCACCCTTGAGACATTTTGCTTAATTGAGTAGGGTGGAGAGTGAATGGTAATGATGAAAGAGATCTTCGAATAAAACAATAACCAAAGAGAGGTATTTAAGTCCTGTGGTAGTTTAGAGGAGAAATAAATCACATCTAGTTAGTCAGGAACTAAATATGTTTTATGTAGGAGTTGGCATTAGAAACAGAAAGATTTCTATAGAAAGAGATTTTTGATGGACGTGGGCTGAGGGCATTCTAGGTAGGAAATAATGCTTAAAAATTAGATGTTTAACCATCTGCAGATTTAACTTAGCAATACTATTTATTTTACCTCAAACTTGGATAACTGAGAGCAGCATAATAGATTCTTGTGAGGTTTGAAAATAGCAATGTGATTCATGATGTCAGTTTACTTGGACTAGAATTACAGTTGCCATATCTGTTTTTTTTTTGTTGTTGTTGTTGTTGTTAGTTAATTAAAACAGTCCTCTGTAGTTTCCTGTTTCTTCTACATTTTCATGTGCAAATAGCTTTTGTAAAATTCCAAATCCAAGAATAACTGAAACTACCTAATTGTCTGACTGTCAGATGTGAGCATTGAAGCTTTTGTTTTGCTTTGCTTAATTATGTTCCTTGACCTATACAATGTGGAAAACAGGAATTTAGAAATATGGCATTAATTCACTTGTAACAAATCAGTGAAATTTAATCAATTTAATATTGAGACTAACATAAGAATGTAGCAATCATTAAAGTTAATAGCAAGAATTTTGGAAAAATTCCATGTCTTTTTCAATTATTAATTTTATAAAACTGCATGCTTATTGTTGAAATTTTAGAAAGTCTGTAAACATAAAGTAGAGAAAATTGACAAACAAGAGAGATGACATTTTACATTTCAATGTTAAAAGGAAATATCCCTTTAGTAACTTTGTTGTGCTAATAATTATATAATATGTATAACCAATATATATATATAGCTGACATTTAATATATGTTGTGTATCTGGGGTTCCATTATTTCTCTTCAATCTGGAACTGCTTTTAGGATTTCTTTTTTTTTTTAATTTAGGTTTGTTTTTTTTTTAAATTGAGATACAATTCACGTACTGTGAAATTCACTATTTTAGAGTGTTCAATCCAGTGATTTTTAGTCTATTCACAAGGTTGTACGATCAAGACCACTATCTAATTTCAGAACATTTTATCACCTTTATGGACTGTGATGATCAGAACCAAGGGGGCCTTATATGAAAGATTTCAAGGAATGAGTTACAGAGATGAGATTGAAGGCCGACAGATTTTGAAAACCCTTCAGTGGTTCCCTGTTACTTGTAGCTCAAGAGCCAAACTATTCAATATAATATTCTTTATATCTGAAGCATGCCTGTGTCTTCAGTCTCATCTTTTGTTGTGATTGCTGATCACAGATACTCAGCTTTGGACAATTTACCCCAAGCCGTCTTTTTTCATGTCTTTGTTATACCATTTGATCTATCCACTATCCTTGTGGAAGATATCCTCTACATCTCTCAGGATGCAGCTAATGATTAGTACCTTATTACCAAGCTTCCTCTTATTCTTCAAGTAGAAATAACTACACTCCTACTTAGGCTTGGGTAATGGTTTCTTACAACAACAAAATATATTTTTCCTAAATCAATTTCTTTTTGTAATTTTAGATGGTTGTATATGGAATTTCTGTTATAAAATTAGATAGCAAGAAAACCTACCTGGCTTCCTAGAAAGAATATGAGGAAAGGAAAATGATTTTAGGTCAAAAATATATTAATAATTAAAATGTTATCTAATACCCCATTTTATACCTGTAGTCATCCTTTAACGTCCTCATCTTGTTCTGTCAGGCTGCAGATTTTGTTTTGACTTCTTAATGGCTATGGTGGATTTGCAGTGATCTGTTCATGCTCTCTTGCCGTTTCCTTTTATCAAAGCCTAATAAAGTGGCATAAAACCAAGAAAGATCACATGGGTTGCGTGAGAATTAAACTGAGGGTGCCATTTATTGTCTTAGATTTTATGGTTAAAGTAATTGGCATATAACAAAATTTAAAGCATTAATGATTAAACAAAAATATTTTTAAAAATGATCCTGATTTTAGAATTTAAGATTTGTAGTCTCTCTACCCTTAATTGTTGCTTAGTAATTCAAGCATAAAGCAAAATGTAGCATAGAAATTCAAATATGAAAATATGATGAGATATTATCAGGTGATTCTGTTTCAATATCAAATAAATGCATGATGGGGATGGAAGTGCTGACAGTTTATTGATATGATCTGGGTACAAGTGTGTTCACTCTGAAATTTCATCAAGTTGTATATTTATGGTTTATGTGCTTACTGTGTATATGCTATATTTCAGTCAAATTAAAAATGTTTATTAATGTATGAATAAACTTCTTTTCTTTTTCAAGGAGATGATTATCGACAGAGTAAATGGACAGGCTGTTCCTAGATATTTGATATATGACATAATTAAATTTAATGTGAGTACCTGTATTTTATAAAATAAAAGTTATTACTGAAATAATGGATGTATATTTGACACATAAAGAGTCTCTTTTACTGCCCAAGAGATAGTAGGAAAGAAAATTTGTGACTCAGGTTACTCATTGGGTAACCTTTTGCTAATACTTTTATATCTCCTTTTGTCTTATTGCTAATTTTTGCACATTTCTTTGTTTTAGGTTTCTTTAACTTCAAGTGAGTAAAGAATAATGACTTAACTCTGATGAAATAAGACAGCGTTTCATAAAATGAAAATTTCATGGTTTTAATTATCCTGCACTTGATTTTTTTTCTTTTAAATCTCATGAGTTTATTTCTGTTACCAAAACAACAACAGCAACAAAACAAAAGTGAAACTGATTATGAGCTGTTCAATGGTTAATAAGTTACGGTATTAACATTACAGGATTGCATTAATTCAGGTTATTAAAAGGCATTTTTTTTTCTTGGAAATTTTTAACGCACACATCTTATTTTTTGATTGAATTTTTGTATTTAAAACACAGAGCTTCAAATTTAAGAGCCTCAGGGCCAAAAATCATCAAGTTTCATTTTGTTCTGTTTGACTACTGTATTCCTCAAAAGTAATGCTTTCCAGAATTGGCTTAATCTTATCACAGATTTTGGAATAACATTCATTGGCCTATAACTGGACATAAGGGGTGGGGGTGGCTTTGTTTCTTTGTAAATAGGGAAGTTCTATGTCTCTTGCCTCTTGATATTGAGTTCTGCTTTAATACATATTCAGTCTGGGCTTACTCTCACTTCTTAGCTGAGTACTCTGTCTTAGATAACAGTTTTCTGATACTTTTAAAAATATGAAAAATTTCAACATATGCAAGAGCGTAAAAAATAATATAAGGAATACTCACGTACTGACCACCCAGATTTGTTAAAGCTTCATACTTTTGCACCACTTTCTTTTTAATAAGACATAATTCATTATGAATCCATTAGAAGTTTCTTAGTTACACCTCTCTCCTATTCTCAGATCTCTTGCCCAGAATCAGCCTCTATCCTGAATTTGGTGTTTATTGTTTCCATGAATGTTTCAGATACTTTTACTACCTATGTGTATATTCATAAAATATGTATGATATACTTTTGCAAAGTTTCTAGTATTATATAAATGTTATTGTACTGTACCACGATAGCTGACATTTGCTCCACATTATCTTGTTGAGACTTCTTTGTACTAATATATGTAGATTTAGTTCATTTACTTCAGTTACCATTGAGTATTACACTGTATAACTATACAGAATTTATCCTTTTTCCTTTTGATGAACATCTGGGTTTCTATTTTTTTTTGCTTTTATATTACTACTGTATTGAACAATTTTATATGTTTTTTCTTGTGCACATGTGAAAATTTCACTAGGTTGGTTGTTCTCATTCTTGGAATGTAATTACCTGGGAAGTGTTCTTAAAAACTCTAATCTGTCATTATTAGATCATGGAGATTGTGATCAAATCAGCACCTTCAGCTATATTATCTACATTGCTAAATTTCTCTCAGAAATAGTTGTACCAATTTGCCACAATTGATTTTATTTATAATTTTGCTAATTTGATGTGTGTGAAATGGTATCATCCTGTTTTAATTTGCCTTTCCTTGATTACTAACGAGGTTTAACATGTTTCTTATGTTTCTTTTTTTTTTTTTACTTGTTTGGAATTTGTGTGATTTAATTGCAAGTTTCTGTAATCTTCTAATACAATCTTTTTTTTTTTTTTCTATTTGGTTGTCCATTTTTTTCTCCTGATTACTAATACAGTTGAACATATTTCTGAGGTTTATTTTTGTTTGTATTTTTCTTTTGTAACTTAATTGCAAATTCTATTTGGTTTTCTGTGTTATTTTTTCCTTCTTAATATGTAGGAATCAATTATCTTTTCTGGATTCTAGTTCTTTCCTGGTTATATGTGTGGCAATATATTTTCCAAATCAGTGTTTATTGATGCACAGAGGTTTTTAATTTTAATGAAAGCAGTTTCATCAGACCTTCCCAAATATTGTACTTTTTGTTTTGTTTAAGAAGGTAATCCATATTTTATTCTAAAAATGACTGTTAGGCTTTTTTGTCTTTAGGTCTAGAATTTTTGATTCAGTACATATTTATTGTGTGCCTGTTAACCATATTTCATGAGTTTTAAGCCACTTTTTTTTTTTTTTTTTTTTTTTTTACATTTTTGATATTGGGATGCATTTATAATTGAAAGTATCATATATTTAATTCTTTAAATTACTGTGGAGTCTTCATGGATATTTAACAACATTATTTATTTTGGATCACCAAATCAGGGCCACTGTTAGAAAAAGAATTTTTTGAAATAGGATTTAAACTTTTTTCAGTCCCTTAGTTCATTAGCTTGTCCAGAAAGAATTTCATCAATCATCTTTTTCTTTTCACCCTCTGACTCTCAGCATCGATCATCTTTTATATGTCAAGTACGTACATACGTACTGGGTATACAAAGATGAATAAGCCATAATTCTTTGCCTTTAAATAATTCACATGCTACTTGGGTGTGAGACTGCCTGGGAATACCGGGTGCTGCAGCAAAAAAAAAAAAGAATTCACATGCTATGTACTGGCTTCAAAAGAAGGCCATTTGCACAGTATTTCATGGGGATTTGGGAAGAACATAGGAGAACTTTAAAAAAAAGTTTCATCTATTGTTTTATTTTGTCTGTTTTATAACATTTTACATTAAAAACATAACATTTTAATAAAATTTTATAATTGTACATGTATATATAAAATTAAAGCAAATTTGTATGCTACTCTTATGGATGAAATATAAATGTAAAGAAATAATTATAATTTTTAAAATTATAAACATAATAAAGGTATATAAAGGATATAGTGGTATTGAGAGGAGAGTATTCCAACTTCCCTGGGTATAGTTGAGTCACTGAAGCATGTAATTGCAGACTGAGAATGTGACACAAATTAGTTTTGAAGGATTAAGCCATGGAGGTGGTTTGTTAGCATACTTTTTTTTTTTTTTTTTTTTAGAAAATCTCACTTTGTTGACCAGGCTGGAGTGCAGGGGAACGATCTCGGCTCACAGCAACCTCTGCCTCCCAGGTTCAAGTGATTCTTGTGCCTCAGCCCCCTGAGTAGCTGGGACCTCAGCTACTTAGTGTGTGTAGCCACTAATTTTTGTATTTTTAGTAGACATGGGGTTTCTCCATGATGGCCAGGCTGGTCTTGAACTTCTGGCCTCAGGCGATCTGCCCACCTCAGCCACCCAAAGTGTTGGGATTACAGGCATGAGCCACTGTATCTGGCCTGTTAGTATACCTGATGGATGATAAAGGTGTGGGTCATAGCAAAAAATGAGAATGGATTGTTAAGTAGAGGGCCAGATTACTTGAATAAGGCATTTTAACTTAGTTCTTTATGTAATAAGGCACTGTTAAAGGGTTTTCATTGTAATGATAGGAACATATTTTTACTATTTTGAAAGGTAACTAGTGACAGCATGGATAGTGTCCTGAAGGGAGTAAGAACTGAAAACAGGGAAACAAGGTAGTCAATAATTATTGAGTGTTTCCTGTATCCTCTTCTCAGTGATTCAACACCTATCCATTGAGAGCTTAACTTTGTCCACAGGCATTGTGGATTTGGCGGTGAACTTGCTTTCAATCTATTCTTGTTATTTGGTGAATTTATGTATAAAGGTGGAAAGCTTCTAGGAGTGAATGTAGACTATTTACATATGTTTAAACAGTTGTTAGTCTTTTTTCTTTTTAAGAACAAAAAAGAGGGTTTGCTTATTCTACTTCAATCTTATAGGTGTCTGAATTCCTTTAATAAATCTAATGAACAAGCCTAACATTTTAGGTTTTTCAACCATGTTGATGACATTGATTGCATAGAAAAGATGACACATGGACTATATGGTTATTTACTAGCATTTCCCCAATGAATACCCTTTATAGATAGTTGTATGCCTTTATGTAAAGAGAACTTGTGCTACCCCATACCTCTCAGTTTGTCTCACTCCTTATTCTTTGCTGAATATCAAAGTTGTTATCCTTCTAAAGTTGAGAAAGAGACATTCCCAAAGTACATTTAATGTTTACTCCTTAAGCAAGTGCTGCCACCCCTATGTAAACATTAGGTTGAGTTTACATTAGGAAAAGATGGGGGAAAAATGCATGTAAGGGTGTCCAGTTGCAATGTAAAAAAGAAGAGTAGCTTCTGTGCCATTGAAGCGATAAATACTAATCTGGATGATTACTGTAAACCAGATAATATGTTATAAGTGAGTTTGTGTATGCCACATGGCTAGGACTAGCCCCACCCTCAATTCATACAAAAAGTGTTCATGTACTTTTTATTTCATAGTTCAAACCGTATATGCTTTAAGAACACTCAAGGGAAAGTGTATTTGAGAGAAAACGTCTTCATAACTGTGTAACTTTGAACATATTATATAAACTTCTGTGTTTCCAGAGTTGAGGGTGTGTTTGTCTGATACTTATCTTCTACTTACTGATGTCTCTAGAGTTAGCACTTTAAACAGCAAAAAACATTGTAGGTAACTGTGCTACTTATTTTGGTGTGTTACTGGCTTGTACTTTTCTAAATTCTGTGGATTTTAGTTTTAGGGTTTTAACTAACTTATATACGTAATAAAAAAAGACTGGTGAGTATATATATTTTTCTATTTTTTAATGATTTTATACCTATAAATAGTATATTAATACTTTAATTCAGATGTGAAATTGTTTATTTTTTATTTTTTAAAATTAGGGGGTAGTAGTTTTGCCCTGTTGCCTAGGCTAGCCTCAATCTCCTGGCCTCACGTGATCCCCCTGCCTCAGCCTTCCAAAGTGCCGAGACTACAGATATGAGCCACCACACCTGGCCTAGATTTGAAATCTTTGGATTAACTCAAAGTAGAATCGTGCCACTTTCTCATACTGTTTTATGCAATTTTATTTTAAAATAAGTCTCTCTGTGTCTTTAGACAGTTCTCTTGTTAGTGAAACTATTAGGATTGGTTGTGATAAAATAGTTGTTAATGTTAAAGTTTAACTAATTCTTTCTTTAATTCAGGGACAGCCAGTTGGAGATTGTGATTTTAATGTTCGTCTGCAGTGTATAGAAAGAGAAATTATAAATCCTCGGCATGAAAAAATGAAGACTGGGCTCATCGACAAAACACAGGAACCATTTAGTGTCAGAAATAAGCCATTTTTTGACATCTGTATTTCAAGAAAGGTAAAGTTTACTTTTTTTTTTTAAATTAGTGCTTATAATGTATCATAATTCAGCTTATAAGATAAATATGAATGACATTTTACTGCCCAGTTGTCTTGACTTTGTCAGAAAATACTCAAGTTGGGTATAACACTGTTTTGGCCAAACATGGTATGACTCCTAGGCTTTTTCTCTTGAGTAAGATGCTCGATGGTGGCACCTTAAACTAGGTTGTTTCCCTGTTTCTCATAATAGTTTTTGTTTCCCGGTCGTTGGTCATATTACATTTTTAAAAAGCTATAAACAATATAGAACTGAATTAAATGAAAATCATTAGGCCTACTCCTGTGCATTCTGAAGGTAAAGTGTTTGGTATGTACTCTTATTAAAAATACATTTATATATATGGATACACACACACACATATACATTGAAGCTTTTTTTTTTTTTTTTTTAAATTATTTTTGTTATTTTCACTTAAAATGAATCATACTAAGGCTGGGTGCAGTGACTCACGCCTATAATCCCAGCACTTTGGGAGACCGAGATGGGCGGATCATGAGGTCAGGAATTCAAGACCATCCTGACCAATATGGTGAAACCCTGTCTCTACTAAAAATAGAAAAATTAGCTGGATGTGGTGGTATGTGCCTGTAGTTCCAGCTACTTGGGAGCCTGAGGCAGGAGAATTGCTTGAACCCAGAAGGTGGAGGTTGCAGTGAGCCGAGATCGCGCCACTGCACTCCAGCCTGGGCGACAGAGCAAGACTCCATCTAAAAAAAAAAATTTCATATGAAATATTATAGGATGTTGGTTTTTGTTTTGTTTTGTTTTTTCACTTAACAGTGTGGCTTAGATATATTTCCATGTCAGTGCATAGAGATTTGCCATGTTATTTGTTAAGTGCTACATAGTAGTGATAGTAAAGATGTACCATACATTGTGTTATAATTGGGTTTTTAGGTTGCTTCTAGTCCTTTGCTATAACATTGTTTCAGTGAACATTTTTGATTATATGGGTGGATATTTCTTCAGTGTAAGTAGAATTTTTGGTTTAAAGATTATATGAGTAATGTTAGTAACTACTGCCAAATTCCTTTCCAAATAAGGCAATTTTGTCTCCAGCAGATGAGAGCACTAATTTTCCCATTGCCAGCACTCTTTTCTTTCTTGATCTGTAGGCAAGGCAGTGTATTGTAATGGAAAGGTATGAGGTTTTTTTTTTTTTTTTTTGGCAGAGTCTCGCTCTGTTGCTCAGGCTGGAGTGCAATGGTGCCATCTTGGCTTACCACAGCCTCGACCTCCTGGGCTCAAGTGATCCTCCCACCTCAGCCACCTCAGTAGTTGAGACTACAATAGGCGCATACTACCATGTCCAGCTAATTTTTTTGTATTTTTTTCTAGAGATGGAGTTTCTCTGTGTTGCCCAGGCTGCTCTCGAACTCCTGGGCTTAGGTAATCAGCCTGCCTTAGGCTCCCAAAGTGCTAGGATTACAGATGTGAGCCACCATGCCTGGCTGAAAAGTTCATTTTAATGTAGTTTAATTTGACAATATATTTCTTGCATCTTCTGGTTTTCTGTCTTGCTTAAGAAGCCCTTCACCTCTAAAATGTTTTAATATTATGTTCTAATAGTGCTATGATTTTGTCTGTGGTTACATTTAGATGCTCTGTTTTTACTCTGTCATTCCTTCAGGGAATGATCTTCTGTTTACGTAGTCTATTTAGCATCCAGTTTCTTCTATTCACTGTCTCTTCTTTATGCCCTGTGTTCTCAAATGTACTTACTAATTCTGTTTAGGCCTCATATCCATTTCCTTTTCATTCTCTTTTTTCTTTGTTCTCTTTTCTTACTATTTTTAATATCACTAATATGACTACTATTATTAATGGTACTACTGTTATTGCTGCTGCATGGTTTGTTTTCAATGGAATATTTACCAGATCTAGTGTTTAAAAGCAAATGTACCTTAGTATTTCTGCTTTTTTAAGACATGACATATAAACAGCATATTGACTATTTCCTAAGATTTTCTCCATTTCTCATTTGTGCTTTTGGTGAGATTCTTATTTCTTTGTATATAAATTACATATAGTATGTTCTGTATGCCTGCTGTGTGTTAGGATGTCTGATTTATTGAACCCACCATTTAATTTGTTTTTCTTCTCTGACTTTCCCTTTTCCTTTCTTCCCTGTTTTGTAATTTCTCAGCAGTTTTGAATATTTGTAAGACACTCTTGGTTTTGGTAGTGGTTGACTTTCTTAGCAAGCCTGATTGGTGATTCTAATTTGTAGATATGTTAGTTGGCAGTCATAAAACTCTGCTCTCCTTATCAGAATAGAAATGTATTTTGAGCCTGTATACCACATGGTTCCATGCCTGATTATATACTATAAGCATTTGAAATGTTTTAGAAGTTTTAGAAAGGATAAGGGGGCACATTTGGCATTCAGAAGAAGGCTAGCTGGCTATTTCCTAAGAAGCCTGAAGGAATGATATACCTTTTGGGAAATTTGTCATATTCCAGAATCCGGTTTGTAGCTTCACGGATTTGGAAACTTTAGGAGCCATTTACTCTTTTTTATTTCTCTATTAAGAATTGAATTTATAGTTCAGCTTTGATTCTGTGTTATGGGTACTTGTACATTAAAATTGTATTTGGCATCCAAGAGGTAGCTTTATGGTGGGATTTTAATTTCTAAACCAGTATTTTATATGCCTGGTTTAGAGCATTTGAAAACTTGATGCCATGAAGAACCATGGTCTTATTTATATTCAACTCAGGGAATAGTACCCAAATAATTAATATTTTGGGGGAAGGAGAGTGGTTATGATAGAATTGTACCAAAAAAAGTAGCGACATATGCAATCATGTTTTAAACTCTTCACCTGCTCCTACTTTAGTCCGCTTAATTTGGTGTTAGTCTTTGGATATGATATTAGTTGTAAGTAATCCTAGCACTGTTGAGTGGCTTTTTCATTCAACAATTACAGAGTAATCATTCAACTTTTACTAAGATTTTGTGTAACACCTGCTTGGCATAGAAATTTTGGTTGACCTCTGCTGCTGTAATCTTCCCACTGTTCACTGCTTGCCTTTTGTGTCTGTTTTGGCAGCAGGGATGTTAAGGGGGTACCTACGAAGAGCCTGTGTACTACTGTGCCCTGTCCAATAGGTTGGGTAAAGATAAAGTTAATACTTAACATCTGCTATGTCCATAGTGGAAATCTATTACCAGGAAGTATGTTCTCTTATGGGAATATTTTCCAAATTGTAAATAGAGTATAAAAATTGGGCAAAAGCCAAATTGCTTTGGTTTTTTTTTTTTTTAATTAAAAAAATTTTTTTATGGTATTTGGGCTCTAGGGTACATGTGCACATCCTGCATCCTGCAGGATTGTTGCATAGGTACATACATGCCATGGTGGTTTGCTGTCTCCATCCCCCCCACACCGTTGCCTATATCAGGCATTTCTACCAGTGTTATCCTGCCCCCACCCCGCCACTGCCCACCCCCCAACCTAGCCCTGTGAGTGTTGTTCCCTTCCCTGTGCCCAAGTCTCATTGTTCATCAGCCACCTATGAGTGAAAACATGCGGTGTTTGGTTTTCTGTTCTTGTGTCAGTTTGCTGAGAATGATGGTTTCTAGATTCATCCTTGTTGCTACAAAGGACACAAACTAATCGTTTTTTATGACTGCATAGTATTTCATGGTGTATGTGTGCCACATTTTTTTTTGTCCAGTCCATCATCGATGGGCATTTGGGTTGGTTCCAGGTCTTTGCTATTGTAAACAGCGCCACAATGAACATACGTGTGCATGTGTCTTTCTGATAGAACGATTTATAATTCTTTGGGTATATACCCAGTAATGGGATTGCTGGGTCAAATGGAATTTCTATTTCTAGATCCTTGAGGAATCACCACACTGTCTTCCACAATGGTTGAACTAATTTACACTCCCAGGTAAAAGTGTTCCTTTTTCTCCACATCCTCTCCAGCATCTGTTGTCTCCAGATTTTTTAATGGTTGCCATTCTAAGTGGTGTGAGATGGTATCTCCCTATAGTTTTGATTTGCATTTCTCTAATGACCAGTGATGATGAGCATTTTTTCATATGTTTGTTGGCCACGTATTTGTCTTCTTTTGAAAAGAGTCTGTTCATACATATCCTTTGCCCATTTTTCAATGGGTTTTTTTCTTGTAAAATTAGCCCTTTGTCTGATGGGTAGATTGCGAAAAATTTTTCCCATTCTGTTGGTTGCCGGTTTACTCTAATGATTGTTTCTTTTGCTGTGCAGAAGCTCTTAAGTTTAATTAGGTCCCATTTGTCTATTTTGGCTTTTGTTGCCAATGCTTTTGGTGTTATAGTCATGAAGTTCTTGCCTGTGCCTATGTTCTGAATGGTTTTGCCTAGGTTTTCTTCTAGGGTTTTTATGGTGTTAGTTCTTATGTTTAAATCTTTAATCCACCTGGAGTTAATTTTTGCATAAGGTGTAAGGAAGAGGTCCAGTTTCAGCTTCCTGCACGTGGCTAGCTAGTTTTCCCAACATCATGTATCAGACAGGGAAAGGGAATCCCCATTGCTTGTTTTTGTCTGGTTTGTCAAAGATCAGATGGTTGTAGATGTGTGGTGTTGCTTCTGAGGCCTCTATTCTGTTCCTTTGGTCTATATCTCTGTTTTGGTATTAATACCATGCTGTTTTGATTACTGTAGGCTTGTAGTATAGTTTGAAGTCAGGTAGCATGATGCCTCCAGCTTTGTTCTTTTTGCTTAGGATTGTTTTGGCTATGTGGGCTCTCTTGTGGTTCCATATGAAGTTTAAAGTGTTTTTTTCCAGTTCTTTGAAGAAGGTCACTAGTAGCTTGTTGGGGGATAGCATTGAATCTGTAAATTACTTTGGGCAGTATGGCCGTTTTCACAATATTGATTCTTCCTAACCATGAGCATGGAATGTTTTTCCGTCTGTTTGTGTCCTCTCTTATTTCCTTGATCAGTGATTTGTAGTCTCCTTGAAGAGATTTTTTACCTCCTTGGTTAGTTGTATTCCTAGGTATTTTATTCTCTTTGTAGCATTGTAAATGGGAGTTCACTCATGATTTGGCTTTCTGTTTGTCTGTTATTGGTGTATAGAAATGCTTGTGATTTTTGCACATTGATTTTGTATCCTGAGATTTTGCTGAAGTTGCCTATCAGCTTAAGGAGGTATTGGACTTGAGACTATGGGGTCTTCGAAATATATGATCATGTTGTCTGCAAATAGGGACAATTTGGACTTCTTTTCCTAATTGAATGCCCTTTATTTCTTTTTCTTGACTAATTGCTCCAGCTAGAACTTCCAATACTATATTGAATAGGAGTGGTGAGAAAGGGCATCCTTGTTTAGTGCCAGTTTTTAAACGGAATGCTTCTAATTTTTGTACATTCAGTATGATATTGGCTGTGGGTTTGTCGTAAATAGCTTTTATCGTTTTGAGATATGTTCCATCAATACCTAGTTTACTGAGAGTTTTTAGCATAAAGGGCTGCTGAATTTTGTCGAAGCCCTTCACGGCATCTGTTGAGATAATCTATTGAGATAATCATGTGGTTTTTGTCTTTGGTTCTGTTTATGTGGTAAATTATGTTTATAGATTTGCATATGTTGAACCAGCCTTGCATCCCTGGTATGAAGCCTACTTGATCGTGGTGGATAAGTTTTTTGATATGCTGTTAGATTCAGTGTGCCAG
The DNA here is from genome assembly GCF_009761245.1 of Sapajus apella. Taxonomy (NCBI): domain Eukaryota; kingdom Metazoa; phylum Chordata; class Mammalia; order Primates; family Cebidae; genus Sapajus; species Sapajus apella. Next base: position 59,952,972 of record NW_022436946.1, read on the forward strand.
TATTTTATTGAAGTTTTTTGCATCAATATTCATCGTGGATATTGGCCTGTAGTTTTCTTTTTTAGTTGTGTCTCTGCCAGATTTTGGTATCAGGATGATGTTGGTCTCACAGAAAGAGTTAGGGAGGATTCCCTCTTTTTGTATTGTTTGGAATAGTTTCAACAGGAATGATACCAGCTCCTCTTTGTATGTCTGGTAGAATTCAGCCGTGAACCTGTCTGGACCTGGACTTTTTTTTGGTTGGTAGGCTATTAATTGCTGCCTCTACTTTAGACTTTGTTATTGGCCTATTCAGGGTTTCAACTTCTTCTTGCCTTAGTCTTCAGAGTGTGCAAGTGTCCAGAAATTTATCAATTCCTTCCAGATTTACTGGTTTATGTCCGTAGAGTTGTTTGTAGTAATCTCTGATGGTCGTTTGTATTTCTGAGGAATCAGTGGTGATATCCCCTTTATCGTTTTTATTGCATCTATTCAATTCTTCTCTCTTTTCTTTTTTATTAATCTGGCTAGTGGTCTATTTTGTTGATCTTTCCAAAAAACCAGCTTCTGAATGTATTGATTTTTTGAAGGGTTTTTTTGTGTCTCTATCTCCTTCAGTTCTGCTCTGATCTTAGTTATTTTTTGTCTTCTGCTTGCTTTTGAGTTTTTTTGGGTCTTGTTCCTGTAGCTCTTTCAATTTTGATGATGAGGTGTTGATTTTAGATCGTTCCTTGTTTCTCATGTGGGCATTTATTGCTATAAATTTCCCTCTAGACACTGCTTTAAATGTGTCCCATAGGATCTAGTATGTTGTGTTTTCATTCTTGTTGGTTTCAAAGAACATTTTTATTTCTGCCTTCATTTCATTGTTCATCCATTTGTCATTCAGGAGCAAGTTGTTCAGTTTCCATATGATTGTGCGGTTTTGAGTGCCTTTCTTATTCCTGAGTTCTTATTTGATTGTGCTGTGGTCTGTCATGATTTCTGTTCTTTTGCATTTGCTGAGGAGTGATTTACTTCCAATTATGTGGTCAGGTTTGGAGTAAGTTCAGTGTGGTGCTGAGAAGAATTTGTATTCTGTGGATTTGGAGCGGAGTGTCCTATAAATGTCTATTAGGTCAACTTGGTCCAAGTCTGTGTTTAAATCCTGGATATCCTTGTTGACTTTCTGTCTCATTGATCTGTCCAATATTGTCAGTGGAGTGTTAAAGTCTCCCACTATTATTGTGTAGGAGTATAAGTCAGTCTGTTTGTAGGTCTTTAAGAATTTGTTTTATGTATCTGGGTGCTCCTGCATTGGGTGCATAAATATTTAGGATAGTTAGCTCTTCTTGTTGCATTGATCCTTTTACCATTATGTAATGCCCTTCTTTGTCTCTTTTGATCTTTGCTGGTTTAAAGTCCATTTTACCAGAGACTAGGATTGCTACCACTGCTTTTTTTTTGCTCTCCATTTGCTTGGTAAATCTTCCTCATCCCTTTATTTTGAGTCTGTGTGAGTCTTTGCACATGTGATGGGTCTCCTGAATACAGCACACTGATGGGTCTAGACTTTTTAATCCAGTTTGCTAGTCTGTGTCTTTTGATTGGGGCATTTAGGCCATTTACAGTTCATGTTAATATTATTATGTTTGAATTTGATACTGCCATTTTGTTACTGACTGGTTGTTTTGCCCATTAATTGACGTGGCTCCTTCATTGCGTCGTTACTCTTTACCATTTGGTACATATTTGCAGTGGCTGGTACTGGTTGTTCCTTTCCCTGTTTAGTACTTCCTTCAGTAGTTCCTGTAAGGCAGGTCTTGTAGCAATGAAATCTCTCAGCAATTGCTTGTCTGTAAAGGATTTATTTCTCTTTCACTTATGAAGCTTAGTTTGGCTGGATATGAAATTCTACCCTGAAAGTTCTGTTTTTTAAGGATGTTGAATATTGGCCCCCACTCTCTTCTGGTTCGTAGGCTTTCTGCTGAGAGTTCTGCTGTGAGTCTGATGGTCTTTCCTTTGTGCGTGACTCGACCTTTCTCTCTGGCTGTCCTTAGCATTTTTTCCTTCATTTCAACCCTGGTGAATCTGACCATTGTGTGCCTTGGGGTTGCTCTTCTTGAGGAATATCTTTGTGATATTCTTTGTATTTCTGGGATTTGAATGTTGGCCTGCCTTGTTAGGTTGGGGAAGCTCTCCTGAATAATATCCTGAAGAGTTTTTTCCAGCTTGGATTCATTCTCTCCATCACATTCAGGTACACCTATCAAACGTGGATTAGGTCTTTTCACATAACCTTATAGTTCTTGGAGGGTTTGTTCTTTTTTTTTCGCTCTTTTTTCTCTAATCTTGCCTTCTTGTTTTATTTCATTGATTTGATCTTCTATCTCTGATATCCTTTCTTCTGCTTGATCAATCCAGCTGTTGAAATTTGTGTATGCCTCATGAAGTTCTCGTGCTATGTTTTTCATCTCCATCAAGTTGTTTATGTTCTTCTTTAAGCTGGTTATTCTAGTTAGCATTTTGTCTAACCTTTTTTAAAGGTTCTTAGTTTCTTTGCATTGGGTTAGAATATGGTCTTTTAACTCAGAGAAATTTGTTGATTGCTCACCTTCTGAAGCCTGCTTCTGTCAGTTCGTCAGATTCTTTCTCTTTTTTTGTTCCCTTGATGGTGAGGAGTTGTAATCTCTGGGAGGAGAAGAGGTGTTCTGTTCTTTGATGGTTTCATCCTTTTTGCACTGTTTTTTTTCCCCATCCTCGTGGATTTATCTCCCTTTAATCATTGAAGTTGGTGATTTCAGGAGTCTCTGAGTGATCCTTTTTTTCTGTTGAGGTTGGAGCTGTATCTTTTTTGGCCTGTAGAGGGCGTTGCTGGGCTCTCTCGGGTTCAGTCAGGTTATTGGGTGGGTGGTCCTTCCCTGGAGTTTGTTTTCAGGTGAGATTGGCCCCGCCTTCCCAATGGTGTGTTGCCTTACCCAGTTGGATCTTCCTGGTTGGGGTCAAGCTGGTGTATTTGCTGCCAAGCTGTCTAGTGAGGGCTTCAGTTTTAATTCTGTGGAGGTGGGGCCTGCCAGGCCTTATGGTCTGTTTCCCTGCTTTCAACTCTGCCTCCCCTTGTGGGATGGTCCGTCCTGCTGGCATTAGTTCAAACTCCCGCCCAGGTCCCTGCTACAACTTGCTGCGCCTGCTGCTCAGATTTGCATCAACTACCCACGGGACCCCACTGTCTGGCAGGGCTCTCGTGGACTGTGGCACAGGATCCGAAATGGAGCACTGAGGGGGTTAAGTCCCTCGACGCTCTCAGCTGGCTGCACGTTTCAGATGGGGACGTACTGCCCTCACCCCCAACCCCTGCACCCCTCGTCTTGATTTGCTGCCCCGCCCCGCCCATCAGTCCCACAGAAGCGAACCTGGCACCTTGTTTAGAATGGTGACGTCCTCTAGCCCCCTGCGTCTCATTCGCTGGGAGCTGCATTCCGATGCTGGCTTCTCTAGGCCATCTTGGCGCCCCGCTCTGGTTTGTTTTCTAAAAAGTGAATTTGACAGGTTGTGCTGTCATAATTCAGAGTTCAACATTTAAGAAAATGTGTTTAGGTAGTATAATTTCCTTAGTCAAATCAGTACTGCTTAGAAATATTTGCTAATCTATCAGAACTATTGTTTAGGGATTTGAAGCAATTATGTGGAACAACTTTTTATGTAGTTTTTCACTAGAAATATAGTGCTCTTACTATGTTTTTCTTTATACTTAGCTTATGTAACTCCTTAAAATCATAGGACAGTTCTTTTTTAAAAGCAATTCTAGCCAGACATGGTGGCTCACACCTGTAATCCCAACACTTTGGGAGGTCAAGTCACTTCAATCGCTTGTGCCCAAGAGTTCAAGACCAGCCTGGGCAACATGGCAAAACTCTGTCTCTGCAAAAATACAAAAAAATTAGCTAGGCATGGTGGCACATGCCTGTAGTTCCAGCTACTCAGGAGGCAGAGGTGGAACAATTGCTTGAGCCTGGGAGGTTGAGGCAACAGTGAGCCAAGATCGCTTCAGCCTTGGTGGAATAAATTAATGAAATATTTAAATAAATTAATGAAAGCAGTTCTAATTTTTAGAATTTTAAATAGTCTCCTCTTCTCACTTTCAGTTCTTATTGATTTTTGTCTTTAATGTCTCTTACCAAAGTATTTTTGGTCATAAAATACAAAAGGAAAACACATTTTATAGCAGAATTGGTGTAATCGTTTAAGACCTTAGTAACACCAGTTATAATACAGTAACTACAATTGACAGGTTACTGCTGTGGAGATTTTTGTCTTTGGTAATGGGATGGTAAAATAGTGATATTATGAACCTTACAGCATTTTCAGGGAAGTATAGATCATTTATTTTAGGAATGGTAGTTTTTATGAAGTTTTAAACAAAATTTACAACTATAGAACATGCCTACTAATTTTGTAGAAAAATGATAGAATTTATCTGTGTATCTTTAAAATCTTAAAGATGATTTTGATCTTTAGGAATTTATTAATATAGCTCTATAACTA
>NW_022436946.1:59957484-59958891 GCF_009761245.1 Sapajus apella
CTCTTTGTTTTGTTTAATTTGATCTGTTAAACATAATGAAGGGATGATTAACTGTTTTTAACTTTAATATACGGTTTGAATACATCCAAAATAGTAATAACAAGTAGTTTTTCAAACTGTGATTGCATTTACATTTCCAGGCTGAAGGCCAATTTAAAAAGAATTATTTGAATAGATTACCTATGGCTAACAAAACTTTAAAAACATGCAGAAAAATGTTTCTCTGAAAACCCCCTATCCATTTATCACCTTCTCAGCTTTTCATCTGCTATAGATAGAATACTGTTTTTTTTCTGTTGAGACCTGTTTATCTCATGAATTATAAGATAGTTCCTGATGTTGAATCATTCTCTCATTCCTGGGATAAGCCCTACTTCGTCTTAATATATTATTTCACCAAGATGGTGAAACCCTGTCTCTACTAAAAATCCAAAAATAAGCCAGGCATGGTGGTGGGCGCTGTAATCCCAGCTACTCGGGAGGCTGAGGCAGGAGAATCGCTTGAACTTGGGAGGTGGAGGTTGCAGTAAGCTGAAACTGTACCACTGCACTCCAGCCTGGGTGACAGAGTGAGACTCTGTCTCAAAAAAATAAAAAAGCACTACTTATACCTAGTTTTGTTTCTAACTTTTTTTTTTTAATTTTTACATTAATGTTTATAAATAATTTTGATATTCTGTAAATCTCTGGAAACTTTTTCATTAGTGGTACACTCTGTTATATTCCGTTTTCATCAGTATTATAAAAAGAACTTGGTTTAAAAAAATACGTTCTGGAGCTGTTTGTTGTTGTTGTTGTTGTTTAAAGACAGGGTCTTGCTCTGTCACCCAGGCTGGAGTGCAGTGGCACAATTACAGCTCACTACGGCCTTGAAGTCCTGGGTTCAAGTGAATCTCCCGCCTCAGCCTCCCTAGTAGCTAGGACTATAGGCACGTGCCACCACACTCAGCTAAGTTTTACATTTTTTTATGGAAATAATGCCTCTTAGTATGTTTGACCAGGCTGGCCTTGAACTCTTAGGTTCAAGTAATCCTCCTGACTTGGTTTCCCAAAGTGTTGGGATTACAGCCACTGTGCCTGGCCAGACCAGTTTAATGAAAGCTTTGGAATGATCTGCTTTTTTAGATTTTTGAGGAATTCCCCCATGGAATTATTTGGATCCCAGTGCTTTGGGTTTGGGTTAATATGTTTTTTACTTATGTGAAAATTGGTTTGTTTAGATTTTTCTCTCCCTTGGAGTGAAATATTCATTTATTAAAGTACTTGAAGTTTCTTCTTCTTTTTTTTTTTTTTTTTTTTTTTTTTTTTTTTTTTAATAAACAAGAAAGTTAATGATATATTTTTTTTTTTTTTTTTTGGGGGTTTTTTTTTTTTTTTTTTGATTGGGGTGTAAAACGTGATGTTTGC
>NW_022436946.1:59958991-59984231 GCF_009761245.1 Sapajus apella
TTGGGTTCAGGCAATTCTCCTGCCTCAGCCTCCTGAGTAGCTGGGATTACAGGCACGCGCCACCATGCCCAGCTAATTTTTTGTATTTTTAGTAGAGACGGGGTTTCACCATGTTGACCAGGATGGTCTCGATCTCTTGACCTCGTGATCCACCCGCCTCGGCCTCCCAAAGTGCTGGGATTACAGGCTTGAGCCACCGCGCCCGGCCCTGATTTTGTTTTTAATGTGATAGTTATTTAATTTTTTTCTCCTTCCATGAACTGACTTTTAGATTAATTTTTTTATTTTTGCTCTTTTCCTAAGCCAAGCCTAGTTATGTTTTTATTTTACTTTAGAGACAGGGTCTTGTTCTGTCACCCACTCTGGAGTGGAGTGGCATGATGACAACTCATCGCAGCCTCAACTTCCTTGGCTCCAGCAATCTTCCTGCCTTAGCCTCCTGAGTAGCTGGAACTACAAGCACACGCTACCATATCTGGCTTATTTTTTATTTTTTGTAGAGATGGGGTTTCACCATGTTCCCTAGGCTGGTCTTGAACTTCCAAGCTCAAGTAGTCTGCCCACCTTGATCTCCTGAAGTGTTGGGATTACAAGTGTGAGCTACCAAATAGCCGATAATTTCTTTGTCATGTTTATAAGAGTTTTGCAATTTTGGTTTATTTTTTAATCTTTTCCAGGATTGTGAGAGTTTAACATTTCTTGTAGAAGAGTCTTTATTTTCTGAGTTTATTCTTAATTAAAAAATGTTAATTTTATTGTAGTGAGATGAGAGAATATTGTCTGTTTTTTTTTTAATTTTTTTGGAATTTATTATAAGGTGTCATCAATTTCATATATATATATATATATTTTTTTTTTAATTTTTTTAAACAGAGACAGGGTCTTGCTATGTTGTCCAGGCTGGCCTCAAACTCAGGGGCTCAAGCAATTCTCTCCCAAGTAGCTGAGCTACAGGCATATACCATTGTACCTGGTTAATTATAATACCTTCAGAAAGTTTCTGGTACAGATCTATCAGCCTTAAAACTCTGGTAGTTACTGACTTTTTGTCCTAGTATGAGGTTTAATGTTTTTTTTTGTTTGTTTGTTTTTGTTTTGTTTTTGAGACAGAGTCTTGCCCTTTTGCCCAGGCTGGAGTGCAATGGCACAATCTTGACTCACTGCAACCTCTGCCTCCTGGATTCAAATTATTCTCCTACCTCAGCCTTCCAAGTAGCTGGGATTACAGGCGTGTGTCACCATACCCGGCTAATTTTCATATTTTTAGTAGAGACAGGGTCTCATCATGTTGGCTAGGCTGGTCTTGAACTACTGACCTCAAGTAATCCACCCGCCTTGGCCCACCAAAGTGCTGGGATCACAGGCATGAGCCACCAGCCCAATCTAATGTTTTTATACTATGTTTTTCCTAGGCATTTTAGAAGATGTTTAGAAAGTTTGTACCAGATTTGCTAGACAGACAGTATTTTAAACTAGAAAGCTCTATTATTACTTGCTTAGTCTGAGAAGTTGCTTTTTAAATCTCATGATTATTTCCCCCCTATTTTCAGGGAATAGGTTATCTGTATATATAAGTAGGTTGGAAAGATTAAAATTGTTGCCATTTATGGAGTGATAACATTGACTGATATATTCTTGTCTAATTTCCTGTTTTTCTGCCCAATTGGTAAAGATAATAACTCATTCTCTTCTTTGACATACTTCTCATGTGTACTTTAACTAAGCCTAAGCTCAGATTATTTTCTACTTGTAAAGTTCTATTTCTATTGAAATAGTATTATGTTGTCTTTGTCTTATTTTCTGCTTGTCTGTCTGTTAGAACTCTGTACATTTCCCTTAGCAGGGGCCAGTTGTGTATAGTTAGGATCTAGTGAAAGAACATGCAAAGAATCACTCTTGAATTATTTTAGGAAATTGTGCTTAATTAAAAAAATAAGCATGTCACTATCCCCTTCTCCCCATTTCAAAAGCTAAAATTAAAAAAAAAAACAAGAACAGATAATCTCTTGAAGTTCCTACTGGCGAAGCTTTTCTCTGCTTGAAGTAATTTTACTTTCTACTGTCTAGTTAGACTAGAAAAATTTTATGTGGAAAACATTTTTAAACAATTTGCTTATTGCTGTTTTAAAAGTAATGTTTGCTTTGTAGGATGAAAGAGTAATAAATATTAAGATCTCCTTTCTAATAACTGTTGAGAGAATTAAATAGACAAGTACAAAAGTTATTATTTTTCTACATTTAATTTTGCAATGACATGTACACATCTACTTTTAAAAGAATTTTATTAATGTTTATTATTTGCATGCTTTGTTAGGAATTTAAGCTTTGTTTTATATTTATGTATTTCATTTTGCATTCAGGTTTCTTTTGTAGGTACTGCTTTGCTTTTCTTTATTTTCCTATTTTATCACTAAATATAAATTCATAAGTTCTTAAGTGTTTAAGACTAGTCGTTCATAAAGAAAACCATAAGTCTTGTTATTTTTATATCACTGTTCTGTGACTTTATCAGTGTTGTATTGTTTGTATCATAGTAAAACAAAAAGAACCTTTGAGAGTTTGTTATGGCAACTGTGGTTGAAGGGAAGAAAGAATCTTTGCCTAAACATGAAGATCTGTTGTTCACACATAGATATTTTCAGTGATTATGCCTAATTTTTAATGAAATTATAGATACAATGGTGCAACTGCATTTTGGTTTGAAAGTAGATGTAAAATAGAATGAGGATGCCCATTCCATATCATGTTTATGGTGTTCAGTTTTGCATTATCTAGTCTATTAATATGTCATTCATTATTCATATTGAGTATGACCTGATGGATCCTTTCAATTTCATTCATTTGTCATTTTAGAGGGAAATTTAAGAAAATCATATAATGCATACTGAAGAGAATTCTTATTTTCATATGGTGAACCTAAAGATTTATTGTCCCAGAAAACTTCTTTTGGAGTAATAAATCTTATTCATTGACACATGAAGAAATCATTTTATCTCATGCCATATATATTTGAAACATGTCTATGAAAGATTTATAATTGTAACATGGAGAAGTTTCTATGTTTGGTAAACATGATAGCTAAAAAATATTTTTATAATTAACATTCAAGAAATACCTGTTTGTAGATTCAGAGGAAAAAGATGATTATTTGTTTTGTTTTTTGAGACGGAGTCTTGCTCTGTTGCCCAGGCTGCAGTACAGTGGTGCAATCTCGGCTCACTGCAACCTCTGCCTCCTGGGTTCAAGTGACTCTCCTGCCTCAGCCTCTTGAGTAGCTGGGATTACAGGCATGTGCCCAGCTAATTTTTATATTTTTAGTAGAGACGGGGTTTCACCATGTTAGTCAGGCTGGTCTCGAACTCCTGATCTCGTGATCTGCCTGCCTGGGCCTCCCAAAGTGCTTGGATTACAGATGTGAACCATCACATCTGGCCAAAAGATGATTATTGTCTTCTAAAATAATTAAGAGATATTTGCTTTGCCTAAATGTGACCAATTAATTGTTCTTAGTGTGATTGTGAATTTGCTGCAGGTTAACAAAGCATAGGATTGACATAGCTCACATGATTGTATTTGTATTCAACTGAATACATTTTTTTTTTTAATTATACTTTTAAGCTCTGAGATACACGTGCAGAATGTGCGGGTTTGTTACATAGGTATGCATGTCACTGTAGTTTGCTGCACCCATCAACCTATCATCTATATTAGATATTTCTCCTAATGCTAACCCTCCCCTAACCCCCAACCCCTCAACAAGCCCTGGTGTGTGATGTTCCCTTTCCCGTGTCCATGCGTTCTTATTGTTCAACTCCCACTTACGAGTTATGCCTTAATTTTGTTGTTTACCCAGTACTCATTTGGGAGCAGGTTGTTCAGTTTCCATGCAGTTGTGTGGTTTTGAGTAAGTTTCTTAATCCTGAGTTCTTATATGATTGGGTTTGGGAGACTGTTTGTTATGATTTCCATTCTTTTGCATTTGCTGAGGAGTGTTTTACTTTCAAGTATGTGGTCAATTTTAGAATAAGTTTGATGTGGTGCTAAGAAGATTGTGTCTTCTATTGATTTGGGGTGGAGAGTTCTGTAGATGTCTGTTAGGTCTGCTTGGTCCAGAGCTGAGTTCAAGTCCTGGATATCCTTGTTAATTTTCTGTCTTGTTGATCTAATATCGACAATGAGGTGTTAAAGTCTCCCACTATTATTATGTGGGAGTCTAAGTCTCTTTGTAGGTCTCTAGGAACTTGCTTTAGGAATCTGGGGGCTACTGTATTGGATGCATATATATTTAGGATAATTAGCTTTTCTTGTTGCATTGATACCTTTAGCATTATGTAATGCCCTTCTTTGTCTTTTTTGATCTTATTGGTTTAAAGTCTTTTTTTTTATCAGAGACTAGGATTGCAACCCCCAGATTTTTTTTTTTTTTTTTTTTTTTTTTGCTTTCCCTTTGCTTGGTAAATCTTCCTTCAGCCCTTTGGCTTGAGCCTGTATGTGGCTTTGCACGTGAGATGGGTCTCCTGAATATAGCACACCAATGGGTGTCAGCTCTTTATTCGGTTTGCCAGTCTGTGTCTTTTCCTTGGGGCATTTAGCCCATTTACATTTAAGGCTAATATTGTTATGTGTGAATTTAATCCTGTCATTATGATGCTAGCTGGTTATTTTGTCCGTTAGATGATGCAGTTTCTTCATGGTGTGGATGGTCTTTACAATTTGATACGTTTTTGCAGTGGTTGGTACTGGTTTTTCCTTTCCATATTTAGTGCTTCCTTCAGGAGCTGTTGTAAGGCAGACCTGGTGGTGACAAAATCTTTCAGTATTTGCTTGTCTCTAAAGGATTATATTTCTCTTTCACTTATGAAGCTTAGTTTGGCTGGAGATGAAATTCTGGGTTGAAAATTCTTTTAGGAATGTTGAATATTGGCCCTTACTCTCTTCTGGTGTGTAGGGTTTCTGCAGAGAGATCCCCTGTTAGTCTGATGGGCTTCCCCCTTGTGGGTAACCCAGCCTTTCTCTCTGGCTGCACTTAACATTTTTTCCTTCATTTCAGCCTTGGTGAATCTGACAATTATGTGTCTTGGGGTTGCTTTTCTTGAGGAGTATCTTTGTGGTGTTCTGTGTATTTCCTGAATTTGAATGTTGGCCTTTCTTGCTAGGTTGGGGAAGTGCTCCTGGATAACATCCTGAAGAGTGTTTTCCAACTTGATTCCATTTTCTTTATCACTTTCACGTACACCAATCAGACAGACGTAGGTTTGGTCTTTTCACATAGTCCCATATTTCTTGGAGGCTTTGTTTGTTTCCTTTTCTTTTTCTTTTTCTCTAGTCTTGTCTTCATGCTTTATTTCATTAAGTTGATCTTCAGTCTCTGATATCCTTTCTTCCACTAGATTGATTCAGCTGTTAATACTTGTATATGCTTCATGAAGTTCTCATGCTGTGTTTTTCAGCTCCATCAGATCATTTATGTTCTTCTCTAAACTGGTTATTCTAGTTAGCAATTCCTGAAATCTTTTATCAAGGTTCTTCCTTGCATTGGGGTAGAACATACTCCTTTAGCTTGGAGGAGTTTGTTATTACCTACCTTCTGAAGCCTAGTTATGTTAATTCATCAAACTCATTTTCCATCCAGGTTTCTTCCCCTCATGGTGAGGAGTTGTGATCACTTAGAAGATAATAGGCATTCTGGTTTTTGGAACTTTCAGTCTTTTTGCGCTGCTTTTTCCTCTCTGTATGGGTTTATCTATCTTTGGTCTTTTATGTTGGCGACCTTTGGATGGGGTTTCTGTGTGGATATCCTTTTTGTTGATGTTGACGCTGTTCCTTTCTGTTTGTTAGTTTTCCTTGTAACAGTCAGCCCCCTCTGCTGCAGGTCTGCCGGAGTTTGCTGGAGGTCCACTCCAGACCCTGGCATCACCAGTGGAGGCTGCAGAACAGCAAAGATTGCTGCCTTTTCCTTCCTCTGAAAGCTTCGTCCTAGAGGAGCACCTGCCAGATGCCAGCTAGAGCTTTCTTGTATGAGATGTCTGTCGGCCCCAGCTGGGAGGTGTCTCCCAGTCACGAGGCATGGGGGTCAGGGACCCACTTGAGAAGGCAGCCTGCCCCTTAGTAGAGTTTGAACACTGTGCTGGAGATTTGCTGCTCTGTTCAGAGCCGGCAGGCAGGAACGTTTAAGTCTGCTGAAGCTGTGTCCACCGTCGTCCCTTACCCCAGGTGCTCTGTCCCAGGGACATGGGAGTTTTATCTATAAGCCTCTGCCTGGGGCTGCTACCTTTCCTTCATAGGTGCCTTGCCCAGAGAGGAGGAATCTAGAGAGGCAGTCAGGCTACAGAGGTTTGCAGAGCGTGATAGTCTCTGCTGAGTTCAAACTTCCTAGAGTCTTTGTTCACAATGTGAGGGGAAAACTGCTCACTTAAGCTCAGTAATGGCAGACACCCCTCCTTCCACTAAGCTTGAGTGACCCAGGTTGACTTCAGACTGCTGTGCTGGCGGTGAGAATTTCAAGCCAGTGGATTTTAGCTTGCTGGGCTACATGACGGTGGGATCCTCTGAGCTAGACCACCTGGCTCCCTGGCTTCAGCCCCCTTTCCAGGGGAGTGAATAGTTCTGTCTCACTAGTGTTTCAGGTGCCACTGGGTTATTAAAAACATCTCCTGCAGCTAGCTCTGTGTCTGCTCAAATGGCTGCCCAGTTTTGTGCTTGAAGCCCAGGGCCATGGTGATGTAGGTACCTGAGGGAATTTCCTGGTCTGTGGGTTGCAGAGACCATGGAAAAGGCATAGTATCTGGGCCAGAGTGCTCTGTCCCTTAAGGCACAGTCCCTCACTGCTTCCCTTGGCTAGGGGAGGGAGTTCCCTGAGCCCTTGCACTTCCAGGGTGAGGCGACACGCCACCCTGTTTCAGCTCACCTTTTGTGGGCTGCACCCGCTGTCTAACCAGTCCCTGTGAGATGAACTGGGTACCTCAGTTGGAAATGCAGAAATCACCCACCTTCTGTGTTGATCTCGCTGGGAGCAGCAGACTGGAGCTGTTCCTATTCAGCCATCTTGCCAGCCCTCTGAATGATTTTTTAAAAGTGTGTAACTCAACAGTGTGAGACACTACTTTGGCGTTAATGTCTGACTTAGTAGTTTTTTTTTTTAGAATTTTAAAGTGAAATATGGCGGTTTAATAATAGTGTCTGCCTTTCCACTTGCATAGAAGCTTCTATTGGTCACTGTTGACATGATGGAGGTATTTAGTTCCAGCATATGAATTTAATAAAAGTAATTTTTATAGTATAATTTTTTTAAATTAAAAAAATTCACTACCTTCATCACATTGCTTAGAGAGTAGATATTTGACAATTTCAGACACTCTGAAACCTGTAGTATATGCCCCCAAACTGAAAAGGTGATGTATAAATGAGAATAGACATGAGACATGGTTGAGAAAATGTAAGCTTTTAGAGTAGATAAGGAGAACCTGGTACACGTTTTTTTTTTTTTTTTTTTAGTTGGAGTATATTATCTGGTGATTTTTGTACTTCAAGCAGAGGCAGTCTTACCAAAAGTAAAATATAGAAAACTTATGTGTATATTATTGAAGGATTACAATAAAATTTTAAAATATTTTTACAAATTACTTCAGTGAAGTCCTTAAACTCATAGGTTTAAGTAACTTCTCTAAGGCATGAGTCTGAAGACAAATGCATGAAAATAAACTATAAATCACAGATTTGAATCTAGTACGTGATTGGTGATGACGTTGAAGAAGGTTGTCAGACAACTCTGTTGTTCATAGGGAACCAGATTTTCTGTATCTTGTTTACCAAATAAGATGTTATTGGTTGTAAGACCATGCCCCTTCCTCCCCCGCCCCCGCTTACCTTTCTCTTTACATACCTCTGGAGATCTCTTATCCAGTGATACGTGAACAACTGTGATTTCTCATTTTAAGATAAGAGCTGTTTTTAGACATGTAAACGTGTAATAGGGAAGTGTATATTTCCTAATACAGGGAGGAACTTATATTTTTTCTATGCTAATTGTAAAATTGGTTTGCATGAACCAGGCATTTGAATAGATTAGAAAGAGACCAGCATTGATTTGTTTGTATTCTACCACTGTGCCATCAGTCTTGCCTTACTTTATTGGACATGGGTGCAGAGTGACGAGAAGGACAGTTGAAAATGTAAACAATTTATATGAACATATGGAATATGGCAACCATAAGTGCTATGTGCAGGGGGAACACTTAAAAACACTGGTCATGCCAGGCACAGTGGTGCATGCCCGTAATCCCAGCACTTTGGGAGGCCGAGGCGGGCAGATCACAAGGTCAGGAGATCGACACCATCCAACATGGTGAAACACCGTCTCTACTAAAAACAAAAATTAGCTGGGCGTGGTGGCACACTCCTGTAAGTCCCAGCTACTCAGGAGGCTGAGGCAGGAGAATCGCTTGAACCCGGGAGGCAGAGATTGCAGTGAGCTGAGATTGCACCACTGCACTTCAGCCTGGTGACAGAGTGAGACTGTCTCAAAAAAAAAAAAGGTCATAATCAGAGCAAATTTGTATACCAGTGATAGCTGAAAAGCAATAATAGTGAACTATTTCAGCTGAAGACCAATAAAACACACTGCTTTGCAGTGGAAGAAACAATAATACCACTGTATAATAAAGTTTGGTTGTAGCCACAAAACAAAGGCAAGATTTGCATGTATTCAAATAAACATTTAAAAAAATATGTATATATGTCAAAAATATACACACACACACTGATTTGGAAAGTAGGCTGTATTTCTTTAAAAATAATGATTTTAAAGTTAGTATCTCTTATTGGATGTTTAGATTACTTACCAAAGTTTTGTTAGTAATGTTTTGATTATCTCTGTATATAACTTAGTGAAAGCTCATGAGTATTTCTTTAGGATAAATGCTGAAAATGGAATCTTAGATTCTTGTCTATGCTAGTACATATTCTTGAAAGTTTGTGCTACTGTGCCCCTCCACCCATGTGATAGGCAGAATTCTAAGGTGGACCCCAGTGCTCTTTCCTCATCAGTGCAGGTGGGATCTGTAGCTTGCTTCTAACCAGTTGATGGCAAATGTGATGGGATATTGTGTGAATTATTAATTTATATTTTTACCTCTCAGTGTACCCCTCAATGTATGCTTTATGATAACTGACAGACTTCCTTTAAGCATTTTCATTTATGAATTTTGACATTTTATAAATAATTTTTGCTTATTCTTTTCCTTTCATTTTTACCTACATGTGTTTTAGAAAACAGACAGAAAACTGGGCTTGGTGGTTCACACCTGTAATCCCAGCTCTTTGGGAGGTCGAGGCAAGTGGATCACTGGAGGTCAGGAGTGTTTTTGTTTTTTGGAGACAGAGTCTTGCTGTGTCTTCAGGCACCAGGCTGGAGTGCAGTGGCATGATCTCGGCACACTGCAACCTCTGCCCCTCAGGTTCAAGCAATTCTCCTGCCTCAGCCTCCCGAGTAGCTGGGACTACAGGTGCATGCCACCATGCCCAGCTAATTTTTGTATTTTTTAAATAGACACAGGGTATCACCATGTTGGCCAGGATGGTCTCGATCTCTTGGCTTCGTGATCCGCCCACCTCAGCGTCCGAAAGTGCTGGGATTACGGCCGGGTTTTTTTTTTTTTTTTTTTTTTTTTAAGATGGAGTTTTGCTCATGTTGCTCAGGCTGGAATGCAATGGTACAGTCTCGGCTCACTGCAACCTCCGCCTCCCAGGTTGAAGCGGTTCTGCCGCCTCAGCCTCCCATGTAGTGGGGATTACAGGTGTGTACACCATACCCAGCTAATTTTTTGTATATTTAGTACAGACGGGGTTTCACCATGTTGGTCAGGCTGGTCTCGAACTTCTGACCTCAGGTAATCCACCTGCCTCGGCCTACCAAGGTGCTGGGATTACAGGTGTGAGCCACCATGCCCAGTCACTTTCTTAGCTGAGGCTTTTGATAGCAGAAGTTATTAATTCACTCTTGATTTATGAATTATTATTTTTTTATGGATAATGCTTTTTTGTGTCTTGCTTAAGAAACCTTTGCTTGCCTAACCCAAGGTCAGAAATATATTCTCTTATGTTTTATTCCAAGAGCCTGTGTCTTAGCTTTTATCTTTGGGTATATTATCCATCTCTAATTAATTTTTCTGTTAGCAGTGTGGAGTAGGAATTGAGATTCATGTCACCCTCCCTGCTAGTTATTCTAGCACCATTTGTTGAAAAGACTTCTTTTCCTGGATTGCATTGACACCTTTGTCAAAAATTAAATCACTGTATTTTAAATGTTGATGTATTTGTTGGTTGATCACCTGTTTTTAATTGCCATCCTATCAACTTTCACTCTTTTTATGTGATACAGACACACTTTTCTGATTAAATAATGTGCCAGATTGCTACTGTGTTGCAAATGCATGGAACTACTGAATGGATGATAGAAATTGGTCTGAAGTTGACAGTAGATGGAGAATGATTTTGTAGTTGTTGGTTTTATTATGTAAAGTGAATTGGGGATTTCCGCCTATTTTTCTGTGACAGAGAATGCTTTATTTACACTGAAGTGAACTGTTCTGTGAAAGCTTGAATGAACTCAGTTCTAAAATAATTTGTAGGATATTTTTAAGGAGGAAACTCTTTGAAAAACATAGCTAGCAAGTTTTAACATTTTTATGTGTCAGCTTTATTAATGTGTAATTTTTAGAAAATTATTGATGTTATTAAAATGTTCAAATATATTGATGTTGGACATAATCTTTTCTTTCAAATTTTGTTTTCTATATATCTGTGTAACTTTAGGATTCTGTTGTCATCTTGAGGGGAAATCCAGATGTATGTTTGAATCCCTCCCCAAATTTGACTCTGTAATTTACTGACCCCACCAAAATCTCTACTTATTTCTTTTTCCCATAGCAGTGGCCTTTTGCCTAGGGAAAAATATGGATTTTCTAAGTTTTGCCATATGTTTAGAATTAGGAGATGTCCCTAGAGAAAAACTGGCTGTATAAATTCAGTTCATTTTTGGGCCCTTTCCTTGACTGCACAGGCGCTTAACAGAATATTTTAAAATTTAAGGTTCATCAGGTTTTCCACTTGGTTTTCAATTTATTTATTTTTCTTCATTCAACAATTTTGTTGTTGTTTGTTTGGTGACTAAGGAATGTGGTTGGTATAATTTCTAGGAATTTGCTGGTTTTTTTTTTTTTTTTAGTGGCCTAATATATCATCGTTATTAGAAACGTAATGTTTTTATTTTCTACTTTTGTCATAGGTAAGAGAGGAATATTAAAATTTTTCAGTGCTATTACATTTTGTCTTTTTTCTAATATATTAAACATTTTAGCACATAAACATTTAATACTCAGTTCTTCATTATGAATTTTATTATCAAAATCAGTTGACAGAATTTTTTAAACTTTCAGTTTGCTTAGGCATAGTTTACACAGAAATATTTTATTTTGCTTTTGTTTGCTTTGAATTTTGCTTAATTATATTTTGCTTAGAAATACTAACCTAATAAAACTTTGCATAATATTTAGTTTTCCTTAAAAATTTTGCTTAACATGTAATTTTCTCTTCTCTCTCTATATATATTTTTAACCATTCTGCTGCTGTCCTTGAATCTTCTTCATATTTTATCTTTTATACTTTCCTTTTCATTGTTCTTCTTTTTTGTATTATTGGATAGTTTCTCAGAATGCCCTATATTTCACACATCTGATTTTTAGCATAGCATATTTTTCAAAGATTTGAGACTGTAAAGCATATGCTTTCTAAAATTAAATTAGCACATTTTTTTCTTGAGTGTTTCTAAGCAAACTTTTGCTTGGGGATGTATAACACATACTGAAATTTACACAAATCATAAGTTTGCAACTTCAGAATTTATTTTTTTGCATGTGAAGGTCCAGTTGTTCCACACCATTTGTTGAAAAGACTATTTCCTCTTCATTTCATTGGCTTTGCTCTTTTGTCAAAGACCATTTGACTATATTTATGTGGATCTATTTCTGTGTTCTGTTCTGCTCCATTGATCTATTTGTCTGTTCTTTTGCCAATACTATACTATCTTGGTTACTGTAGCTTAATAGTAAGTTTTGAATCTGGTAGTGCCAATTGTTGCCCTTACTTTCTCCTTCAGTATTGTGCTGGCTATTTTAAATCATTTGCCTCTCCATACAACCTTTGAAATCAGTTTGACAGTATCCAGAACATAACTTGCTGGGATTTTGATTGGGATTGTGTTGCATCTGTTGATCAAATTGGGAAGACTGACATCTTGACAATATTGAGTCTTCCTGTCTATGAACATGTGCTATCTCTCCATTTAGTTCTTCTTTGGTTTCTTTCATTGGAATTCTGTAGTTTTTCTAATACAGATTTTTATACATAGTTTGTTATGTTTGATATTGTATTTTGAATTTCAAATTTCACCTGGTATATAGGAAAGTGATTGATATTTTTTCTATATACCATTGCTGGTGTATAGGAAAATGATTGATTTTTGTATATTTGTATCCTGAAACCTAGCTATAATTGCTTATTAGCTCCAGGAGTTTTTGTTTATTCTTTTCATATTTTCTGCATAGGCAATCATGCCATTTGTGAAAAAAGACAATTTTATTTCTTCCTTCCCAATATTTACACCTTTTACTTGTCTTACTTCATTAGCTAGGACTTCCAGTAGTATGCTGAAAGGAGTGCTGACAGAGAATATCTTTGTCTTGTTCCTGTATCCAAAAAAATAATTTTAAAAATTTGATTTTTGATTCTCCCTCTCATGTTAGCCAAACATGGAGGGCTGGGTAACTGGCTAATTAAAAAAAAAAAATTTGCTCTCTTTATTTAATAGTGTGGAGGTGCTAGCCTCAGAGAAGTCATCCATCATCATGATCATATCCTCATCATCATTAGTAGTATATTGTTAAAATTAGACTTTTTAACTGGATAATTGATAGGAGTCTATAGGTTTTCCTGTGATAAGTTCAGTCCTCAGGGTGTATCACTTGTATGGCATTTCAGGGCTTAAATTCTTAATACTCTTATCTTTGTTTTCCAAGTCTAAAACACCATTCCACATACGATTATGTACAATCCTATGTCTAATCATAGGATTGCAGGGCTGAGAATTGTAGTCCCAGAGAGGCATTTGTGGAGATAGGGTTTGAGAATGTTTGTGAAATGTTTCTATCAAGTCCTACCTAGTAGGTGAAATAATTTTTGAAAGGTAAAATAAGGATCTGCAGCTGTAGCAGGTAGATACAAATGCCCTTTTTATTGGTGGATGGGAGACATATTGTAAGAGAGTGATCTATTAGAAAATATGTTTGATGTGAAGTAGTTTGAAATAATGGTTTAGCAGTTGTCTGTTGGTAGAGATTGAAGGGGTAGAGTGGAAGAGAATGTCAGTAGAGTTGAAAATATTTAGGATCTTGGACACTAGGATGTTGAGTGAACTGTCTACATGTATGGTGGCATACATGAAGAAGACAAGGGTGATTCAAGGGCTAAATTCCTTGTTGGTAGTTTGATGAATGAATGACAGTGAAAAATTAGGATTAATATTAGAGTAGCTGGTGGTTATGATGCCAAAGGATTAGGACTCTTTACCCAAAAGTAAATGTGGAGTCTTGGAAATAACGTTAAATTTCTAGGAGAATGTAGATCCTACTGTGTGGGTGGTTGTTTTGTGGCACATGTGTTCATTAGCTGCATGAGCTCTTTAGCAGCCCTTTCAGAATTTGCTGTTTTTCATTCTTTTTTCTTGGGGCTGTTTAAATCATGAGCCCCCTCTTGTCTTTTCTGTTACTGTATCTGTGAGTATAATAAACTATTTCTACTTGAAACCTTCCTCTTAGTGACCTTCTCTTTTCTATAGTTCATTTAGTTGCCAACACATCATTTCAGGAAAAATAACTTTATCTTTTATTTTCTAAAAAATATTTTTAAATTTGATATAATTCTGGGGAGTACTTAATGTTATGAAGAATACTATTCTTGATATTAAATAATATGTTTTAGGTTTCATAGGTAATAACTGTGTATTTCAAAATTAAAATTTTCAGGTAATTTGCTGTGTTTATTGGATTATGAACTGGAAGAAAGTAGGTTGAAGATATTAAAGGATTAGTATTATTATCTTTATTGAAACTATGATGTGGATATAATTTTACTTATCAGCGAACAGGTGTTTTTAACAGAAGTCTATTTTTATTTATTTATTTATTTATTTAAATGTACTTTAGGTTCTGGGGGTACATGTGCAGATCATGCAGGATTGTTGCATAGGTACACATGTGGCAATGTAGTTTGCTGCCTCCATCCTCCTGTCACCTACATCTGGCATTTCTCCCCATGTTATCCCTCCCTGACCTTCCCCTCTCCACCGTTGTCCCTCCCTTGGCCCCCCCAACAGACTCCAGTGTGTGATGCTCCCCTCCCTGTGTCCCTGTGTTCTCATTGTTCAACACCTGCCTATGAGTGAGAACATGTGGTGTTTGATTTTCTGTTCTTGTGTCAGTTTGCTGAGAATGATGGTTTCTAGATTCATCCATGTCCCTACAAAGGACACAAACTCATCATTTTTTATGGCTGCATAGTATTCCATGGTGTATATGTGCCACATTTTCCTCATCCAGCCTATTGTTGATGGGCATTTGGGTTGGTTCCAGGTCTTTGCTATTATAAACAGTGCCGCTATGAACATACCTGTGCATATGTCTTTATAATAGAACGATTTATAATCCTTTGGGTATATACCCAGTAATGGGATTGCTGGGTCAAAAGGAATTTCTATTTCTAGGTCCTTGAGGAAGTGCCACACTGTCTTTCACAATGGTTCAACTAGTTTACACTCCCACCAACTGTGTGGTGTTGCCTCCAAGGCCTCTGTTCTGTTCCATTTTTTCTGTATCTCTGTTTTGGTACCAGTACCATGCTGTTTTGATTACTGTAGTCTTGTAGTATAGTTTGAAGTCAGGTAGCATGATGCCTCTAGCTTTATTCTTTTTGCTTAGGATTGTCTTGTCTATGTGGGCTCTCTTTTGGTTCCATATGAAGTTTAAAGTGTTTTTTTCCAGTTCTGTGAAGAAGGTCATTGGCAGCTTGATGGTGATAGCATTGAATCTGTAAATTACTTTGGGCAGTATGGCTATTTTCACAATATTGATTCTTCCTAATCATGAGCATGGTATGTTTCTCCATCTGTTTGTGTCCTCTCTTGTTTCTCTGAACAGTGGTTTGTAGTTCTTTTTAAAGAGGTCCTTTACATGCTTTGTTAGTTGTATTCCTAGGTATTTTATTCTCTTTGTATCAGTTGTGAATGGGAATTTGTTCTTGATTTGGCTCTCTGTTAGTCTGTTATTGGTGTGTAGAAATGCTTGTGATTTCTCCACATTGATTTTGTATCCTGAGACTTTGCTGAAGTTGCTTATCGGTTTCAGGAGATTTTGGGCTGAGATGGTAGAGTCTTCTAAATATACAATCATGTCATCTGCCGATAGAGACAATTTGACTTCCTTCTTTCCTAATTGAATACTCTTTATTTTTTTTCTTGCCTAATTGCTCTGGTTAGAACTTCCAATACTGTATTGAATAGGAGTGGTGAGAGAGGGCATCCTTGTCTTGTGCTGGATTTCAAAGGGAATGCTTCCAGTTTTTGCCCATTCAGTATGATATTGGCTGTAGGTTTGTCATAAATAGCTTTTATTATTTTGAGATATGTTCCTTCGATACCTAGTTTATTGAGAGTTTTTAGCATAAAGGGCTGTTGAATTTTGTCAAAGGCCTTCTCTGCATCAATTGAGATAATCATGTGGTTTTTGTCTTTGGTTCTGTTTATGTGGTGGATTATGTTTATTGACTTGCATATGTTGAACAAGCCTTGCATCCTGGGATGAACCTACATGATTGTGATGGATAAGCTTTTTGATGTGCTGTTGCAATCAGTTTGCCAGTATTTTATTGAAGATTTATGTATCTATGTTCATCATGGATATTGGCCTGAAGTTTTCTTTTCTTATGAGTCTCTGCCGGGTTTTGGTATCAGGATGATGTTGGTCTCATAAAATGATTTGGGAAGGATTCCCTCTTTTTGTATTGTTTGGAATAGTTTCAACAGGAGTGTTACCAGCTCCTCTTTGTATGTCTGGTAGAATTCAGCTGTCAGCCCGTCTGGACCTGGACTTTTTTTGGTTGGTAGGCTAGTAATTGCTGCCTCAACTTCAGTCCTTGTTACTGTTCTGTTCAGGGTTTCGACTTCTTCCTGGTTTAGGCTTGGCAGGGTGCAAGTGTCCAGGAATTTGTCAATTTCTTCCACATTACTGGTTTATGTGCATAGAGTTGTTTTCAGTAATCTCTTATGGTACTTTGTATTTCTGTGGAATCAGTGGTGATATCCCTTTTTCATTTTTTATTACATCTATTTGATTCTTCTCCCTTTTCTTTTTTATTTTCTGTTAGCAGTCTATTTTGTTGATCTTTCCAAAACACCATCTCCTAGTTTTATTGATTTTTTGAAGGGATTTTTGTGTCTCTGTTTCCTTTGGTTATACTCTGATTTTGGTTATTTCTTGTCTTCTGCTTGTTTTTGAGTTTTTTTGATCTTGCTTCTCTAGCTCTTTGAATTTTGACAATAGGATGTCGATTTTAGATCTTTCCTTGTTTCTCATGTGTGCACTTATTGCTATAAATTTTCCTCTAGACACTGCATTATATGTGTCCCAGAGATTCTGGTCCATTGTGTCTTCGTTCTTGTCGATTTCAAAGAAATCTTTATTTCTGCCTTCATTTCATTGTTTATCCAGTCAACATTCAGTAGGAGGTTTTTCCATGAAGTTGTGTAGTTCTGACTTAGTTTCTTAATTCAGATTTCTAATTTGATTACCCTGTGGTCTGAGAGAGTGTTAGGATTTCTGTTCTTTTGCATTTGCGGAGGAGTGATTTACTTCCAATTATGTGGTCAATTTTAGAGTAGGTGCAATGCAGTGCTGAGAAAAATGTGTATTCTGTGGATTTGGGCTGGAGATTTCTATAAATGTCTATTAGGTCCCTTTGGTCCAGATCTGAGTTCAAGTCCTGGATATCCTTGTTAATTTTCTGTCTTGTTGATCTGTCTAATATTGACAGTGGAGTGTTAAAGTCTCCCACTATTATTGTGTGGGAGTCTAAGTCTCTTTGTAGGTTGTTAAGAACTTGCTTTATGTACCTGGGTGCTCTTGTATTGGGTGTGTATATATTTAGGATCATTAGCTCTTCTTGATGCATTGATCCTTCTACCATTATGTAATGTCATTGTCTCTTTTGATCTTTGTTGGTTTAAAGTCCATTTTATCAGAAACTAGGATTGCAACTCCTGCCTTTTTTTGCTCTCCATTTGCTTGATAAATCTTCCTCCATCCCTTTATTTTGAGCTTGTGTGTGTCCTTGCATGTGAGATGGGTTTCCTGAATATAGCACACCAGTGGGTCTTGACTTTTTATCCAGTTTGCCAGCCTGTGTCTTTTGCTTGGGGCATTTAGCCCATTAACATTTAAGGTTAATATTGTTATGTGGGAATTTGATCCTGCCATTTTGATGCTAGCTGGATGTTTTGCCATTAGTTGACACATTTTCTTCATGGCGTCAATGGTCTTTAGCATTTGGTATGTTTTTGGAGTGGCTGGTACTGGTTGTTCCTTTCTATGTTTAGTGCTTCTTTCAGGAGCTCTTGTAAGGCAGGCCTGGTGATGACGAAATCTCTCAGCAATTGCTTGTCTGTAAAGGATTTTATTTCTCCTTCACTTATGAAGCTTAGTTTGGCTTGATATGAAATTCTAGGTTGAAAGTTCTTTTCTTTAAGAGTGTTGAATATTGGCCCCCACTCTCTTCTGGCTTGTAGGATTTCTGCCGAGAGATCCTCTGTGAGTCTGATGGGCTTCCCTTTGTGGGTAACCCGACCGTTTTCTCTGACTGCCCTTAGCATTTTTTCCTTCATTTCAACCCTGGTGAGTCTGACAATTACGTGCCTTGGGGCTGTTCTTCTTGAGGAATATCTTTGTGGTGGTCTCTGTATTTCCTTGAGTTGAATGTTGGCCTGCCTTGCTAGGTTGGGGAAGTTCTCCTGGATAATATCCTGAAGAGTGTTTTCCAGCTTGGATTCATTCTCTCCATCACATTCAGGTACACCTGTCAAACGTAGATTAGGTATTTTCACATAATCCCATATTTCTTCGAGGCTTTGTTCATTTCTTTTCACTCTTTTTTCTCTAATCTTGCCTTCTCATTGTAATTCATTGAGTTGATCTTCAGTCTCTGATATCCTTTCTTCTGCGTGGTCAATTCAGGTATTGAAACTTGTGTATGCTTTGTGAAGTTCTCTTGTGTTTTTCAGCTCCATCAGGTCATTTATATTCTCTAAGCTGTTTATTCTCCTTAGCATTTCATCAAAGCTTTTTTCAAGGTTCTTAGTTTCTTTGCATTGGGTTAGAACATGTTCTTTTAGCTCAGAGAAGTTTGTTATTACCCACCTTCTAAAGCCTGTTTCTGTCAATTCATCGGATTCATTCTCCATCCATCTTTGATCCCTTGCTGGTGAGGAGTTGTGATCCCTTGGAGGAGGAGAGGTGTTCTAGTTTTTGGCGTTTTCATCCTTTTTGCACTGGTTTCTTCCCATCTTAGTGGCTTTATATACCTGTGGTCTTTGTAGTTGGTGACTTTTGGATGGGGTCTCTGAGTGAACGTCCTTTTTGTTTATGTTGAAGCTATTTGTTTCTGTTTCTTTGTTTTCCTTATAACAGTCAGGCCCCTCTGCTGCAGGACTGCTGGAAGTCCCCTCTAGACCCTGCTTGCCTGGGGGTCACCCATGGGGGCTGCAGAACAATAAGGGTTGCTGCTGGTTTGTTCTTCTGTTATCTTCATCCCAGAAGGGTACCTGCCAGATGTTAGCCTGAGCTCTCCTTTATGAGATGTCTCTTTGGGTATATGGGGTCAGGGAGCTGCTTGAGGAGACAGTCTGACCCTTATAGGAGCTCAAGTGCTGTGCTGGGAGCTCTGGGCAGGTAAATTTAAGTCTGCTGCAGCAGATCATATAACCACCTCTTTTCCCAGGTGCTCTGACCTAGGAAGGTTGGCTTTATTTGTAAGTTCCTGATGTGCTGCTGCCTTTTTTCAGAGATGTCCTGCCCCGCACGGAGTATTCTAGTCACAGTCTGCCAAAAGAGGCATTGCTGAGCTGCTGCAACCTCTGCCCAGCTGCTGCGTGGACTGCTTCAATATTGGTGGACTGCCTCGGTAGTGGTGGACGCCCTTGCTCCCACTGAGCTGGACCATCCTGGGTCCAACTGCACTTGGTGTGAAACTCTCAATCCAGAGCGTTTTGGATTGCTTGTTTTGTGGGGGTGGTACCTGCCAAGCCAGATCTCCTGGCTCCCTGTCTCAGCCCCCTCCCTTTCAGTTGAATGGGTGGCTCTGTCTCCCATGCATTCCAGGGGCCAGTTGAAAGGGCTGCCTAGATTTGTGTAAGTTTCCGTGTGCCAACCTGTGGCATCAGCCGTGCTGAAAACTTGTGACACTTTTTGGCCTGGGAATCTCCTGATCTGTGGGCAGTGAAAATTTGCTTGGAAATGCAGTGAGCACTTGCTGTCTGCGTTGTTCTTGCTGGGAACTGCACTCTGGAGCTGTTCCTATTTGGCCATCTTGGATCCTTCTCCAGGAAAAAGGATTTCCCTCTATATTTATTTATTATGCCTTGCAGAAGACAGAGAAATGTTTGATCACATAAATGGTTTTGGCAATCTAAATATATTTTTGTGTAGATAAAAAAAAATGATTAAATTTTGCAAAGTCATTTATTGCTGATTTTAAAACTTAGTTTTATTAAAAGTGTTCTTTGTATGTATCACAAAATTATTTTTCTTTTGTTGATTATGGCACAATTATAAAGCATTTTAAACTGGGTTTATCATACTCATAATGAATTGGTAGTTAATTTCATAACCTTATTTCATTAGTAAGTATGCGTTCATCTTTAGCCTGATTTGATTTGATTCCTGATGGTCAAAAAACTTTTTTTTTCCTTTTTTTTCTTTGAGTTGGAGTTTGACTCTGTTTGCCCAGGCTGGAGTCCAATGGCGCAGTCTCAGCTCACTGCAACCTTGGCCTCCTGGGTTGAAGCAGTTCTCCTGCCTCAGCCTCCTGAGTAGCTGGGATTACAGGCATGTGCCCCTATGCCTGGCTAATTTTTATATTTTGAGTAGAGATGGGGTTTTGCCATGTTGGCCAGGATGGTCTGGAACTCCTCACCTCAGGTGATCCTCCTGCCTTTGCCTCCAAAAGTGCTGGGATTACAGGCGGGAGCCAATGTGCCTGGCCCAAAAGAAACTTAAATTATGCTCCTGGTTATCCTTGAGCTTATGTTTCTAATATGCTTTCAAAAAATGGTAGTATATTTGGCTGTGCTTTTAAGTGTTTAAGAATACTCAGGAACAATTGCACGTGATGCTTAACCTGTTGGAAATTACAGATGGATAAAAGAAATTAAACTGTTAAATGTTGACTCATCTTACATCTGTATAGAAAAATGATTTTAAAATGATGTGAATAGATGTGGATGGTGAAGGCAAGGGTTAGGTTAGTTATTTAGTATCAGAGTTTGGCAAAGTACCTGACGTATTAGGGTCAAGGTTGCTGATTAGTTTGAGGAGAGGAGACGTGATATAGTTCAGAGTGTTTTATTAATTTTCTGATATTTGGAGAATATGCATGTGTTTATGTGGGTATATGTATGTGTTGTATGTGTGTATATATATCTACTCTTCCCCCTGCCCTTTTTTTTTTTTTTTAAACTTATTTTTGTGTAGAGACAGGATCTGGGCAACAAAGGTTGCCTAGGCTGGTCTTAAATTCCTGGCTTCAAGCAATCCTCACATCATGGCCTCTCAATGCGTCTGGATTACAGGTGTGAGCCACTGCCTGGCCCACATTTTTGATGGGATGACCAGAAAAATCAAACGGTAAAAGATCCAAAAACTGTAGCTTTTAAATCCCATCTGTCTGATATGTCTGAAGTAAGATAACTGTACCTAATGAGTCCAGATACATGGTATGAAGAGGTTCTGAATACCTTGCATATTCTTTTTTGCTGTCTGAGAAGAAAGCAGTTTAAATGAAAGCCATGTATATATTTAGGATTTCGTTTAGGTATGCTAGACCAGAGTGGTTTTTGCTCTAGAGTGTACAGGGTGCCACCTTTGTTTTTCAGTGTGTCTCTAGACCTTGCAACAAGCTAACACTTCTCTTTTGGTGCTTGAAGTCTAGGACTGTATTCACTGGTCAGATTTTAAGGATTGAGTTCAAAGTTCCAGTGATGATTTGTATGTGAATAGTTTTAGGTCTCCATATTTGGAAATAATGAGAATCTCTCCCCCAGCCTGTACACCCCTTATGGTCCCCATTTCCCCCTTAAACTGTGATTACTTCCAGGAAACAGTGACATTGAAATTTTAACAATGACATAAAATTTTTAAACAATTTAAACAATGACATAAAAATTTTAAATTTTTTTACTCATATATCTGGGTCACCTTTTCTAAGTTTTGGTGTATTGTAAATCAATGTTTTATCTAGATATAAGTAGAGTAGGTTTTATTACTGATTCTAGGATGCTCACAAAGATTTTTTTGAATGTTATTTTCAAATGGAAGCTTGACTGACTCATAGTTTCATTTACTTGAGAACAAAAGAGTAATAAATTTAAATTGGGGTTGTTACTGGTTTAACTAAATTGCTTTTCCAGTGCCTAAAATATACCTCTGATACCTAGTATTTTATGTCAAGCAGCTTATTATATGCTATTAGTTTTGTCCCACTGGTTCTATTCATTTTATTTGCTCATTCAAGAAGATTTTCATTTCTTCTCTCTTTTTTATACTTTGCCTTTCTTTTTGCATGTTCTTAGAATTCTTAGTCTTAGCATAGGGACTATAAGTGCACATATATGTCCACATATACTGTATACACATGTGTGCACCCCAAGAGAAGATTGTAACTCACTAGACTGAAGTAGGATGGAACCTTTCTGGGGGATAATGTACATATAGATACATGGAAGATAACTAAAGGAACTTTAATCTGGACATTGGAGCCTAATGATAAAATGAATGAAAGTTAGTATTCTTTAAAGGTGTTGTGTCGCGTCCCAGTGAACCATGTAATTACTTTGCTGCATTAAATTGTTGATAAATGCTTAATTTTAAATACAGGAAATAAAATCACTGTTAACAGAGGTATACACATTTTGTTGTTTTGTTCACAGTATATTTCATAAAACATTCTAGATATAAATCTTAGGTCTCACTTTTTAAATATGACTTTGAGCTTTCTCTTTCTGTCCTAGCTTAAAATTGATGCAAAGATTAGGGAAATATTACACTTTTTTATATTGTGGAAAGTAAAGTTTATTTCTGAAAGTCTCACTTCCATTTTTCTGTTACTTTATTAGGCTGCAGAATATGTTTAGTTTACAGCTAAAATGCCATTTGGTATCTCATTGTGGGTTGTCCTCATCCGGAGATATTCAATGTCTATTAAAGCAAAGCTAAAGGTCTCGTCTGTGGTGGCTAACTGGGTCACTTTACTCATTAACAGAGAAGGCAAGTATGGCATCATTCTACATTCTGCCACTTCCTAAACAGCCTCTTGGCAATAATGCCTCACAGGGGAAGTCATAAGCTTTCCTGCTGTTGGGTGTGACTTTGAGGACAGCTGAAATTATATCAGCTAGAGAAATATAGTGACAAAAACCTATTGTAATACATTTAGGCCAACCACATGGTCCTTGCTTCAAACACCAGCTGCAAGTTTTGGGGTCCCTAGGACATTCTTTACCTCAGACTTGCTGGCTATAAATACTGAGGTCCCTACTGACTCCCTCAGATTGATAATTCACTGGTATGACTCACAAAACTCAGAGAAACATTATATTTAGAATTATAGTTTTATTGTAATGAAAGGATACATACTAAAACCAGCTAAAGGAGAGACACATGGGCAGAATCTGGGAAGGGCTCAAAAGCAAAGCTTCTGGTTGTCTTTTCCTGGTGGAGTCATGGAAGGTGTTACCTTTTCTTGGCTATGATATATGACAGTCCAGGGAAGTTAATGCAAGTTTTGGTGTCCACAGTTTATACTGGGATTTGTTCACTTACAGTCTGCATGTCTGACCTTTAGTCTTTATCTCCTCCCGAAAGTTCAGGCTAATACACTTAGTCTCTAGTTCCTTTGGAGATCAGGTAGATGAGTCCCTAGAGATCATCTCCCAGTAGCTGAGGGCAAAGACCAGGACCTCTCTTCAGTAAAGCGAATTCTTCAACATACCTATTTAAACAGAGTGCGTATTTTTGCAATTTCTCATATTACTCTTGGTTCGAAAATCTAAAATTTTATTTTACAAATAAATGATTTTCCCTTTATGTTCAAATTAGAACTCTTTAGCCTTTTCCTTTTTTTAAATCTCTCTACCTTTTCTCCCTCATGACATCCAGACCAGTCGTTTATGCAGTTTAGTTGTATTTTTATTGCATTATGTATTTATGGCTAAATATCCATTGTATTTGTATATTCGTTCCAAAAGTACTTACTATTCTTCTGTGCTGGTAGGTCATGCATGCTTCTCTACCCACAAAACAAATATTCACTTACATTTCTTATCAGCTGCAATCTGGATACAGAGTATAGCATGAACCAAAAGTTTAATGATATGAAAGTATGTAAACATTTAGAAAAGGTGAACATTTCCTTGTGGTTTGATGATAGACATATTCAGGAGAGTTTTCCCAGGAAAAAAAGGGCTTCAAAAACCATGCTAAGGCAACTTGGAATATAGACAGTAAAGAGCATTCAAAGATTTTTAGCTATGGCCATGGCACATGACAAACTGTTTGTTTTAGAAAGTCAGTTTCAGTGTTATTGAGTAGAAATAGTTTGAAGAAAGTAGATTAACCTAGAAGCAGCTCTTTCTGCCCAGTTAGGACATTATTACTGTTGTCTTCACTACAGATAAATATAGGTAATAAAGGATGATTTGTGAGAAAGTTATTAACTTATGAGAGATGATTTTAGCATTTTAAAAATGTTACTCCTTTCATAATATGTACACAACTCTGATCAACAACTTTTAAACTTCTCTTACAATTTTTGATGTTTTCGTTTTACACAACCTCTTGGGATAATACAGTCTATATATTTTTCTGTCTAACCTATAACCCATGGTTATAACCTAACCTTACCAGTTGATTGTCATAGATCCTTGCACTGTGTTATTCATTTTATACTTAACACATATTTATTGAGTGAGAGCTTACTGTGCACCAGATTATTGTAACAGATGTTGAAAATGCAATGAATATAAGTGATTCCTGACCTCAAAAAGCATACACATCAATTTAGTAGTCAGACAGATGGGAAAAGCCTGTGATGGAGGGAAGCACAGGATACTTTGATAGTTTATTGAAGGAGCATGTAACCTAGACCAGACTAGGATTAAGAGACTCTGACACTCTAGTTTAGGATAGCAGTTAAGAACATGAACTCTGACAATGCAAAAGTCTCATTTAAAAAAAAAAAACAAAAAACCATAAACTCTGGAGCCAGAATGAATCTGGATTCTCAATTTCTTGCTGTGTAGCCTTAGGCGAGTTCTTAACTTTACCTTTAAAATGAAAATCACAGTAATCCCTACTTTATATGGTCATTATGAGGCTAAAACTGTTACCGAGTAAAAGGGCTTGCTGCCTGATGTGTTAGAAGCTAATACTATGACACTTGAGATTTTGAGAAAAGAAAAGCTTTATATTGCAAGTCGACTAACAAGGAGACTTAAGGAGTCCAGCTCAAATCTCTCTCTGTGCTGACTTGAAAGCAGTAATTTCATTAGAAAAGGTTTAGGGAGTGAGTTCTGGTATTGGTAGGTGATTGGTGGGAGGAAAGGGGAGGTCTGGAAAGTCCTCAGGCATGCACAGTTATTTATTCATGCTACCTCATGGATCTCATGTGCAAGTTTCAGGGAGAGTTAGTATGAAGCTTGAGGTGGAAATTGGATCTGTGACACCAGCAAGTTCATTCTCTCTGCAAACACCAGTTGGCCATATTGGTTCCAATTGATTTCAGCCAGGTTTTCAATCTCATAAGTGAAGGGAGTTTCAGCATTTCAGCAAGTTTTTTTTTTTTTTTTTTTTTTTTTTTTTTTTTTTTT